>NC_087474.1:125469114-125775912 GCF_036417665.1 Passer domesticus | reverse complement strand
AACCCCAACTCTTCTGTGATTGCACCAATACTTTTCACACTACACCAGAAATATTGCAGCAGTATTCTTTCATCTGGTATGTATTTGCACTTCTGATGTGTCTGCAAATAACAGACACATTTTTTGCTCTTAGCGTTCAAGCTAATTATTCACTAGGGCTCTTTAGGATTTGGGTAGCTTTTACCATATTCAGGCATTAATGACCAAGAATCAAGATGCCACCTTCTGTGCAGGACAGCACTGAAAGACTCACACTCAGAAATGCCCCAGCAGGGTGGATTTAAACAAGCTCTTTCCCTAGTGAGACCATCACAGCCACTTACAAAATGAAGTGATTTAACTCATGGGTGTCTGTCCAGGATTTTCAAAGAGGCTTACAAATTAGACATCACACTTAGTCTGCAATTTTTTGTAAGACCCAAAGCAAACCCTGTAAGGCCCATAGGAAGCATGGCAAGCATTTTGATTGCACACTCCTGAAAATGAACAGGGCTGAGAACCACACCTCTGTCATGTTGAAGCGTGAGGCACAGGAGAGATGGGGAACACAAGCCCATTTTTGGCACCTGGCTTGTTTTTCCAAACATCTAAAAAACATTTGAAAATTGTCATGACCTACTTAGAAAAGTGAACAGGCTGGGAAAAACAAGTATAAGCAAAATATTTATAAAATTAGGACAAAATATACATAAGTAAAACTTACAAAAATTATTTGTAAAGCTCCTTACAACTCATTTAAAGTTTTGCTCATCCACTGAAGTCAAGACAAGAACATTACAGATTATTTTTCTGTTCAGCCAAACCAGATGGGATTCACCCATTGCAACAATTCCAACTTCCCAAAATATATTTGTCTGTTCTCTCTAATCCCTCTTTCTCTGACATTAATGCAAGAGTCATTGTAATGGGTAGGCTTGTTATGAAGAACTCAATAGTAATAAAAAATATAAAAATTGGTGTTCGTGTATTGCTCTTGTTGTTGAAGAATAAAATTATACTGTAAATTAAATCTGATTTTATGACATTTTGCATGCATATAGATCTTCATGTGAACTCAGGGGAGCATACTTTATTTGAGCTCTGTATTCCTTATACTTTTTAATTAATTTTTCTTTGTAATTCAGAATAAGTTTCTAATGGATTCGTGGAACAATATGGGGTCACTTGGGGGTGATTTTAATACCTGCAATTCCCCTGGTTATTAATCAAAGACTTTTTAGCCTTTTAGATAAATTATCTGCCTTCTGTTTAGAAGATTGAGATTAAGCATGTGAGAGAAATTGTCCCTACTGACATAATGGAAAAAAAGTCAAGAAAATACAAAATGCAACATTTTGGGTATCTCACAAAACTAGAGAATATGCTGCAGATTTTCAATTTTCTTTCATCTAGCTTCATGAAAATTGCTATAAAAATAGTAATGATTCTGAAAAGGGGTGATTTTCATTTACTGCCTATAAATCTCAGAAGCTGTCAGATCCAGTAAAACTTCTTTTACTTGAGGATTTACCATTTACAACTGACAGGTTTTTAAAAAAATTGTTTGGCTTTTTAAGCACCTAAAAAAAAGAGCTGTCCACTTAGCAAGTTTAGTTGGGGATCTAAATTTGCATGCCCTTCAACAGTGGCTATTACATTTTCATCCACTGAATGCTGAATCATAGAAACAGCAGTTTTTGTGAAATTAATTTGATTTCTCTTGACTTCATGATATCCAACAATTAGAAAAATCCTGGTTGATTTTCTGTTCACTAAAGAAATAAACCAGTTTGTTTTCCATACTTTTTCACTTGATCTAGGACAGCATAACTGTCCTAGCATAACTGTTATGTCCTCAAGGGCTACCAAAGTCAAAAGAACATACATCTGAATTGATACATTTAGTGTATGTTTATATATGCAAAAGTAAATGTAGCCTAATATTCAATCTCATAGTTCTGCTCATCATTTAACAATGATTAATCTATATCAAGAACCCTCAAAAACCAAAGAATTTAAAACAGCTGTGGACTTGACTTCAACTTTTCATATACAAGCATCCTCAAGGTGTGTGAAAATTCAGTGCTTGTCTCTAGCTCACTTCTGTCTCTCTGTCCAAATGAAATTAATCACATTTCACAAAAGTATTTCAAGTATTTTCAGCAGCTCTGTTATCATAATGTCTAAGTATTTCACAAATTTTCTTCACCTGAAGAAGGACCTGATTTATCAGTTGGCTAACCTGAGACACAGCTGCCCCCAGAGGAGAGTGGTTTGAGCTGTTCAGGTTACGTGGGGGATGTGAAGCAGTTTAGCTGCATCTGTGCATTGATCCAGCTGGCTGGATTCATCTGGACTTCTAACACATCCAGGTGACTCATGAGGCTCCATCACCTGCTTCCACTGTACTGCTTACAAACTCCAACAGGCTCCTTCAGCCCATGTTGTGCAGCAAGACACTTTATTCTTTCCACTGCATGAAGCAAAGGGTAGGCTGGTTGTTTGAAGGCATGCAGAAGTTGGTCAGAGGACCTGGGCAGCACTGCTTTCATAAATCTGAGGTTGTTACTCATTCTGCATCCTGTCTCCTCTCTTAGCCACCAACCACACATAACTGAGAAAGTAGCAAGGTAAGGGGAAGACAAAGAAGAAAGTCAGCAAAAATTATCAGCAAGAAATAAAGAAACCTAAGTGGGTAAAACCTCCCTCCCCCATATTTGGGGCCAAAACAGACCTAAGAAACATTTTCACTTTCATCCCTCAGAAGCAATTTTCTGGGAAGGGAAAATACCATGATGAAAGCCACATAGAGAAGTCAGAGAACAGACATGAGATGGACAAAACAGCCCTTGAAGACAGCTCTGCACAGGGATGTACGATGTTGTCCATAGCAAGTATTTCTTTCCTAAGGAGAGCACTGCACATCACTGCACAGGGCTGCATTTCATAAATTGGAAACCATCTTCAGAAAAAATACATTTGTACACATCATAGGGTATACAATGTATACTTTGCTTCATCATCGTGATATTGTGAATGTTACATGTCTTTTCTTCCTAAAAGAATGCTTCAAAGGTCTCAAAATTTATTCTGCCAATAAAGTAGAACGATTAGCATAAGTACAAGTTTTCTCCATGTGGTGTAGAATATGTAGCACACATTTTGCATGTTCATGGAAGGAAACAGTCAAAATATATATTATATATACATGTATTCATCTATACACCAAAAATGGAAGAAGAGAAGACACACTGGCTTCAAGAATGTGCCTGTATCAGCAGATCTTATTAAGGTATATGTGCTGCTTGTATTCAAAAACTGGGCTTAGCATTTTGTAGAGCCGTCTCATTCTGAAAGTGAAGCAATTCTTCATTTGTCATGATCCTTTCATGAACTTATGGGTAACTTTATGACATTAAACTTGTCAGAAGCATATTGGTTTAGTAATTAGAATACTAAAATGGTTATTAGGAATATCACCCTAATTTTCTATAATTCAACTCTCAGCTTTATTCAGGAGCACAAGTGGCCAAATGGCTCAGCCTCAAATGTGAAAGAGAGGGAAGCAGTGTCAGACCAGATGGCTGTTGACCTTAAGGCAAGATAGAAACGGATGGGAAAAGCTTTTCTCAGCTGTGCTTCTTCTAGGCACTGCTCCAGAAACTCACCTAGTCCTGGTGAAGGAAAAAAGTTTTACTTTTTAATATTGAAGAAGTTATGATTTTAAAATAATATATTTGTTTGTAATAACACAGATACTTTTTAAAATTCCCTTTAAGATACATAAATTAGATGACAATAGGAAAAAAAGCAATGAAATTTACTTTCTTGAATCACAGCATTGCAGGGTTTGAATCCTATGAGAGAATCATCTCTTCTAAAATCACACACTGCCAACAATCATTACCATTCTTCAGAGCTGACCATTGGAACAAAATTCTAAAGAAAAAGAACCTATATTTAAGCTAAATGCATGTTTTCCTTTTGAAATAACTTGCAGTTTGAAGGTTCTCATTCTCTACTATATGAAATGTATTATGATAGGAAGTTTTCAAAAACTGATACAAGACTTTGAAACAGCCTGAAATTGTCATTATTATTTTCATTTTTCTTTGACAGAATTTGGTATCTACTGTATTTATCCTAGTTAAAAGAAATCAGATTTCCAAATTTGAAATTCTCTGTAAAATGTCAGTCACTCTGTATCAAAACAAATGCAGTGTCTGATTCAAGGTTTGGGTCAAAGACTTTTGAAAACAGTGGAAGATGTTTATGTCTGTGTACTCTGGTTTTGATCCACAAAGGCTAAATTTATAGGCTATGAGATAAAATTACATACAGGAGTCACCTCTCTGTAGCTGTATACCTTGACCAACTCCAGTTCTTTGCTCTTGTAATGGTTTATCCATGACCTAACAGATAAACAGAATGGAACATAATCAGAAAATCATGGGTAAGTTACAGAAATATAAAAGTAAACATCTCCTCATTTATTTTCACACACACAGAGGAAAAAAATTATTTTCATATTCTTCTTGGGAATCCATTTGAAGCATTAATTGAGCATGTTAACTTGAATGTGGTAAGAAGGTCTTCAAAGTATTTTTTACCATTTTGTAGTTTTCTGTGGTTTATCTTGCTTTTCAGTAGTTCTTCTAATATTGCCAAGATATTATTCCTGAGAGTGTAATTATATTGTGTAATAATGTATGTGCTGTATTCTTTTGAGTGGGTCAAATAACCTTCATAGTGCATTCTTAAAGAATCAATGGTGCCTAAGGAGTCTACAATATATGCTGCTGACTGGGAAATTATATTTGTATTTAATTATGCACTACTGCCTGGAATTGAGAACATATTGCACAAAATGGCTTTGACTGACTGTTACATACTTTCTGCAGGTGTTATTATACACCAGGCTAACATAGTTATCTCAGTGCTATATGGAAATGAAGGAGTTCAGCACTGAGGGTGTTCTATATTTAGAGGTTCACAATTGTGTAGTTTGCTTTCCTGGTCATGCAACACCTCTCATTCAGACAGACCATACAAGCTTGCAAAAAATCATACACACCCTGCAGAATTTGATATTTGGTAATGAAAGCCAGGTCTGTTAGCAGAGCTGAGAATGCTAGTGTTTTGTATTCCCCAAAATACACTTGATTTCATGGGAGCCCTACTGAGTGGCATCAAATGAGAATCAGGCTTTGTGTGCACTGTCCCATGGGAATGTCGTGGGTTTGTTACATGAAACCCATAAATCACTTTGATGTTATCTGGACCTGTATTATCATAGGAACTCTACAGGCTGGTAAAATATGCTTCTGAATCATGCAGAATGTACTTATTGCTCCTGGGCATTGAGTCAGATATTGAGACTGCTCCCCACTGTGCCCTGAAACACATATTTTGTGCAGCATGGGTGCATATGTGGCCAGAAGGAGGCCATTATCTGTACTTTGATTACTCTTTCATTAGATCTTTGCACAGCTATACTGACAACTCTTCCTGTTTCTGTTTGAAAACACAAACAAAAGCTAGCGAGCACTTTCCATGTTTTCTCCCTGCAATATTTGAAGATTATATTGATTTGAGAAAATGAGCAAATAATGAGAAGTACTGCAGTCCAGGACAGGAAGATGGAGAACTTTTTAAGTGCCAAGACTAATAGATGACAAACATAATTTGTTGATGGTAAGAGCAAAATTGTGAGTTTTTCAGAAACAACAAAAGGTAAGAGTTATCTTCTAATTGGTAAGAAACTGAGGCATCCTGACACAATAAAGGTTTGTAAATTGCTGAAAACCAATATTTTTTAGCCCTGAATTCAATGCTCAGGCACAATGATGAGTTCAACCAAGCTGTAGAGATGCATCCCCAGATAAAAATGTTACAAATCAAAGCTAAAATCACAACTGTACAAGACAGTGACAGATGCTGAGAGTATGGCATCATACCAGGCAGAGTGTCCCAGGAATCTGAAGTCTGGGTATCCCGCAATACACGCAAATACTGTAGAGCAAAACTGGACTGCAAAAAGACAGAAAATAAAATCACCAGAGAAAAGACTATAAACTAACTGCACTGAGAAACAAAATTAGGAATTCTTAATCACACCATTAGGTACCAAGAAGGTTGAAAACAAAAGCCTTAGTAAGAAAATTCCCTTCAGGAATTATTTTTTCTTTTAAAAACTCACTGAAGCGTGAAGCACTTGCGAACTTAAGTGACTACTTGATTTTCTAAACAAAGGAGACATGGGGAGCTACATGGCAAGAGAAAAGGGCAGGAGCAGAAAACAGAGATGGAAAGCAAGAAATAACTATAAGAATATTTTAGCACCTAAAGGCAGCAGCAGAAACTGGGCAGAGATGAACCAGACAGTGAGCATATGCAGAGCAAGAGACAGACTTTTTAGCCAAGGGCATACACTTTGAATCCTGCTACAAATCTCTAAACAAGTAACTGTATGCACAAAAGTGCATTGTGTTCTTATCAGGCTCAAAAGGTTCTGCTGAATGCTCACTCCTTTGATAACTTAGCAAAGAGACTCAGATTAAAAAGTTACACAGAACAGCAGGTCTGCAGACGTGTCCATGCATCCAGCTCTCAGTGTCTGGCTAGGAATACCTCATCTGTTTCTGTGGGTCTGCCTGCTACTGAAAACATAATTTGCAGCGCTGATGCCTTATGGTGGATCTCTAGTTCTGGTTGCTGGTTTTGAAAATTGTTGTTCCTGGCCTTACTTATGAGTGCAATGTTTTTTCACAGAGATCCTCATGCATACTTAATACAAATTACTGCCATAGAAAATCCTATTTGACCCAGTGTAAGAGATTAATACTATGTTTAAATCCAGTTTCAAAAAACAGGAGAAAGGATCTTAAACCTTAGGAAAGCTCAGATGAAAATCTTTTGCTCAACTTTTTTTTTTTTTTTTTTTTTTTTTTTAGCAAAGAGCAATTCAGAACTTGATGGAATTGTGGAAGCCAAATGCTTCAAATTCTCAATTCCAGATTTAAAAAAATGCAGCTTAAAACTTGTCTGGACACAGATCTAATTCAAAATCATGACAGGCAATAGAAGACCTTCAAAGTGCTTTGTAAACAGGTAGGGCTGCTGCCCTTTGGGTCCAGCAGTTGAGTTTTTCTCAAGTAGTTTTTGCCTTTCTGGCCAATTAGCAATTGCACTGAAATCACTTACATATTTCCATTTTTTTTTTCTTTTGAACTCTGTGTTTTCCAACACATTCTGAATTAATGAATGAGAGTGCCAGCTAATTTGTACTACACAGAATCAGTTTCTTAATACTTTAAAATATTTTTCCTCTTTTGGTTACACCTTTTATCTTTTTTATCTTTTTTTTAATGTTGTTCTTAGCAGGATTGGTTTTAGTGGAATCACACAAGATGTTAGTCAGATAACAGAACTGGTTTCCAATTCATGCTATTAAACATTTCTAATTCTGGACTACAGTAATAATAATTATTCTTGTGCTCTGACTTTTGCTGTACTCATTACCACTTACCTCCTCCTTCACTCAAGTATTTTTCACTTTATTAGACTTTCCTCCTTTAGGCACAATTGTCATTTATCAAAACTCTGTAAGACTTAAAAGTGCTACACAACAAACATAAACTAATGTTACAGCTTCTGGAATAAGACTTGTTAGCATTAACCCTTTGGGTTTTTTTGTTTCTTTAACATAGAAAATGAAGCCTGCAAGGACTCATCTTTCAGTGTGTATCCCAAACCATTAATTCAAATACTTCTATTCAGATAAAATGAATTTATTAAGTAGGGCTTTTTTTTTTAAGTAATTACCCATTTTCTTCTGTGGATTCCATATCTTGTTGCTTATTCAATTTCATAAAGAAAAATAATAGTACTTTGGCTTCCACACAGTAGAGAGATTTGATTTAGAAGTGGGTTCCTCAGAAATATTTAATTTGCAGTAACTCTTAATTGCTACTATTAAAATAGCAGGTGTCAAAAATGTCCTGTTCAATGTCAAAAAGATTACTCCTTTGTATTTTCATCATATTCTGATATTATTGTGGTACTGTATTTACAGAATCAGAGAATGGGTCAGTTTGGAAGGGACCACAGCGGGTCATCTGGTCCAACCTCCCTGCTCAGGCAGGGTCATCCCAGAGCACATGGCACAGGACTGCATCCAGATGGTTCTTAAATATCTGTAGAGAGGGAGACTCCACAACCTCTCTGGGCAATCTGTTCCACTGCAGTCAGCCACACAGTAAAGAAATTTTTCCTCATGTTTAGGTGGAACTTTCCATACATTGGTTTCTGCCCCTTCCCTCTTGTCCTATTGCTTGGCATTTCTGAAGAGAGCATGGATCATCTTCTTGGCACTCTCCCTTGAGATATTTTTACACATTAATGTGTATTCACAGTTGTCCCTTCTCAGTTGTCTCTTGAGGCTGAACAGGCCCAGCCCCCTCAGCCTTTCATCGTAAGAGATGCTCCAGTCCCTTGATCAGCTTTGTAGCTCTCTGCCAGTCCTGCTCCAGGAGCTCCAGGTCTCTGCTGGAGAGCTCTACTGCGGAGCCAGAGCTACGCACAGATGGGGCTGAGGACAGGGACAAGATAATCATCAACCCACTGGCAATGCTCTTCCCAATGCACCTCAGGATACCATTGACTGTCTTGGCCACAAGGACACGCTGCTGGCTCACGGACAACAGATGTTGTCCACCAGGACCCCCAGATCCTTCTCTTTCCACCAGGTTGGTCCCCAGCCTGTGCTGGTGCATGCGGTTGTTCCTCCCCAGGTGTAGGACCCTACATTTGCTTTTGTTGAATTTCAGAAGATTCTCTGCCCAAACTATTATTAAAATGCTTAATTTATCACTGTTTTACTAGTTTTCTTAATTATTTTTACTAATGTGCTTCATTAATTTGCTTTACATGAGAACTACCTGCTCACCTTTAAATTTTTACAGTGCCTACTCTTGGTTAACTCACAGTTAGAGTTGTTCATACAATTGCACATGGTGAAGACAGTGGCAGGACAGGCAAGCCCCCATGCCTATTTCCAGTAAGAGTCTATTTGAGCTAAGCAAGAGGTTAAGAAATGGGAATGACAGCAGAGCAGCTCTGCTCCTGCACACACTCAGGCTTGGCCCTCTCTCATGTGGGATATCTTCTCATTGGTGTCAGTTACAAAGGGTAAAAATTTATCTGTGTTAAAATGTGTCATGAAAATATGAGTGTACTTTACATGAGTTACTAAACAGCCTTTGCTGGTGAGAAATTTCAGTTATTACTTACCTGAGACAAAGCATTCAATATTTCATCCGAAGTCCTCAGGGCATGGAAAACGTCTCTGCCTCCTTCCCCCCAAAAAATCTACTTTACAGAGCAGTCTTTAAATTCTCTAATAGTGTTCTGAAAAGGGGATAATTAGGAAAATATCTCTATTTCTCTGAAAATATGTCTATTTTCAGAGAAATAGAGATATTCTTCTGAATATCTCTGTATTTCTTTTGAAAAAAAGTAAAAAAAAAATAGAGGATACATACAGCATCTACAATTTATTGTGTCCTTTGCCTGGTATCTCCTTATCTTTTTATTAAGAGAATTCATGAGTGAAAGCTGCTTCTACTGGAATGTCAGTAACAATGTCAGTTCATGAGATCCAACTTTAGGAGAATTTCCTTGTGGTGCTGCTGTAAATAGCTTGTGTTGATTGGGCTTGTTGTATTTGAATTTGCTGTTGTCTGAGTAAATTACATGTTGGAAGCATAGGACAAAATAATGCATGTGAACTACTGAATTAGCTGGAGTTTTATTCTTCTTGAGCCACAAAGCCAGACTCTGTTGTTCTTTTCATATGGAAGGATACTGCAGGGAATACTTAGTGCACAGTAAACTGTGGCTCCAGCTTCACAGGGAAAAGGAGGAGAGATGCCTTGATGCTTTTAAACAGGAAACTCACCTCTCTTGGATCATGGCAGGGGGCTTACAACTAAAGGTGTTAGCTGCTATGTGAAAAGTGATCCAGCAAATTGTAGAACTTCACAACTGGGAGACTGAAACATGTCCTGAAAGATAACTGGTTTTTGTATAATTCATGTTATACAGCAGCTTCCTTGTATGATGGTAACATTTGGTAAAACTACTGGTTTGCACACATATGAAAACAAGCTCTGTTACCATGTAAGCACACAGCAATTTTTGACATGGATGGTACAGGATGATGAACTGTATGACTTGCTTCAGCTTAAAGATGAATTTTCAGGCAATGGTGAAGACAAGTTTATAAGCTCATATAGCCTTGTTTAAAAACTGATCCTAAGAATAAAAAATACTGTTTCTAGCTAAGACTCAGTGCAAACAAAAAGAAAAGAAGCCTTACAAATGAGATATAGTTCCATTTTACTGTCAGTTAATCCTCCATCAATAAATTAGATCATATTTATCCCTAGTGTAATATCTTTGTGGCTCCTGTCTTATCCATTTGTTTGTTTGTTTATTGTTTTGTTTCAGCTACCCAGAAAAAGCTTATTCCAATGTGCTTCTGAGAAAAGTTCTTTATTTCTGAAACTCTGCTCCTAACACCTAGACCTCTGCTCTGATAAAGCATTCATCTCTTTAGAAGCCCCTTATCTTCATGTTCCTCACAGTTCTGGGGTGCAACTTTTCTAAGACCATGTCTCTGTGTTACCTGTGGAGCTGGGGCTTAAAAATTTGGTCTTGGCTCTACACTCTCTCCTGAATGAATTGAATGCATCTCTCTGTTTGCTCAACATATATGATCCCACCATTCACAGGCCACACCATTTCTCCTCCTCTGCCTCTGTTACTATTTAATAAAAAATATTCTACACTTCATGTGGAGTACACCTTTCCTCTTTAAAAGTTACCTTCCTTATTTAAAAATAAAAGTAATGAAAATCTCTTTATTACAAACCTTCATAATTTTTCTTTACCTGTGTAACTATTTGATACCAATTTATTGTACAGAACTCTGATTTTTTACGTTTTGTCTTCTGCATTACTTACTGCCTTACTGCATTTTTTGGGAGAAGGGTTTGGGGTTTGGGTTTTTTTTTGGGGGGGGGGTGGGGTGTGATTAGTGTGCTAAGTAAGAATTACTTAAATTTGTTTGAAAAATAACATCTTTCTTTCACATAGATCACTAATTAAACTTAATGGTCACCTCCAAACAGTTAAGTGAGGATCCATATCAGCTCTGGATTTATTTCCTTTTCTCTGAATTTTGCTTCAGATCCTCTTTTAACTTCTTCTGATCATTTCTATTCCTAAGGGTATCCTAATTATTTCATCTATTCTTACATGCCAGATATATGATCTCACATCTTTCATCCTTCGTTTTATTCCTTCTGATACAATCAGTTAGCTCACATTCAAGAATTTGTAACTTTTTCATAGCCAAAGAAATTGTTTATGAATGTAGATGTTTCCTTTCTGGAATCATTCTGTTTTTCAACAAGGAATATTTTCCCAGTTCTGTGCCTGGATGCAGTAGGAATCAATAAAGAAGGTGCTTCTACCCTGCCAAATGTTTCCAAATTATTTTCCTGGTACTTTGTCTCTTTAGTTTTCACTCTTATGTCTTTCTCTTTTCCTTATACCACATCTGTGTTCTTAAGGTTGGAATGCTGACACAAATTTAGCAAGAAAATTCTTATGTAGGGGGTCTATTTATTAATGAAGAAAAATTATTCAGCTATAAAGAAAGAAATAATTTTGTTTGATTCCATCAGGAAAGGTGCAAGCATATCTTGAAAGACATATTAAAAATTAAAATTGTATTAAAATCTGATTTATAAAGAATATATGTAAGGTGAAAGCATTTTGTTGGTGCTACAAATTCTTTTTGAACAATGTGGTTGTTGTTTTGTTTTTTTTTCTTTCCTGCATGTAGTCATGAATAGAAATGAACCTACAAGCCAAACTTGACTTTGCAATTGCCTGCATTACCATTACATAAAATGGTCACATTTAAACTAACTTAATAATTTTAACTAAATATGTTGGCAAGTAGGATTCCAGCTTGATCATGGATTTGTATTGTTGTAGAAATAGATAATCAAAATGAAATCCATCTCACATTCCAAAACAGGCCGTCTCTTTAGAAAAGAGAAATTAAATTATTAAAGTCTATTTGTGCAACAGTAGAAGGTTGATAAAAATTTCAATAACCATTGCTTTCTATTTAGCAAGAACACAATATTTCCATAAACTTAGTATGAGCAAAAACCTCTATGTTAAATCCAGAAATAATAAACTAGCTGAACTTAAAAGGTTCTGAAGTAAGAGTTATTTCAATTTAATAGTTTTATGCTGGTCTCTGAGTACTCAGGGACTTAGTACTTTGAAACAGAATTGGCATAACAATCAGGGAACTGAATGATGTCATTTCCCAAAAGGCCAATTCAGGTTCTCCTTTTCCAGACAGATACTGTATGCTCAAACTTTGTTCTTTATTAAACAGAGATATGTAAACCTCAAGAAGATATTAATTTCAAACTTTCAAATAGAGTTAATACTTGAATTTCATACTTCTAAGGTTAAATCTTCTTTATCAGTTTGATCTGGTTGAGCAAAGAAGGTAAAAAGTACAATTTAAAAACCCCTATAATCTCCTGCCTATTCCAGCATTTTTCTTTGGCTTTATTAATCTCTTCCTTCATTTAAATTTCTCTTTTGTTCTGTTTATGACCATTCCAGTTTTCAGATAGATTCCTGGACCGCGCAGCTGTTCTTTGGCTGAAGTGATATGGAAAGGTAGCTTTGATGAATTTTCTTGGTAAATTTCATTATTTTCTCCTTCTCTGAAACACTGTTGACAAAGATGAGATTTAAGGTTTAACATTAGTTGATGACTCTTAGCTGAGGTACAAGAACAGTGAAGATACTTCAGTTTGTGTTGTTCAGTATGTTGAATTAAATATTAAATACAGAAATATATAGTATATGTGTCCAAACCAAGAATTCAAAGAAGTATTTAACTGTTTTAATTCTCTTTCAAAGGGTCTCAGAGCACTCCAGCCTAGATCTACAGATAGATGCTAGGTTCAACAGTGTCTTTGCATGATCCATATAAGATGCAAAATATGTTGTGAAAAGAAATGAATAATTAAAACGCTTCATTATTACCATAGTGCTCGTAATTGGTTTAATTTCTTTAATTTATTTGGTGCTAATTTGATTTCCTTTATCTTACTCTCCTTGGCCCGGATCAATTCCACTTCACATTAGTCTGTGCATCCTAAGATTTGATTTGCTTCCAAGAGCAGCTTCCAAGATGAATCATGCTTTGGAGGTAACTGCTTTTTCCTTCAGCTATTGAGATAGCCAAGACAAGTCACTAAACCTAGGTAAAACTCCATTTGTTGTGTAAAAAGACCATTGCCCAGCTGTGTAGTGCTATCACCTGCTGCTCAGGAAAACAAAAATTGTGTTCTGGGACCAGGTCTGTTCCTAAGCTAAGCATTCATTTCTAGGGTGAATGCATTTATACACGAATGTATCTGTACAATGTGTCCCCTGGACATGAGGTAACCACTGCAGAAGCACATCTTCCCAGCCCAAAAAGTAAAGTCTTTATTGAAGTCTGGTGAGCTTTTCAGAAGACAAGAGCCTTAGCATTTTTTCCATATTTTACTTTGTATTTGAAGAAACCACATTGAGTGGGTCACACACAAATTCACACCTGCCCACATATCCACTCACACGGAAGGGGAGTCAGCTTTGGGGATGTTTGCACTGAATGTATAGGCTGCCAACCACTACACTGAGCAAAACGTTCTGCAGCTGAAATTGCTTTGATGGCTTGAGCTGTGTGAATTCAAATACAGAAATACAAGAATATGGCCATTGTTGATGCTTGTAACTATTACCTAGTGCTTGGAAACTTCATGTGGTCTTGGAATAACCAATGGTTGCAGGACTTTCCTGTCTTTTTGCTAATTGCCATATTAATTGTTGACGTGGTTTTGAGGAAAGTGTCAATGATTACACAACAGAAAGGTGAAAATTACAACAGTGAGCACAATAGGCAATGCCAAGCTCTAGGTAGTCGTCTTGGTAGCCTTTTGTGGCATTCATTAAAATTTCAATTATCTTTTTTTTTATGCATGGCTAAGACTGGCATATTGAATTCATATAAACACTTACTAGCCATTTATGATGAGATTATTTTAGTACCAGAATTTTCCTTTAATAACTTACAATACCTTACTTGTGAGGTTGAGATCTGGAGTGTTTTTAAAGATGAAGCCTGGGAAGTAGAGGAAATTCAGAGGAATAATGCAATGCAGCAACTTAGCACTAGAGCAGGCTAGTGTTCAACTAGGCCATCTTAATTCTATATTGAGCCTAGTGTGAACTCCATAACTCTGTTGCTGATCCCCAGGTAAATGTAGATTTTGGAACACAGCAAACAGGGACCCACATTTGGAATTCTGACAGTGTGTGTTCAGGCTGCAGAGGGGTTCTTCTTCTAGATCTGGTCCCATGTAACCTCTGATCTAAAGGTAACTATTCAGAGATATGATGGTCCCTTCTCACTGTTGCTGGGAAAAGGCAGGTCTGAAGCACTGGCTGAGTAGCAGCCTCACATGAGGACAAAGGACCCAGCTCAGTAAGAATATCAGTGCTATGTATTTATGTCACCATGTTTATGGAATGACACGAGGAAAACCCGTGTGGCACTATTTGGTACCACCCCTGGAAATGGACCACAAGGCAAAGACCCAACAGGAGGGTGAACATCTGACCTATGAACCATAAGCAGCTTAGAAGGAGCTACAAATATACACAACATTTTGCAAATGAGTTGGAAAGCAAACCACTTTCCCAAGAAGCTTCCATTTGAGCTAGTGAACTCTTTATGGAAAAATAAGAAGAGTAATTTATGCACCAGGTATATTCTTTATAAAATTTTGAGAATTTAGTATCTGTAAGAGGATGGTAAGGCAAACTCAATTAATTTTTAAACAGGGAAGAGATCTTTGCTCCTATATTTTCAAAAGAAAATGAAATCAAGAGATTTATTTCATTTTTTATTGGAAATAAAATTAATTTTTGCTTGCTCTATATAACTATACAATACAGTAAAGAGTAAAAACTTATTTTAAACCACACTTTAAGTTTTATTTTTAATGGTTGTTCTCTTTATATTTTCATCCCAAGAAATATTACTGAATAATAAAGCTCCAGATCTCAGCCTAAAAATGGAACTGATCTATAGTTATTACACTGAAACAACTGTAATTATTCTTAGTTTATTAAAACTAGAGTAAATCAGTCCTAATAATAGTAAGACTACAGTAATCATATTGACTAATAGCTGCAAGTTATTATCTCTATATTTACTATACTATTATAATAATTACAGCTCAACTATATGGTTTTATTTAATACAATGCCTAAATTTACCATGACAATTTTATTTAAGTATTTTTCTATACATATTTCCTAGAATACAAGTAAAACTTCTGGTGTGAATTAGGAAAGCTTCATATCTATTTTTTAAAACTGACATTAAAAAGATTGGTAATTAAATAACATAGTTTAAAATTAATAAATTTTAGGCTTTCGTGAATGAAAATAAATTGTCTTTTGTCATGGTACAAGAAGTTTTTGCAACATGATAAAACTAATTTTTGAGACTAAAAGAGAAAGTAAATTATATGTTTTAAAACATTTGATAGATCTATTTTCTTTAAAATTCTCCAAAGATTTTTTGAAGTGGCAGACAAGCAAAACAGTCTATTTTACTATACTATCTTATCTTAGTAAAAGAAAAGTCACAAACAGTGAAATTGGAACAGAAAATGGATTGGTTCTGCATGTGTCCATGTATATAGGAGTTTGTACACTCATACAAGAATATTGTCATTCCTGCACTTTAAGGGGGATATAAGGCGACAATTTAACTTATTTTGAGAGCTGAATGTGTCTCTGTGTCAGGCATTCCAGTTTCACACATTCAGAGTCTCATGACTGTCTGTAAGGCCATTTGATTTTCTCATATTTAGCTTGCATATTCTTACACTTTTTTCCAAAGGCCCACTGACACTATTTTTGTACATCCCACACTTCCTTCTGTAATATTTCCTGCATGTAACCCATTACAGGTTATTACTCAGAGCATTTTGAAATCATAATGCCCTACTCTCTGCTCAGACAAAAAACTGTCTCCCAGTCTATGGGCATTCCTTGGGATTTTCAAGCTGGTGTTTTAGGAAATGGCAATTTCATTATCAACTTGCTCCGTAGGATTCATGGGAATGTCCAGCCAAAAGCTGCCTCCCACAGGCCTGGTGGTTAAGCTTTTAGGTCTGTACAGGTTTTCCCTACCTGAGCTCAGAGAGTGAAACTTACAAAAGCAATAAAGCTTTTAAAACTCCTGGGCTAGAATCAGACTATTTATGAGCTCTTCCTTCTGAAGAAGGGCGGAACAAACCAGAAAATAAGGAAGCGCACACCAATGCCTAAGCATGAGCCATTTCATATCCTATGGGATGAAGTCAAGAACCTCTCTTCAAGTAGGACACATCAGACTTAAGCCTATTGTACCTGAATTTTTTAGTCAAATCAGGAAGAATAGGGTATTCGTTAATGTCTTCTCTCTCTTCCATATACAACAATTACAGAGTCACTACACAGCCAGCATGATAGCCTTTCTTAGTGTGAAGAGGGAACTTATGCTATAATGAAAGGGAAAACAGTTTAAAATTGCCCAACACAAGAAAAGGAATTTTAAGGTTAGGCAGTCACTGCATTAATTAAAGATTTATTTTTCAAGCTAAGACAAGCAGTGAGACAATATGGTCAGTCATATGCAATCACAATCCCAAGCGCTTCCAGAGAACCTGAATCTGGTAGAAACTAAAGTTCCTGAATTATCTCCAGTTTAGCAAAAGGCAGTACAAATTAATTTCAGAACATCTCCCACAAAACTCTAATGTGAAATCTATGTGAAAATAACTTACACTTGAAAAAGTTTTTTTTTTCTATAATTTTGCAAGAAATAAAATGCATAGTTTCTTAGATATGAAATTTTTTACAGCTCTAAGATTTGTGGGTGTCTGAAAGTACTTGTCGATGAAGACAAATACTAAATAAAAAAATATGAACTGATAAATACAGGTAACAATAAAAGTTGAAATATAATGTATTTCTATCCTGATTTGCCTATCATTGCAGTTCTCTTCATTTAAATAATTAGTTGAATTTATTTTACTTAGCAGAGAAAAACTAATATTTGTTTTTATCAAATTATGAAAATTGTAGTCAGTAGCTATACATATGTAATAAACTGGTTAGAAATGCATGCACGTGCAAAGGTAATCAATGTTAGCAGAAAGAAGGGAAAAAACAAGGGAAAGAAGAACAAGAAGTGGAGCTGTAGGGAGTTCTGACTCACAAAGAAGCAAAATGAAAATATGGCTGTGAACAGTCTGAGTGAGCCTGTGAGAAAGAGTTCACTCTGCCATGACAAAAGAAGTCACAGGGGAACATGATGCTTGCCAGCACAAAGAAATCTAGCAACAGGAAAGAGGTGAAAGTCAAGAACCAATGTGTACAACGAGTCTAAAATAAATTTAATTCAGCAAGCGACAGAAAACTTCCCCCTAGAGGAGACCTTTGTTTTACGTTATCACAGAACAAGCAGAAACACAACTGAAGGGGTTATTGCTGTGTCTGCCAGCTGGAGTCCAGTCACTGGAGCAGACTTAATCATTAAACAGGAACCTCCACCCACTGGCAGACTCTCATGGACCAAATTCTTAAAAAAAACTCCTTTTGATTGCTTGTTCAACCACTGCTGCAGCTCTGCAAAATCAGCAAGCTGCACGGGATAATGTTATGATGAAGATGACTTATTTATTCTTTAGGCTTCAGCAGCAGGTGTAAGCCTCCACACAGACAAAAAGCTCTTTCTGCACAGCTCTCTAGAAGCACACAAGGTCTCTGGGCAGGCCCTGAGGAGCACACAGCCTATAAGAGGTCAATAGTCATGATCAGCATGGGCTAGCTCATGGGACGGATACAAAAGTACAGACGTGAAAACAGAGATGTACGTTTGAAAAACGGGTTTGTTAAAGAATGGTAATATGAGCAGCTGTGCTAAACATGGAGGACTTTTTTGCTTCCTGTGTGCCTAATTTCTCTCCCACATCTGCAGCGACACATATGATCAGGGCTTGACACCTGATACTCTTGGAGCCCTGGCAGAGCCTGTTGTTCTTCCAGGTGAGTCAAACGCATCCAGCCCCTGCCCAAGCCAGCAGCGTTAATTTGCCTGAGCTCCTTATAAAAATAGCAATGTATGAGGAATGCTGAAGGCTGCAATCTATATCCTTGAAGGCCCCAGTGGCAGGGAGTCGAGTGGCTCTGTGCTGGCATTGTCCTTGTAGCAGAGTAAGAACAAGGCTTGAATAGTGCTCCTACCTGCCTGGGCTGCAGTGCCCAAGGTACTCATGCTCTTTTCTGAATTTGGGAGGGTCTTGGACATGGATAGGTTAGTGAGCAGTAAGGTGCTGTTCAGTTTATAAAATATTTATAAAAATGTGCACCACCCCTCTGAAAAATGGGTTGAACAGTAGAGGCCCATGAGCCTATCAGGGCTGTGCCCTGAAAGGGTACACCATAGGCTCCAGGCATTCATATTTAGGGTAGAAGAAAGGAATAATGGGAGCAGTTGTGCAGATTAAGCTATTCCATATTAGGGTATGTTATGAACTCTGCTTTCTGATTGGTTAGTCTTGTGTTCTATATAAGGCATGATTTATCTTTCTCTTTTTTCTCTGGTTCCCTGCCCTCTATATAACTTTGTGGTTGCTTCATTTCATGGCCTTCTGGAGTAGCTCCCTACTGTGTACAGCTTATGTTTTTTTTGCACATTTATTGCTAGTGCACCTTTTGATTCCTCTAATTAAACTTTGTTTTTTGAGTGCTCCAGTCCCTATTTTATTTATTGTCGTGCTCTGGGCTGACCCACTCCTGGGGTTGTGCTCGCCAGCAGACACATGACCCAACATTGAACTAAATGTGCAAGGGCTGACTTTACCTCTTATTTTTCTGAACATGTTAAAAGAAGAGCAGTATTCATCATGGCATGAAGAAAGCAAAGGAAATAGACTGGGATAACTGGAAATACCCCTGTTACTTCAACATTTCAGTTTCCAGAACATTTGCCAGAGGCCATCCACACATGGTGCAAGAGGAAGGAAAAAACTGATTTTCCAGTTCAAAATGACAGAGTGTCAGCAATAAATCATGTTCCTCATTCTTAAAAAACAAAAAAAAAAAAAAAAACAAAAAAAAAAGAAAAAAGAAAAGAAATAAAAAAGATTTTACAGTGCATGTTGTGTATTATATTTTCTAGAAAGCTTTTGAAAATGTTTTATCGCATCAGTGTTAGCAGTCAAGTCTTTTTACATGAGAATGTAACAATGGCTGTTCTGGGTTAGATGAAGAGTTTATCTAACCCAGGTATCTTGTGTTTAACAGTGGCCAATAGCAAATGCCTAGGGAGGAATATAAGAGCAAGACGCGCATTGGTGCTCCCTGGGTATATGCTTTCAGCCACCAGAAATCCACAGCTCAGGGACATCTCGACCCAGAGGTGTTATCTCTATGTTTTGTAGCCTTTGATAGATTTTCTTCCATGAATTTGTCTAACAGCTTTCTGAACCCCTGTCAGCTTCTGGCATTTTAGTGCCAGGAAAGCAGTAAGGCAAGGGGGAAACCAGATGTGGAAACCATTTTGATAAAAGGCTCTTCTTTTTAGCAGAGACAAGTACCTGAGGACTAACAGAGAGGCAGCCTTATGTTCAAAATAATAGTGTGTCAGCTGCCCCAGAATCCTTGGTCACCACAGGGGATTCGTGGGAACCAAAGTCTTCAGGACTGAATCAACAGATTGACCTCTGACTGATCATCACATAACCACTATTGTAACCGAGTCACAATCTAGATTCACAGTGAAAAAAACCCCAAAAACATAGGAGGACAAACTGATTCATTTTGAAGGTGGAGGAATTTTTTGAGAAACACAGTTTTCCCGAAATTACCTAGGGAATAAAGTGCATTTAAGGTAAATACACATTTTTATGGGCACCAAGTTCAATCCTGAAGTTACTATGTCTGATAACTGAGTATTTGGGTTCTTAATATTCAACAGCTGTATCACAAAGGATTTTCTCGCATTCTGAAATGAATGGTTTTAATCAAAGTATTCATTAGGACAAAACTTGTTTTCTATAAAGGAACTACATCAAGCCAAATTCATCCTTCAAGTAAAATTTGAGCCTAAAGAAGAGAATTAAGGAAACATTTAAATACAGTTAAATACTTTTGTAGTTTCTGTGGCCTACCCAGGAGTGCTCAGATGAGTCTCCTAACCCACAGAGCATGTTCTAACATGACTGTCAGGGCTCTCTCTCAAATGCAATGTACCTGTAGGTCTCTATGAATAGCTTTTACTTGGATGGCATCTAAATATTTCTATAACCAATGCATGGCTACAAGCAGTTCTAAATGGCCTGGAAATGGCTAACACATAATTGTAATTCCCTTTTTACTCATAAATAAAATAACAAAAAAAAAAAAAAAAAAGAACATTCTATGGGAAGCTAAGAATACAATTCTTGTAATGATGAGTAGCTGTATATGAAGTCACTTGAAATCTGTTTGCTTTGGAAAGATAGAGTTAGAATTAGACCATGA
This sequence comes from Passer domesticus, assembly GCF_036417665.1. Classification (NCBI taxonomy): domain Eukaryota; kingdom Metazoa; phylum Chordata; class Aves; order Passeriformes; family Passeridae; genus Passer; species Passer domesticus. The sequence continues at coordinate 125,755,203 of NC_087474.1, read as the reverse complement.
GCAATAGCAAGCATATTCCTAAAATGTGAGTGAAGTAAAGAAGGAAATAAGCCAGCAAGCCAAGGGGAGCACAGAAAACCCAAATATCCCCATATCATATCCAAAAAATAAATAATTCAGTTGAGCCCCACCATGTCATTTTCTCAGTGGATTTAGTGATCTCCCATGCAATAACGTGCCACAGTACATTTTGATCTGCATCAAAATTAACAGTCAGCCACTTCTTGAAATATTATCTTTGTTAGCTTTACTACTAACAAAAATACACTTTCAATTCTTCACATCCACATAGCACATCTATTAAAGCAATCTGGGAAATTAGTTTGAGATAAACTGTACAGCAATTTTATTCATAGCCTCCCTGTATCTCACACTGTTAATCTGCATCACAGCTCACTAAATAGTGCCTAATGTTTATTGCATTTAACTGAATGTATACGATTCTGAGGGTACGCCAGGGACCGATTATCATAATTATACATGTTTCTATGGAAACCCACAAGTCTATCAGTTTTGATTCATTATATTGTTATACCTTCTAGCACTTTCTAATTATTAGGTGCCCATAAAAAAGTCTCAGTCTTGCTGTTACTATAGAAATGAGCTATAGACAGGCCTCAATTGTTAACCCTTACAGGGCAGGAATGGAAAGAAGGAAGAAATACTGCATTGGATAGAGGATAGATGTTTTAATAGGATAAAACATAAACTATTTTAATCTGCAATCTTAACTTTCTTTAATGGCCTCAATGAACTTTCTGATTTGCTTGAAGAAAAAATCCAGCTAGGAAAACAGAGAGAACAACTTGGCTGTTTGCCACACAGTCCTGAATATGGGATGTTACAGTGGTGCTGCTCTGCAAATGTCCCTCAGTGAGAATATAAGATTTTCTTGAAAGACATAAGTGTCATTAACAGAATATGGAAAACATTGTCATGTTTGGTCATTAGAAATCTATAAAAAGTCTGTTAAACTTAATGGCAATATTTGTAACCTTTTCAGTGGCCTTCAGTCTAGAACTGGCCTAACATGCCACCTATCTGGGTGATTGAGTGGAGAGTTGGTTTCAATGCTGGAATTACAAATGTGTTCAGTGGGAAATCACAGGAAGTCAAGATTTCCTCAGGTGACTTCCATAAAGGAAGAATAATCCAGGAGAAAATGTGCTATAAAGAAAGTAATAAAACCACTCTATTTTGAAGTGGTTATTGTAGTCTAAGTTAATGCTTTTGCTTATTTTGCCATATAATATACCCATTTTCCTCCTCATCCTGTATCTTCTACTGCAGCCCCATGAAACCTAAAAGTGACTGAGTGGTTTCCCTGCTTCTCTAACCTTCCTTCTCTTACAGTTTTCAATTAGAAGTGACTTTTAGTTTAGATCAGCAAAGCTTTCCCAAAGTGACAGCTCACCCTTCACACTGCATATCTATTTATTTTGGAAATCAACACACCATTCAATGACCTGAGAACAGGCCTGATTGCTATGCTAATAGTATTCAAAAATATGTCTACACCAATTGAAACAAGTAAACTAGGATTAATTCATAAAGTCAATAATAAAAAAGAAGGAGAAACATTCACACTTTTGCTTCTTTAGATGAAATATTACCTTGCAAGCTTCTGTCTTCTCACAGAAATGACCACAACACAGCTCATATGATATTTCAGCTAGTACTTCAATTTTCCTGTCTGGAGCTTCCTTATGGGGTACAACTAAAAAAACCCAAAAACAACAACAAAACAAAAACAAAGAAAACAGTGAAAAAATATCACTGCATACTCATTGTGCAATGGTCATGGCATAGAACTTTTCAGCTCAAAGTTATGTACTTTTTATTCTGAGTTAGGGGAAAAAGCTGGGAATTTGAAATATATTCCCATGTACTAAAAGACTCACATTGTGTAATTAGCTGTAATCTACATATTCAGTTTTAAATCAGACATCCACAACTTCCAGTCAATTTGAGCTAAATCACATTACATACAACAATGAATGAGATGTACATTTGCATTTATATGTAAAAACCAGCATAAAGGAAAGTCAGCAGAGTGTCATTCTATATAAAGGTCTCAGATTTCTACTACATTTTCAAGGACCCTTCTGTTCAACAATTATTTTACTACTGCCGTGAAGAAACCAGATTTGCTGCAAAACAAACTAAACCACTAAAGAGAAGATTTAATCAGATAATTTTAAAAAATGACTAATTGGTATATTAATATGTAATTTATAGGGTATATGTTCAGCTAGATTAAAATAAAAATCAGACAACAGAGAATATGAATATTTACACAATTTAGCATTTCCAAATAATATGACAATGCACAGGGCTGGATCCTCAGCTAAGTTCAATGGAGCTTTGCCAATTTACACAAGCTGGAGACTTGCATAATATCTACCTTTTCAACTCAGTTGCTCATGGCTATGCTGTATAATTGTCACACACTCCAGATGACAGCAATATGAGAGTGTGTCCAGCAGTGTCCAGCAGTGCTGCTGTGGGCAGTGAGCATGGCTGAGAGCTGCAGCCACTCACACCCCCCAGCAGTCCCATATTTCTACTCTGACCTGGTCATTCCTTTCCCATCTGCTTTAAGGTGAGTAACAGTCCTTCAAAGAAATATACAGGACTTAAGGATCACTTCCATCTTGCAGGTGAAATTGGACCTCCCGTGGTGTTGTTGGTGACATTGCCTTTGTGACAATGGGGCACCAAATTATTGCTCTGGACACACAATCAAGTCCCACCAGCCTTCATTTTCAGATATTTAGTGTACTGGAAATGAGTCCATTAAAATTAACTAGAATAAATTAATTTATCAATCAATCAATGGATGAATTATTAACTATTAGGTAATTCATTGCTCATTAAAATGTCATTCAGCATTTATCATACATACAGTCTAGTGCTACAGGATTATATTTGTTAGCTGATATATACATTTTTTAACATATCTTTAAATATTATTTCATATGCCATTGAAAAAAGCCTGTACCTAGCTATTTTTTTTCCATCTAGATATCAGATTCTTCTGAGAAATATAAAAGCTGGTCTCACATTTGCACAAATGAAGAATACCTAATAGCCAGTACATCTCTGGCACCAAAGGGACAATGCATGTCATTGATGCTTAAAGCAGCATTTTTGTGCCATCACAAATTAAAAGAAAATGTCTAGAATCTTATGTAACAATTTCCTTTTCAGGAGAATTTCTAGATTTCAAAATATTCCCTATGTAATTAAAGAGAAGCACCTTAAAATTGGTACAGACATGTGCAAGAACAAAGTAAGGGGAAAAATCAAGGGTAGAAACAAATTGGATAGATTAGTCATAAGTGTTAGATTATCACAGCCACTGAGAATTACACAGAATCTCTTGACAGCATATTTACTCTTTTTCAAAGGTGTTGAGTTTACAGACACAAAGTTTGAAGTTGTTTTTAGAAGTTAGCTGAGGCTAGCTAAAGCTACTTATCTGAAATTGCTTTAGCAAAGAGTTTTGCTTATGAATATGTATGCTGTTTTGCACAAAGTACTTTTCCAACTGCAGGAATATTAGTGTGAGCATACTCCCATCACTTCAAGCCTTCAGTTTCAGTAGCTGGTTGAATCGGTTTTGTACTACAAACTCCTCAGGGCAGGAACCTTGTCTGCTGTGATGTCATGTCATAAAGACCATGGCATGACTTTCCCTCTCCTCCCTTATCAGCTGTATTGAATAGAACTCTGAAGATGATACAGACCTATGGGGGGTTATCTGGGTTGTTATTCAAAAATTGATTTAGAGAAGCTAATGTTCAAAGTTCAAAGAATGATTTTTTCCTTAGCTATGTGGATTCAGTTCAGCTATTATTTTACACCATTCATTATTTGAAAGGATTTCATAATCAAAGCAGGGTAAAGTTCAGCTAAAGAGTGAAGTTCTCTCCCACAAAAAGACATTCAGGTATGAAATGAATTTTCAAATTTCATCTTCTCTAAATCTTCTGTTATGTCTAAACCATTGGTCATTTTTATTTTTCTATGGCCAGTTGTCTACCTGGAGTTTTGGAACGTGAAAATTTTCCTTCTATTGACCCTACAGCTTGGCTGAATACCTAACTGCAGCTTTGATATCTTTGTCAACAAATTTCTTCATTCTGCCAGGTTTTGGATAACCCTGAGTACCACTTCAAATTTATATTATGACAATACAAAGCAGAAGAGATTCACCCATTAACTACATGGACTGTGAGTGGGATTTTTAAACCTGTGAACACCGAGATTTTCCTAAACATATACATTATAATAATACCCGTATTTATATAAGTTTATATTAAGAGTTTTCATGGAAAGTAATTTTTTTTCCTTAGAATTACCCAGTGCATTTTTTCTGGTGAAGTACAGCACTTGCACCAACATTGGTGGCGGGATAAAAATGTGAAAATCAATGAATTGCTGCCGTTTCATAATGAGACTCAAGGAAAAGGGAACAAAATTAAATTCCAAGTTTACACTCTTATTACAGTAACTAAATAAAGACAGGAGATTTATCCATGAGTCTTGCATCTTGCTGTAGTTGGCAATTGACTCAAGTTGCAGTGGCAAAGGCCGTAGTTCATTTTGTGCCAGCTTTGTTTGTGTATTGGGAGACCTCTGTGTGGGGTAATGTTTGCATGAGGCTAAAATCATCCTCTTTTTTGGTGCAGTACACTAAGAAAAGATGTGTACCTCTGAACAAATTCTCCTACTTCTGCTACAAGCAAGGAGGCACGGTCTGAAGACAGCCAAAGGGAAAGGAGGGTTCAGGATGCTCAAATGTTTCATCTGCCTATATGTGTGCAGGAGGGGGAAGCAGTCTGCTTAAGTGAGATAATTCTCACGTGATGAATGAAATTTTCAGTTTTAGAGCTGTTGGATGTTATTGACCCACTGACAGTTGCCAGGCATAAAATGAGGGAGACATATTTGTCATACAACCCTTGCATTTCAGACTGGATTTCACCTCAGCCTTTAAAACTAAAAACATACAGTGACTTGTATAGTTAATAAGAATTATGATCATTCTCACCCTAACTTCATGTAGAGCATCCAAATGAGATTCAAAACCCACCTCTAAAGAAGAGTCAACTACTGTGAACCTAAGACTAAGGGACAGGCACTTGAGAGGAAGATGAATAGTGCTCACCAAAAATCTTTTTGGCTCTTCTTTTAAGAGGAAGATAGAAATTGCACTCTTTAGCAAGAAGACCAAAGACAGGAACTGCACACACATAGCAGAAGCCTTTGGCAGCTCTAAACTGTGCCCATAGATTCATGCTGCCTCTCCAATACACATTGCCCTCTTCTGCAGTGATCACCGGCAGCTGCCATGCTGCCTCTCTTCTTGCTCCCCCAATGCCTTTACCACACGCACATTTCCTTGTTTAAGTCTGTTTTTCCCTGGGCTCTTGGGACTCCTTGAGGGCCCAAGGCTAACTGCTCCTTTCTAAGCCCTCTATTATCTGCTACATACCAAACTCCTTCTCCTGCAAGCCCTACAGATCTCTTGTCTGCCTTTGTCTCTAGCTCTAAGTCTACTTAGCTCAATCTTCCAAGTCCCTTTCTGTCTCTCTCTCCCATTTCTCTCCCTCTCCCCCTCTCTCTCATGGCTTTCTTTCAGGCTGTTCTTTGCTTTAGGCCTCATTCTTGCACAGTGTGGTGTCTCTGCCTAATCAGCCATGAGGCTCATTACATTCAGGAGGCCTTTGCTATCTGTTTGGGTTTTTATAAAGTCTGCTGTCACCATGGTATCTTACTGTATTCTCAAAACTGTGTCCACTTGCTGTTTTTTGTATTAATATACATACGTGTATATTATAACATTTGGTACAAACAAGCAAGAAGGTTTTGCTTGGGATGTTTGCTCTTCTAGACCTTTCTCAGTTTCTTGTGGTTGTACAGATAAAGCTCTGCCATTCACGCATGCATTTTGAATCTTCATTAATGTCAGGTCTTCATTTCTATTCTCCTTGTCATCAACATTCATCTGTCCTCAGCCAGGAGTTAAGAGAGCATTTTTGAATGAAAGAATTGTAAAACTATTATTATAGCAGCAGGCAGAATGGCAGCATAATTAATAAAGGTGCTCAAGCAAAATATTTAAAATAATTTTTGTTGGAAAATTTGTTCTTTGTTGTTTTGACAAAACACTCTACAGGAGTGCCACTTTACTTGGATTATTATTGCTTCTTAGATGGATTCATTTCTTCTGTACCCATCCCCTTGCCGCCCCCATTTGATTCCTTCCTGTTTGCTCTGCAGCCATGGCAACTCTTCGCCCCAACTGGAGGTTGGACATTTGACCAGCAGCATTAGGTCTGCTCCACTGAGTCAGCAGAAAGTCAGGGAAAGGGGGAAGCTGACATCTGGACAGCCTTTCCTTCTGTGTGCATGTACATCTGCTTTACCAAATTCTGCCATCCCAGGAAGACCAAAAGGGAAAATATCTTTCTCTCTTTTTCCTTGCTTTCCTTCTCTTACTCTCTCCCCAGGACCCAGAGTACCTGGCTTGTGAAAATTCTTTAGGCTGCTTCAAAATTTAGTTGTGTAGCAAGTGCCAGTCAAAAAAGAATTGCTTCTTTGGCTTGTGTCATTTCTATGGGAAGAGAAAAGACAATCATTAGCTTAAAAAGGGTCATGTTTTTGAAAGCATCAATACAACTTTTCACTAAAGGATCTTTAAATAATTTCTATTCAATTAACTAAGTCTCACCACACTGCTCCAGAACTGATGTTATTGTACAGATGGAGAAACTAAAGGAGATTAAGTGACTTATACATTGTTATGTAAATCTGTGACAGAGCCAGTCACAGAACCCAACAATTTCCTTTAAAGTCATATGACGTTGTATTTACATTTGCAAATTTAGCATTCTTCTCCAGGAGTCCATTCATAAAGTTCAGTATAAGATTTTACTCCTCACAGTAATGGTCTTCCTGTTTAGCATGACACTTAAGCACATGCTTGTCATCAAGCATGAAAATTGGTCTGCTTAAGGGATTTTTGTTCTAGTTATTCTACTAAAATTTCTGGTTTAATGAAAATTGTCTATCTTAAAAAAAAAAAGGCGTTTTCAAAATTTTTCATGGAATATTGATTTTACTAGATTTACATTCTCAAAGTAAAAAGCAAACACATCATTCAGAACTTACAAGCAGATATATTGAACTTTTTTTCTCAGCATAAGATAGTCCATCTACTTAACTCTATTTTTCTTACTTTGGCCTTATGCACCAATAAAGTGCAAAGAGCTCCATTCTGTGCTGGTAGCCAAAGGCCAAGAGACAACATTGTACAGCCTTACTGTGTATGAAGGGAAAGAAAAAAAAATCACTTTAAATATATCAAATGCTAAGTTAGTAACAACTGAGGGGATTGAACATCTCTCAGGAAAATTGTTCAGCACCAAGCAGAATTAGAAATAAACCATCATATGATGCTGTGCTTATTTGACACATTGTACTATTTGGAGTTTATTACTTAAGGTGCTTTGAATTTCATATTTAGCAAATTCTTGGATATACAGTAATGCAGCATGATACTTCTATGCATCCTTCTAAATATTTATTAAAAACGAATGCTCTTGTTCAGCTAATTAATTATTGACTATGTTTTCCACTTTCTCTCTTTATTTTGCCACTACATACACTAGTACAGTATTTGCTTTTTTCACTGTATTATGACACTGGTGACTCATACTCAATTTGTGACCCGTTGTGTCTCCCAGCTTTTTTCTACATATCTGAAACCTCGTCTATTGCCTCCTATTTCCTGTTCAGTTCATCATGTCTCAGAGCAGATTTATGTATTCCTGCTTACTGAAATGTGTTCATTTTTTTCCAGCTGATTTCTTCAGATCAATTTAAGTTCTAATTCCATCTCTGGCATGCTTGCAGCCACTCCCACAGAAGTATTCCCTGTAAATTTAATAAGCAAACTGCTATATTATGCATCTTCCAGATTAATAATGAAAATGTGGAATAGTGCCAAACTGGTTGGTACTCAAAATAATTTTTGATCCGTTTTGCACGTATCTGGTGTCAAAGAGTTTCATCTAGCTTCCTTATGAGATGCCTGAGACAGCATTTATTTAAGTCAAGAACAGTAATGTCTACTGTTTCTCTTATATCCAGTACCCTGTCAGGACTGTATCACAGCTGAACTGGTGTGACATGGTTTGTCTTTGAACCATGCTGATTGCACACCTTTTTATATACTCTGAGGTGCCCATAAATAATTTGTTTAATTATCTGAGACTATCTCTCACAGAGAAGTGAAGCTGGTTATTGTAGTTTCTTAACTCTCTTTTTACCTTGTTATTGCAGTCTTTACATATGGCCTTCTCAATTCTTCTGAAATATCACCTCTGAAAACACTTGTAAGAGTTGCTTTAGCTACATGTACAGTAGGAATTTCATTACATCCAGGCATTTGAAAATGTCTGTGTTATTTTTGTACTTTTCTAAATGGTTGTCTTAGCCTGAGATTTCATAACTCCTTGGTGTTAGTAGTACTAACTCCCTGTCTGCTCGCAGAATTTGTAATGTAGACATAAGCAGAAATTAACAATGTAAACTAGTTTCAGTTTTTCAACCTCTGTGAAGTAATGGTCTTAATTTCCTTGTCTTTCTCCTACTTAAATGGCTTTCCTTTCACCTTTCATGTATCTTGTAGAAAGTTTCTTGGTTTGTCCCTTGGCACTTCTGAATTTGTCTCAATACCTTTTTGCTGTTTTTCATGTTCATCTGCAGTCATTTGAGTGACTTCATACTTTCTAAATTCTTTATTTTAGACTTCTACTAAAGAGCTGATGATTTTACAAGATTGGTCTCTTAGTCTAGTTTCCACTCTTCCTCTGTACTGAAGTTTTTAATACTAATTTTTTATAGGATTTTTTTTTTAAATCTGTAAACCTCATCTTTCTCTGAAACTATTAAGGGCTCCCTATTTGAAATGCACTACTTTTATATTACAGGGTCACCTGTCTCCTTCTCTTAAAGATCTTGAACTCTTTCATTGCTTTGCCACTGCCACTTTGCCTTCAGTCTGCACATTTGCAGACTCTCTTTGAATGATCAGAACCAAATCTAGAGCAACCAATCCTCCAGATACCTTTTTTCCCCCATAACTTGCATACAGAAAGATACGTAAAAGACACTTCAGAATTTCTGAACCACCAGAATGATTGCTTGGGTTTTAAGAATGGTTATACATTTGAAGGCCACAAACTCTGTCAGCTTCCCCTAAGGAAAGTCCAGCTTTCCAGTGAGCTGCTAACACGGCATTGGTCCCTCAAGAATCCTACTACAACCTGGATTGTTGAGTTAATGAATTTTCAAGCGTCTGCACTTGATGATGTAGACCATAATGAAGATGAAATCAATATTAGCATGTCCATGGTCTACCATAGCCCCATGAAACTGGCAAGAAGTGAAGATTGTATGAGGTTAGATATAAATTAATGGGGTTTGTGCTGATAATGTAGTAAATATGATACAGATTTTTGTACACTATTCAAGTAAAATAAAATTACCAATTTACACTGTAGAGGATAGCTGTAGTTCTGGTATGCTTGGCATTCACTTTTACATAGTGGCTAACATTTCTGTGTGTAGGGGCAGTAAAATCAAGGCTTGGATAGCTAAAAAGTCAGCAGGCTACTAAAGATCTGTGCCCTAACCTTCTGTTTGATACAGTTTGGTAGCAGGTTAGATACCCTTAAAGTAATCTCTTTTGAGGCATTAAATACAATTGATAACTTCATGGTCTCACGTGTCTGCATATTTACCTCCGTTTTTAAGTACCTGAGGTACTTTTCTTAAGGACTTTGCATAACAGCTTCATTTTTCATGAATAATTACATCTGCACTGCCCCATTTTCATTACTTTTTCGTTCAACATTAGAGACCCAAAGTACCACTTACGGAATGAAACACCATTTTTCTGTGTTTTCTGTGACACACTGAATAGAAAATTTTATTTATATCTGCTCTTCTAGAAGACAAAATAGCTGAAAACTGCAGTCATTCTCAAACTTTTTGTCCTAGTAGAGTAGACTTTTGGGAGTATTATAGGTTTGAGTGAAGACTAGTACAGTATTAGATTTACTTTTTAGAACTGAAGAATAAAAATACTATGGTTCTTTAAGCCACTCTTTTATTCTTCCCAGCCTCACCAACTAGCCCGTTAGGATCTCAGTTTGGGAACCACAGTTTAGATGGAAAGGAAAGATTTTCAAGGTAAGAGAAACACCTAGACTCAATCTGACTGAGCTCCAAGTGTCATGGAAAATCTCTTCTTAAACTAGCTAATTCTGTAGCTGTCTTTCAATACTGGGGAGGATTAACCCTGGGAAGATCTTGCTGATGCCACTATGAATAGTGGTAGTACAGAAAGAATGGAATGTCAGTGCAGGAAAATTAAAGAAAATACTGATTCTGCTTTGCATGGAAATGCAGGGTACTATTCCAAGTTAAACTATAATTTATATTCCTCTCCAGAATGCCTAGCTCTTTTCCAGGGTCTGATTTCTGCTGTCTGTTAATTCTTGATAATTTTTTACCTTCTTGACAAGAAGTAGAATGGATATCAAACTCCTATGTATTATGCATCTCAGCATTTTTAAATTCAAATCCAGATATTGTGTTCTGATTTTCTACTTTTGCTGTATAATTGGGTCATCAGGTTTTCCATTAAAATGCTTAACAGAACATTGCAATTAAACTCCAAATCTATTACCTTTTGCCTGAGCATGTTTATAATGTTCTTCTTTAGTATCCTGGATGAAAACATTTCTTTAAATAAAAGATTAATTAAAAGAATAAGATACAGTTTCTATAGTAATTCACTAAAATAATTTTTAAAAGTCATGAACACCATAAAATGAATTAAATTCATCCTGCTACATTTTGAGAAATATACATTAATCCAAAATGGCTATATTTGTACCATACTTTGAAATTGGTACCCATATATTATTCTCAGAGTATTCAAGTTTCTTAATCTAGTTTGGAGTTGACTGATCATTACGATTAATCAGTGGTTTGCTAATTTAAATTTAAAAACTGTTAGAATGCCATTGCAGGGTTTACATCATGACTAGCAGATATTTTTTTTTACCTCACAGAGATGATATGTTAGCTGCTGTTGGAAATGTAGGCTGTTAAAGGCTATTATTCTTAGAAAGGAGGAATGCTTAATTAAACAGCTTTGAAAATGACTGGTAAAGTCTGTCCTTTCCCACAAGAGGAATGTGTGGACACCTCGGTAGGATTCTGCTGTGGGCCCCACTGAGTGCCCCAGAGCTGTCCTCAGAAAGGTGCTGGAAAAGGCAGAAGCAGATGGCCAGGTACACAATTATTTCAGCCTGGAATATAGCAAAATAATCAGCCCTCATAAGGGCGTCATTGAAGCTGAACTGATTTGGAGACTGTGAAACAACTTGCAGAAGACCAAATTTCCATCAGTGTGGATTCCCATCTGAAAAAACAGAGGGTTTACCAGGTGACAGATTTAAACAACAAATAACAGTAGATTACACACACCACTCAAAAAGCTTCAAGATAAAGTGAAAAACCATCCAGGTCAGAAAAAGCATTTAACCATTCTATGAGTCTCTGATGACTTTAGCAAAGCATGCATGAGTTTCAGCTGCTGTATTCTTACCTATATAAATATTGCATAAGTAGAGATGTATGTACATGCAGACATGTATACACATATATATGTATATTGTAGGCATCTGTGTCCAGGCACATGTGCGCAAGTAGGTGGGAGGGAGAGTTCTAACAGAAAAACACAGAAAGGCTCTTCACTTTGTTTGTTCTTGGTAGAATAACCATAGAAATAAATGAGAGGTCTGTAGTTTTAGCAAGATATAAAAATTGATTTTCAAATTTGTGGTAAAGAGCTGGGGCAATATTTTACAATCAGATTAAAAGACAGACACTTCATAGGCCCCAGAAGATTCCAAGAGAAGATGGACATTCATAGGCATTGCCTTAAAATGTGCATATAGAAACACCCGAGAAAAACCTTTTTGTAAAACTGTTTTTATGCTTAAAAACAGAATTACAAAATGTGATGTAATAAATTATTATTTTTATTTGACTTAAAGTAATAATTTTCCTCCCTGTGTTAAGCCCCTGTGAATAGTGTCCTATACAGCTACAGTTTTGAAGAACTTAACACTGAGGGGAAAAAACATCTGGCATTAACTGACAGTGAATTAGGCTCATTGTTACTTAGGAAAAAAAAAACTTTGGAAATTTAATCCCTGATGTTCTTGGTATCCCAGTTTCAAAGAGTATCTATGAAGTACAAAAAATGGATTGACCTTGAAAAGAGAAAATAAAGATGGGTGAATTTTAGGCAGTGGCATTGAATCCCTCTTGCTGTTGCAAGCCCAGCTGTAATTGGAAAGCCGTTCTGGCTCTTATAAACATTCAGTCAGAGAATTCTGATAAGCTTTCTTAATTTACTCAGATCAAACCTTTTTAAAAAACTGCAAACCTCAGGACAATGGTCTTGTGAAAATGCATGTTGCTCAGTGCAGTGTTCTTGCCAACTTACATGCTAATTTACTTTTTTCATTAACATGTGAGTGAAGAAGATAAAATAAAAAAGATTTGTCAAACCAGAGAGTTTGTTGAAGGAGACTGACTTTAATCACTCAAAGTTATCAGAACCAATGTCAGAACTATAGAGGGCAGTTCTAGTCAGAATCAGAGCCATAGTCATCAAAAGACATTTTCTGGACCTCAGAACTGAAGCTATGCAGCAAAAATAGAGCTCATCACATTTAAAATGTGACTCTTTTACAATATCTACTACCTGATGCCAAATCAAAATATAGGCTTAATTTATCCTGTTAATAAATAACTTCATTTTCCAGCAGCATAATGCCATCACATAAACAAATGAACTACATTTTAAAAAATATGGTTTAGGTGGTTGTAGTATATATCAATGGCTATAGGGCCCTGAGTCTTCTCAAAGCCTGGTTTGCTCTTAAAGGATGACACGTCCAAGCACAACCATCAAAATAGCAGCTATAGAAAATAGAGGTGTGACAGCAGAGTGCTTCCATGAAATTCCTATGTTATTTGTGACAAAACCGTATCTTAACTTTCTCTTACTCCCCTCTGCAATTTGTTACTTTATTATAACACTCATGAAGAGAAAGCTGACAATTCATTCCTGCATTCAGTGTTTGCAACTGTGCACTGCAGTGTCCACTCCACAAAATGACAATAACATTTTCAAATCAAACTCTCCTTATGCAGTAGCATTAACCACGTATTTTGTTTGCTGCCTTTTATCTTAGATTCCCGCTCTTTTGTGCTCTGCAGCAGTCTGGGGAAGCACCAGTTCAGCCATCATCATTATTATGTACTTTTATTTATTAATCACATTCATGAGGTGTTCGAGCTACATTCCAATCAAAATTGTGAACTTGTCCAGAAGATGCAGCAGTCATGTCATTTTGTATCAGCAGCTTCTCTTTTATTCCAATACCTCTCTGACCTTCAGCAATAGTGTCATGTGCTTCTATAATGGTTCTCATTGCTTCCTTTCTCAAGCACCACAGCTCCCTAGAGACTATCTGCATGGAAAGATAACTTTAGGAGCCTCTAGGGGTCTGCTTTCTGTTTGCTCCCATACTGGCTAAAAACCAGTAAAAATCCCATTTGTTCAAATCCATATTTTTTTCTCTTTCTTGTATTTTTTTTTTTTTTTAATTTAAGAGCATAGAGCAACACAGCCTCTGCTTTAAGTTTCTCAGCAAAGCTACTGCCTAATTACTGCCTGCTGGGTAGCGCAGTTAAACACAATCAGTCAGAAAGCCTTAAAGATACAATATCCTTTTTCATGAACTGTCTGCTTGTCAATTTGAAGTCGCCCTCCTGCTTTAAATCAACCAACCACAGAGCTGTTGTGAACAGCGACTGATTTTCCATGCAGTGCTGCAAAACAAAATCACACCGTATCCTATTTTTAATGGCCACAGTTTTTCAACTGCATAACAAGAGGTAGCTGGCACTGCTGAGCTGAACCATATCAAAAATGGGTTCAAGTAGAAATAGCACAGAATCCTTGAAGAATACAAGTACAGACCCAATTACATGTGCATTGTGATGCTCAAAGCCAATTACAGGCAAATAACAGTGAAGCATTGATTCCACCTTCATAGCTGCATTGTAGACGTCGGTTGTTTTTATTTTTTTGTATCTATAGGACACAAAGAAATTATTTTTAAGGCTCAAATCCTATACATTATTTTATTAATCCACTGTATATTTATGTACATAGGCTTTTAAAAACACCAGCTTTTATCAAATTCACATCAGTGTGGGCAAAGTGCTAGAGCTTTGTATTTCTGTAGATATTTTTCTAATTGAACTTCAGACGTACAGGTATTAGGAGCACATGCATGGACACAGCACATAAGCTTTTAAAGACTTGGCAGAATGGGCATTTTCTAACATGCTTTGGACATTGGATAGTCACTCATGCTTGCCAATCTGACCTGTTCCCATCCATGCAGTTAAGCTATAAACCTCTTGGTAACTAGAATTTTTTTTTTTTATTTACTTGGTAACAATTTAAAATACAGTCAGTGAAGAAAGTACAAAGTGTACCTAGATTGACAAACAGCATGTAAAATCACAGTTCCAGTACAATTTCGATGCTTAAGTCAATACCTTCAGTATTGCTATTATTTTCAGGTACATTCTTGGTTTTTACTCCATTCTAGTGATATTGTGTACCAATAAAATGTCACAAGTATAAAAACATTTTTAGACCTTTTAGCATTTGTCATCCTAATTTAAATGATCTGACTTACAAATTTTTTTGTCTTTTTGAAATATATTTTTGTAACCATTTACACTCTGAACACTACCAGAAGGCAGAGTAAAGAGATTGCCCCATACAATGGGCAACATTTGAACATCAACTCCACATCAGTTCTAGTGAGTGGGCAGAGATAGGAGGAAATGGAAAGGGGAAATGTGGAACAGACATTCCACCATCAGACTGGATGGAATAAAATCTGTACCAGTAGTTCCAGCAGGAGCTACTGGAAGTTCTCTCTTGTACTTTATGTTATTTGTTCACAACCTCACAAAATCTGATTTTCTTCTAAGAAGAAGCATGTCCTTCAATTTATTAAATTTATAATTCTAGATTTAAAAATAGTAAGTATATTCCTCTTTAAAATACTAGGGTTTTTATTCTCATATACTTCAATCTCAATTTTTTTTTCTCAGTCTCAATCAATCTCAAAAAAAATCTCAAAATACTCAGCTTTGCATACACATTAACATAATCTTTTTGCTGCATACTCCATTTGTTCAAAACTTATTACATATTTAATATAACAATGAAGACTCACATAAAAATGTAACACCCCCCCATATTTTGAATAATTTGTACTAGCAATAATGCATTGATTGCAGATTACAGTTAAACTAGCATTAACAGAAGATCTACTGATAGGAGATATAAAATCCCAATAAATTAGGAGGAAGGGTTTCACTAAAAGAGCACACAATTTTGGTATATATTAAAATACATACATTAATTAATTATCAAAACTAAACTTTAGAAGGACATATATGTAATAAATCATTTAGCTTCCACAGAAGGTCTTGACTGAAGTATTTCTGATCTATCACTAATGCTAGCTAAAAAGCAAGAACTATGGATATTATTGCCATATAATTAGTTGGAAAAGTTAATACCAATGTGCAAGCATGGAACTAATATTAAAATGTAGATACAGAAAACGACTATTTTAGAGGAAACGCTAGGAAAACTAGTGGGATTCCTTACACACTCACAGAAACACTCTTATAGTAGCACTCTAAGAAAAAGCAGCAGTAAAGAGATTTGTATAAAGGACTCATAATAATCTGATTTTGTGGTTCTGAAATAAAATATCTTTGATTGAAATATTTATTACTTTTAGAAAACATTTCAAAGGACTGCAGGTAATGTTAATATTACACATCCTTGAAAGCAAGAATATATGCCATATTTGTTTAAATTTTTCTCTCCAAAATTTCTAACTTTGCAGAAGCTGTAAAGGGTGAAAGGGAAAAAAAACCAAGTAACCATCATGTATAAGTTTCCTAAAATTTTCCTAGGCTGGTTTTGGACATTCACAGGCCTACAACAGAGGAATGCAGCACAGCCAGAAGGCATTTCCCTACTACAGAGCCAACAAAGGCATCAGGCAGAATAAAGGGATAAAAGGCATTGACCAATCTGTCTCTCAGTATGCAATTAGTCTATACCACAGATTCATAGAATGGTTTGTTTTAGAAGGAATCTTTAAAAAACATTCAGTCCAACCCCCATGCAATGAGCAGCGACATCTTTAACTAAATCTGATTGCTCAGAATCCCATCCAACCTGAGCTTGAATGTTTCCAGGGATGGGGCAATATGATTTCAGGTGGTGTATTTCAGAGACTAGGACAATTTGGGAGAAGATAATAGTTCAATAATTTGGACCATCCCTTGATTTCTGTGTATGATACATTTTGGAGATCTCCTACTTGTTTGGCTACTTTGGATCACCATGGGGTTCACACGAAAAGCTGGGAACAGTTCTCTAGTCATAAGTCTCAAGGGTCAATTTAACTACCAGGAAGAACTCTTGAGGTGTTCTTTCAGGTTCCTTCAAACCACAGCTGTGGTAGCTAATAAAGTCATTGTACTCCAATTCTGTAGAAAAACTGTCCTGAATTATCCATTTAGAAGTTACTTAAGGATGCCTGTAGCCTATATGGGCATGACAGCTTAAAAGAACAATCATTAATTCTTTTAATTGCAAACTGCATTCCTAGAACAAAGCAATGGAAACATAGTCATTTCAATTTATATGAAAACTCAAGATTTTGCATTATTTTGCTGTCACTTAGGAAAAAAAATCAAGGAAAGGCTGGCACAAATGTAAAAATTTGCAAAATACCAGATTTTACATGGTAAAATAATTACCAGATTTACTTTTGAAGTCACACTATACTGTTTATTAAGGATGAGGGTTGCAATTCAGGACAATGAAACTCTCTTACATTTCTTGAATTCTAGCTTAAAGCAAAAATGGAGAGTGTCTTTTTAAACTATGAGGGTATGCAGAGGAACTATGTGTTAGAAAGGTTTCAGCAGCACACAAAATAATTTCTAATAAAATATGAGTGAAAGAATATGATAAAAGAAACAGAAACCACAGTGACTCCCTAAAAAACATATTTTAAAGTTTAGAAAGAAAAGAAGATTGCCAAGCTCTTTCCTTGCCTAAAAGGTACTCTTCAGTCATGCAAGACGCTGAGCAATTTTTTTCTTATCTGTAAAAGCACTTAAGCTGGAGCTTAACCTGAAGCATGTGAGAATACTACAGCAATCAGTAACTTTTTAAGTGCTTGAAGGTAAGCAACTATTAGTGTGAATTTCTAAATAAAGCCATGGTTCTCAAATTTTTTGAAGAATAAAGTTTCTATGTTATAACTGAAAAAGTCTTTCTAAAGCGCTGTCTTGCAGTTATAAAAATAATGGCTACAGATCAAAAGAAATGAATACTTGTCTCTTGGTTGTCAGAGGTCTCTGCTCTCCCTTGAAAGTGCTGTCTGTTGGGCCTATGGACAGAGATTCTGAATCCTCTCATTAGGAAGATCTTGGATGAGTCCCAAGACCCTGAAATATGCCTGTGAAATCATTAACCTTCAATCATGTAATGATACGTCTGTAATAGGAACAATGAGTCAGATTAACTTTTGAAATTACTAAAGACAATAAAAATCTAATAGCTGAGTTCAAAGATTCAGAAGCATTATTTCTCCTGATCTTAATTTACAACATCTTCTGGAAACGAGATTTGAAAGGTAGCTGCTCATTTCCTCACTCATGCTATGAGCATCCTGGAGCATGATGCTTGTTTACAACCATTTACTCATCTACATACCATGTAGGAGAAATTATGTAATATGGTGGTAATAATTAGCTTTGACTGCAGGCAAACTCCTGAATAAAAGGCTGTATTCATGGTATTAAATAAATGAGGGGAGCTGTGACCTTTTTTATAACTTACTGGGGAAATTTTAGCCTTCACAAACAGTTATAGCTATTGAGGAAATATTTCTCATACAATCACTTTTTTCTTCTTATTGTGGATGTTAGTGCTACTGTTTAATTTCATACAGAGCAGCATATTGCTAAGCACATCAAAGAGGACAACACATATTCAGATAAGTATGATTAGTGCCATTATCTTAATGACCTGCTTACAAGATTCATAGAGTTAAAATCAAAGGAATAATAAAAAAGTCAGCAATTGTGTGTTTGGGGCTGGTTTAACTTTTTTTTTTCATTATTAAATGGGATTTTTGCTTGAAAACACTGAGAAATTAATGAATATATCTGCAGATAAATATTTATTTTACTTTGAGATTATAAAATTGCAACTTTCTAAAAATCAGATGATTCTATTTTTTGCAGCTGGGCCATTCTTACTAGGAATTAATTAATTTAATTTAAATTTAGGCCAAATATGATAATATCATGGGCTTCTTTTTTTTAAACAAAAAGTTTACTTATGTAGGTAAAAAACATGTGACTTGCCGTCCTGGGTCAGGATAAATTCCACCTGTTGTAGTATATGATTTGGAAACACTTAGTACTCCAGAGGGAGTTTCAAAAATCCTGCAGCGGGCTCATAAAAGTTATCTGCCTTATACCCTAAGTCTCTTCCTAATTAATAACAGAACCAAGACTGCTTTTATCTCAAAGTGCAAAGTTTAACACTCATTATATCACATGCTTATAGCTAATTAGGCTGACACTGGACTGGACTGCTCTACTTACAAAGTTTGATTCCTTTCTTAATTTTTCTGAATTCTTGATCTTTATAACATCTAGTGGCAATGGGCTTCACAGTATTCACATGGTGAAAAAATATTGTAACTTTAATTTTAACCTTATTGATGTTCTCTTGTGTATTAGGAAAGAGGCAATGAATTCACATTGTACCTCCTGTACATGTTTGATATTTTATTCACTGCTTTCATGTGTTGCAGGCTTACAAATCCATCTGTCAACAACTTTGCTACATCAATGCCACAGAAAATTCTAGGTCTGAAATGGCAACATCTTTTTCTGTGGCATTAGTTGTTATGAATGGACATGAGAGCTTGAATATTTAGCAGTATACTCCTTGTACATATTCATTCTGTTTTTATAGTTTTAAGAACCTTTTGTAATTCATTTCCACAAATAGAGTCAAGAGTTTCTTTTGCAAGGAAGCTTCCAATTGCTGTTGCTTTCAGTCCAAGAAACAAGAATACAGAAAAGCTATATAACAGAAGCAGAAATAAAAATAAAACTACCAGAGCATTAAACTGTGGACTGCATTTATGCAGATAATCAAAACTGATGTGGAAGTTCCAAGGCTGAAGATAACTCATACCCTTTTTCATGCACTACTTAGTGGCTCATATAAACAGGCCTCTTCAACTGCAATAATGTTGTTGGTTCAGAAACAATTAATAATATTGGCATCCTTTTTCTTGGTCACAACCTGACAGATTAAGGTGGTTATAAACCAGAAACGTTCACATGGTGGCTAAAGGATGTTCACAGCTGTGATGAATCCTTGGTCTGCTATTACTGACTCAAAAGCTGCTTTCTTTCTAGAGAATATCAGTTCCAGGGCAATAAACCCAGGCTTTCATGAGTTCAATATTCTTTAATGACTTTTTAAAATAATTATTTGAAATTGAAAATAAAAATGGATTGTATTGAATTAATACCGTGCTACAACAGGTTATTTTCTGTAGGCAGGAGTATTACAAAAAAAAAAGAAATACGAATGCTTTGGATCACTTCAGATGAGAATATATATAGGTGAATAAATGCATTACTATACACGTGATTTCATACAAAAGGAATATTTTAAAAATTCCCTTATAGAAAAATGTGATATTTTCTCTAAACATTTCAACTCAAATAATGTTTTACAGGCTTTGTATATGAACCAAAACTGGAAAGCTCTTGCCAAAAGCTTTCTGGTCTTTTTATTGGCACTGCAATTGCAGTTCCAAGCCTAGAATTCAGAGTGGCTACATGGTACTGAATTTTTGATGTGCTGATTTCAGACTGGCTCTATTTTGAGAAGGATGTCTTTTGTGCAACTTTTGAGATAAAACATATGCAGATAAGCCCTTTTGGATGATGTATTCAGTGGTGGAGTGATCAGTCAACATTCATTTTGTGGCTGGTTACGGTACTAATTTCTGCATTAAGACCAAATTCTTGTTTAAATTCAGTGTTTCAGGCAGCATTCATACACTGACTCACTGAATGTTAAATGAAAGGCTAATTTGAAAGCAAATGATAAATCTTCATAAATTCGCTCTCATTTTGCATTCTCATCCTACATTTCCTACCCAATCCTTCCTGGGGTTTTATGGCTTTCTGTTTGTTTAAAAACATTTCTATACAGAATGTTGCAATTTTCTGTTGAATGGAGAAGGTCTTTAGGTCTTCATTCTTGGTCATAGTAGTAGCTATCATTCCCTCCATGTAACACTAAGTGAGAATACAACTTTGGATTGAGAATGTCAGGGAAAAGTGAAATAATTAACTTTCAGTTTATATCCTAACATGCATTACCAGTTTATAATTCCAGCTATTTTGGTGGAGTAAAATCATCTTTCTTTTACTTCCTGAGGCTGAATATACCCAAAACAACTGCTTAAACCTCTGTCTGAATGATGATGTGCACAGGTACATTTATGAATAGTTTTTATTATCTCTGCTTAATGGGTTTGAGGGTGCCTTGGATTCTCTTATATTGCTTTAAATCCCATCCATTCTCTTTTTAGACTCAGCAATGATAAACAGCTAGAGGCAATAACTGGATAGTCAGTCCTTTTGTACGCCCTTCCTAACCTTCACATTCCATGGACAGTCTGCATGCACTGCAAATTGCAGCCAAGTGGATGCAGTCAAAGTAACAGGCAGGAGACGTAACTTCCCCAGCACCACCCTGACAAACAAGGGCTGTTCCTTCTCAGCAGAGAGAAGTCTCATGCAGTCTCTTTTATTTACTGTTCTTTGTTCCGTTAAAGGTCATTTCTTTTTACACATGATTTGTAATTCCCGTCTGCATCGAGTGTGTTTCCTTTGGAAATGACCTATTTATAATCATAATAATGCATTCCACTTACATATTATTGTCCAATAACGGGATGCTTTGGGCTTTAACAGCACTGCTTCATTCACTTCCCGTCCAACAACTATTGAGGCATGCCGTTATATTAAACTATAACATATATTCCTCTTTAATACCCTGTTGTTTGACCAGCTTTAGATAAACTGCATGCATTACCTGATTGCTTATATATTCAAGGATAATCTCATGAAGCCTCTGCTCTCTCAGAGTGGAGTGCAGTATCTGCCAGGAAAAATAAACCATGGAAAATTATTGACTTGATAACATCCTGATTCCCAGACATTGTGATTTTAAATATTTAGATTTTCTTCTAAACAGCAACAATGCGATTTGAAAGGAATCCTAGGAATTTCAGCCACTGAAAAGGTGTCAGGGAAATTGGTCTTCAAAATTTTTACTGAAGAAGTAGAAAAGTGTTGTGGATCCAAAAAATCTCTCTAGTGAGAGAACATGCTAGTCTGGTATCTAAAATACTGACTATTATATGAGGTATTTGGGTAAGATAGAATATTGTGGTAGTTTCATTTTCTTTTTCTTTCCTAAACCATTTTTAAAAATTTTAATATTTTCACACAGGGGTAGAAATGAAGCCATTGCTCTTGGAAGAGAAAGGAGGAAAACAGAAATTATTTTACAGGACTCTGAAGTGGTACTGAGTGATACTAAGACTTCTCAGATGTTTTTTCAGAACACAAGATTTAAACACAAGAGAGTACCAAGATTGGTCACTTGGAATGAGCTGTCATTCTGTTTGTACCATCAGTTCAGAACAAACACATAAAAAACCCCACAGGTAAATATTTCTCCCTTTTCATCTATTTTTGAAGAGGAATCAACCCATTATACAAGATTTTTATTTTTGTCTTATTGAGCTAACTGTGTTATAAATTTCCAAAATAAACAGTATCCAAATTACAAGGAAATTTCTTTGTTCATCATCATATTAGCATATTTTCTCAATAGTTTTATTTCTATCATTATTGAAATGCTTTTACCTACTGCAGACTATTTTTATATCTAGTTGTTTATGTACAAGCAGCTAAAAAAATCCAAACAAACAAGCAAACAGACAAAAATATAAGGGCTTTTGAAATCGAAAGATTTTAGGAAGGGCGCACAGGAAGAGCCATTAAGATATATTTTACAAAAGTATCATCTGGAATCTAACAAGGGTACTTGAGTAAAAAGAAATTGATGCAAAATGTTTTTAAATAGTGAAGAACCTGGACTCTTCAACCTCATTTTAAGTGTTCTCTGTCCGTTCTTCATGTAATATGACAAACGGATTGTGTACTACTAATTTCAGAGTACTCTGTTCTTCTGCCTCTTAAGGGTGAATAGGCTACTAAAACAGAAAGGGCTTTAGTTTATAAAGTGTCAAGTATTTCCCACTCCTTGAACATAAAATTTTCAAACAAGATCTTTGTGGCAAGCATAAAGTTCTCTATTTGTGCATCTTGTACAGCTTGTTGGCTCATGATAAAATATTTTCTGAAAATTTCCCATTTTAAATGTGCCTATAAACACTTTTATGCTATGATGGCTTTCTTTAGAGTTGGGATATCCTCTGCATTACCAAATACATAATTATGAGTGTTGGACTTGCTATCTTCTCAATTCCCAACATCTGAAACCTTCACAGTCTCAGCTGTTATTTCCTTTTCATAAAAAATGCAATCTACTCCATTCCCAGTTTTTGTGCATGTTCTCTTCTACATATTTCAAAGGCTGGTCTCTTTTGGTAAGATATGGAACCACTGTTTTGCAAATTCTGCTTCCAGTTTTTATTTCCTTTACATATTTGGATGCAGAGGCCCCATATGGCCTTATAGCTCTCCTGTACAGCCCAGAAGAAAGAGAATTGTTTATATTCTTGCTTCTTGATCTCCCCGTAGTGAGGCTATAGGAAGACCTGGACCTAGAACCACACTCCTTCTCTACACCCTAGGAATTTACACAAATGAAGAATGAGGACAGATGTGTAATTTTTATATTGAGCCTTTTTCCTCTTCCTGTCTTCTCTGGAGTATGTTGTCAAATAATTTGCTTCCATTTTGGGACCTGGAAAATGACTTTCCTACTTTGAGCTGCAATCAAAACCTGCAGCTTTCTGAATTTCTGATGAACACATTACCTTAACACTTGCCTTTCTCCAAATTGTTTCCTGGCTCTTGGACTATTCAGCATCCTTCTCTCCTTTACATTCATCTGCTTGTGAGGTGCAAAATCTGTAGTCATAAGTCCCCACTTTCAATCTTTGCATTCCTCTCTCAGCTATTACCCACCCTATTTAGAGAAGGTAGAATTTTTAGAATTTAAAAATGTATGACTGAGGCCTATTTTAAAAATAAAAATAAAGAATACTTATATCTCTCCAGAATGAGATAACAAGATATTAATACAGAATCAGCAATGGAATACCTGCTGCTTTTCAGAGGATATTTATTACATCACCAAAAGAAGAAGAAGGAAAGAAGTTCATTCCCAAAGGGAACTGACACTTAGTGGTGTCGAGAAGAAAAGTGTTTGAAAACATTAATGGTGTTATTATTTTAATTTTTTTGAATTGAGGTTTCTGAACACTAATGACTTATTAATCTGGGTATGTCCCTTACAATGAGTTAAAAGTAAACCTCCAAAAGTTTCACACCAGAAGTTAGAAGTCTCTTAGTGCATGTTTCAGAGATAATTACAGCCCATGATATATTTATAGATTTTTATGGGACATTGGAATAAAAATCATGAGCAAAAAGGAAAGGAAGGATGAAAGAAATATTTTGCTATCACTAAGACATAATTACTATGTATGAGGAAGCAAGACACATTGTCCCACCTGATTTTCCTAAATACCAAGGAGCTTACAGAAACATTCTGCTTTTCTCTACACTAGTGATAAAATATTTTGCATTTTCAAAGTTAGAAACAAAAAAATATCTTTATAAAATTACTGAAGTGCACAAAGGAAATTTTTTTTGGTCTCCATAAGTCTTGAACAGCATGACAAAAAATCAATAAAAAGTATAGATAATGCAAGACCAAACTAAAAATGCTACCACTTCCTACAAATCTTGCTACAACTATTATTGTGCTTTGGCTTAGGAAATATACAGATAAGTTATCTGATTTTCCTGCAGAACACATTGATTTCTCTTAAAGATGTCTTCTAAAAGATGCAAAAAAATTTCCAGCCAGTCACGCTTCAAAAACACTTATTAAAATCTATGATTGCTATTGCACTCCCAGTCAGCCTTGTCTTCCAGAAAAGGAGCAAATGCCAAACAAGTCCACTTGCTTACTTACTTGAAGGGAAAAGGGGCTAAGGAGAATGTCCCTTACTGAGGTGAAGAAAGCTAACAGCTAATTGGTCACAAATTGCTGGATGCATTTATTTGCCTGATCATGGTTTTTATAATCTGTTTTGGCTCTAGAATAAAGGACAAAAAAAAATATCCCAGATAATAAGGATTTCCTTGCGACAAAAAATTCATACTTGTGACAAAAGATTCATAGATACTTCTTTCATTTTATTGGTGTTTGTCTTGTCTCCATTCTCTTATCTTCTGGCTTACCTTGTCTGGAAAAGTCAGCAACTTCGAAAAAAATACCTAGGGACAGCTGAACTTCCCAAGAACGTGAAGTACCAGCCTAGGACATATTATGATAAGAATCCTTTACCTTGTGCTTCCTAGACATCAAGAATTGTAGGAAGCTAATTTTTACTCCTTTCCTCACTACCCTCAAGTTTTATTGATATTTCAAGCTCTTAGAAATAAAAGCAGCATTCTAATCATTGCTCTACCTAATAGCTGAAAAAAAATGTTCCCATACTGGCTGTCAGTCCAGAGGGAATTTCTTTTGCTGTCTGAGACAAGGAGCTCCTATGTATTCCACTGATCGTGTAGGAAGGAATTCTCGTAGAACAATTTGGAATGCCCGTTTCTTTTGCAAGGAAAAACAACTTGATGATCTCAAAGGTCTTTTCCAACCTAGTTTATTCTGTGATTATTCTGTGAAAACTTTGCTACTTCTATCTCCCCTAATAGTTTTTAAGCATACTGTATGTAAATTGTATAGTTATTGCTCTGTGCAAGTACAAGACACAGTTCTACATGTTAGATTTGGCACAAACAATGATGATGATGATGACTTCATGCTCAACCTTTGTCACAGGTCTTAGCCAAATTACTTCCTGTTGTGTAAATACACTCAAAGCCAATGGGAATGCTTCAAAAAATCAAAAAAGTGAGGAATGTACTGCCAAAAAATTTGCAAGACTGCAGAAATAAACCAGAGATGTAAACCTAACTCTTTTGTTGGCTTTTGGCACATTAATTATTTAACAGGGCTTTGAAACAAATACTTCTATTGCTGTTTAAACAATTAAATAGTTTTGAAAGTTTTTTATCTTCCTTATACAATATAGGCTTCTCAGCTGCTTGTCTGAAGCCCATAAACTACTTTAAGAGCCTAATTCACTTAGAGTATTCTATGTGTTAGCAGAATGATGCATATTACATTTGGAATTAATTCTGAGCTGGCAAAATAGTAAGAAAAAGTCTCTCATCAAAAAGATAATAATTGTGAGATATTAAAGAAGGACATAAGGCTCCTTTGCAAGATATTTTACTTCTGAACTAAAAATACAGTTACACTTTTGTCCTATTTTTACCCTCAAATGACACTGAAATATTTTTATTAATAAAAAGTAAGAGATTACAGAGACATAATATCACAGAGCTTTTATTTAAGAATTAACCATTTATTAAACAATACATTTCCTTTCAATGCTACATATGTACATAATTAATTTATACAGGGATTTACCTGAAAAGAATAGTCTTTGAAGATAAGTATTTTTTAATTGATGGGACTTTTAAAGGGATGTAACATTTTAAATTAAATTACATTAAATGCTTTTGTGTTTACTCTGCATTAAACTCTATTTTATTTATTGTCATCTTCCCAGCATGGTCTCATCATGGTTGAAGAGGGCTGCTAATGCTATTTATATTATGCTGCACTGTCCTCTAATTGACCTTGTTTGTGCAATGGAATGGCTGCTTTTCTCAAGCTGCCAGCTCTTTATTGCTGCATTTTGACCATGCACTAGTGGCTCTTTGTGCTGCTTTTGAGTTCAAGAATCAATACTGCATTCCCCACAGCCAATAAAGGAAGCTGACAGCATGAATTAACTGAGTGTAGCCAGTTGCATGGAGGGCCATTGTCTTTAAGGAAAATCCGGACGATTACAAGCCTCCATTGCTTAGTGGAGATTTTAATGCAAAGCGCGAGGTTGCTGTAATTTAATTTTGGCCTGCTGCTCTGACACACTCCCCTTTTCTATTGCTTCATGGAGTCCAAGCTATTAATGGCTGCAGACCAAAACACATAGGGAGACAAAGGCAAATAGTCACAGTTGCACAGTAACAGCAGTTACTTCTGATTTAACAGCAATTTTTCATTTGCATTTAGTGGAATTGACAGAAACTCTTTTTTTTTTCATTCTCAGACTTTTCCCTCTTGAATTCATACATGTAAAATAAGCAAAATGAAAGCAAAACATTCAAACCACAATGTGGTGGTATGTCTTGAACTGACACCTAAAGGAAGTTTGCACATGGGGCAAAACTGGAAGTGTATGCAATGCCCAGGGCTCTCTGCCCTCTAGTCTTACTGAATCATCTAGTAAGGGATGCTACACTTAGCCACAGCTGCTGCAAAGTGTTGCAAAGAAGTATGCACAAAAAAGGCATGGTAAGGAAATGGAAAGTTAACAGTAGGAGTTCTGCTGCTAAGAGCAGAAATGAAATCACTTTTTATTTTAAAATGAGTAATGGCTTTTATTCAAGATGCTTTGATATTGAAAACTGTAGTTTCTTATGACAGATAGTATTGTTGATTCAAATGGATTCAAGCTCAGTTATTCAAAAGGACATGTGTTATGTACAAACCATTTAACTCAAGCTTTTAACTTGTTTTCTCTGTTGACAGTAGTATGAGAGATTGTCTGAGAAGTAATCTTTCTAAAGCAATGCCTGAAAAGTTTTATCCACTTACAGCTTCTACAAAAAAAAATATCCAAAGCTCTTGATTCCTACTGCCTGTTTACCTGCCATACAAATGTCTCGGGAATTTACCTGAAATGAAAAGTTGAGGCTAAGCTTAATTTAAAGGATATTTCACAAAAAAAAAAAAAACCAAAAAAAACAAAAAAACAAAAAAACAAACTACAATGCTTTTATCTCTTCTGCCATTGGCCATTGCGGCCATCAAAGAGTTAATCACCTTTTTCCTCTACAGCCAGTGTACAGTAAGGAAGCATTTCGGGAGGATGAACCACCCCACCCCAAAGTAGCAGTTAGAGACAGCTGATGGACTATGATCAAGAGATATCTATTAGCTAAGTTAACTTTTAGGATGGAAAAATGAAGTGGGTTAAACCCCAGATTAGCTTATTTTAAATTATGCAGTGTGATGAAGGGAGTGAAGAAAATAATAAACAAGAGCTTGACTAAGTATTTCTTTATTCTTACTGACACTGCTTCTAAGGTGTGGGAACAGAACTACACACAAATAATGTAGGGTGCATAGGAGCTGTTGGGGCTTACAAAAGGCATGTTTCCTGCCAAAATTCAAAACCCCAAGGGACTTATTCCATCAGCAAAGCCAAGAGATAGGAACTCTTCATCCTGGAGATGGGAGCTAAGAGCTGATCTTACATTTTAGGAGATGCTCATGAATGCTCAGAGTAATTTTCCCTGAACCCTCGTATTTAAGGGTCTTTTACTAGCTACTGTTTAACTGTTCCATGACCATCTCATCTTGCAGTCATGTGCCACAGCTCTTCCTCTCTGAAAAGACACATAAATTTACCTTTCAAGAGATCCTTTTTGATAGTCCATATTTTGCACATATTCAAAGAGCAAGACGTAAATAACACTAAAATTTTTCCTAATGTGGAAAGTTTAAAAATTACCAATTCTGAACTCAATTTTTCCACAGTATAAACATCTTATATAACCTATAATAGAGATGAAAAAGTAACCAAAAAAACCCCCCAAAAACCAAAAACAAAACAAAAAAAAACAAACCCCAGAACAAAAAACACCCAAGGTAATAGTAATTTGGAATGACCCACAAGTGATCATTATCCCTTGTACTGCAAAATGATGAAACTGAAAATCAGTGGATCTATGAAAGAAAGGATCAATAGATACAAGGAATAGTTAAGTACTGTAAGGGAAAGTACTAAGGGGACAATAAATATAATCTAGGCAGACAAGCTGACTCATGGGGAGGAACTCAATTCTGGATGTAACGTGGGCTTGACCTGGCTCCAGCCAGCAATAATTAAAATTATATGACACTAGAAGGATCAGATGTAGACCTTAAATGAGTTTTTAAATACTCTGTTGCTCACTAAGAAGGCATGTTGAACTACTAGGCAAGTTCAGCACTAAGGTACCCAAATATTTCCCCCCTAGACTAAAAACAAAGCTACTTGTGTTTATTATTGGATGGAAGAACATGGCACCAGCTGTTGAAAAATACCATCAGTCACAAATTATCAAAAGTTACATCTATTCACAGAAGATTATTTTACCAGGCTAACTTTATTAACAAACTTGTTAACCTTGTAAAAATGTTGACATCTAGGAAGTTTGGAATCATTAGCAAGACCCAGTTTTCAGGTAGAAACAAGGGCAGACCACACCTAGCTTAACTTTGAAAATAATATATTGCTAGGATTAAACCAGAAAATGATATGGAAGTAAGGTAAACTGAATTTGCATTCTTCAGTTCAAAAGAAGAGTTGCTTTGATACCGCTGTGGTGTATTCACAGTACATACACGTGTTCCTGGGAATAAATGTTTATTAAAATTTTACTTCTCTCTTTTTTTTTTTTTTTTTTTACTGTATGCTTTTTCCCACAGTCAGATTTTCAGTAGTGAAGGTATTCCAAGTGCACTTTATGTATGTTGAGATTTCAAAGGGGAAAATGAACATAGAATTTGGCAAAACAGCAGTTTTATAAATGCCAGTAGTCATCACAAAATTCTGTACATTTAACAGGACAGTCATTTCTCTTTCTGCCACTAATGAGAATTGAATCAATGACTGTGTTTGCATGCATCACAGAATATACAGTAACTCAAGCAGTGTTCATTTTTAAATCACAAGCAAATTAAAACCTATGTTTTGCAGATGTGTTTATTTGTTACTTCTTAAAACCTTTGAAGTTGATTTTAGCTAATGAGGCTAAAAAGGTATTGCTCCTGCTATTGTTTTAACCTTTTTACCTATCTCACAAATATTGATTTTGCTTAGTATGCTAAATGCAGTACAAACAGGCTGAAACAGGTCCCACCACAGATGCTGTGCCATTTCAGTGAGTACGAATAGTACTTACTAGAAAGGTGGAAAAGAATATTGGTACATATAATCACTACACAATCAAAAAAATTTTAAATTGCCAAGAGAACCAAGGGTTCTTGTCTATCCCTCAAAACTACATAATTTGTCTAATTTTTGAGAATCAATGCAGCTCATTCTTGTGATGCCTGAAGGGAGTGTGGTGAGTTTTTGGTATAACTGAAGGGCATCCTTCCCTCAATAAGAGACTGCCTAGAAAAAATATTTTAGACTTTTTTGATTAAGCTTTTAGGTGTCTATCTTCAGAGCCTGAAGCAAAAGGTTAAGGCTTTATCCCTATCAACACACAGAGAAAAGTGATTTCTTATTTAATGACTTATCTGTCAAGGTAGATGAGAAGCACATATGCATATCAAATTATCTATTTTCTTAAAATAATTTATAGGCTGTATAAAAGGGTTACTCACTATACTTGCTACCAAAATGGATATTAAAGATAGCCATATGGTATGAGTAATACTTTTAGAAGGGCTTTAGGAAGGGGAAAGAAGAATATCTTATCATATAAAAGCCATGGAGAACCTAGGAAGAGAGAATATGATCAACTCATTTAGAATTTGGAGAGCATATTAGGGTTAACACCTCTAATGATAACTGCCACTTGAGCTTTCATAATCAAATGCTTCAATTTGAGGTCTCATCTGAAAGGCAGATCACATAGAGAATAGTCTGAAACTCTTTAATTGCCTTGTATAACAATACACATTTTTAAGTAAGTGAATGCATTACAGCTTTGACTTTTGTTCTGATCATTTTGTGTTACAAATAGAAGCACACCCATCGTTCTTCTCATCGGTTAGAAATTTTAATGTTGGTGCATAGGATATTCACTCTGCATAATTCTTTTTACTCGTAATAGGAAATGTCTGGTTATGCTTTTTACACTGAGAAAAGAACTGAAGCCATTGTCTCTGAAAAGACTGCCTTTGCTTTGGGTAAAAAAACTGTGTCAGTTTGAACTGGCATTTGTGTCCTTTGCAAACTACAAAGCAAAATTGTGTCTGGAAAAAATGTATCTCAGCGACCAGTGTCCACTTCTGACATTTTATGTTAATAAAATGTCTTGCACACAGCTCTTATTTAGACTATGGTGAGTTGCCCTGAATGTGTTAATATCAGGAAAATTGCTCCATATTTACATTTGCAAGACTGAATTTGGCTCTAGGTGGGGACACATAGCTGGTGTTATGTAGCCTCTCATCAGAGGTTTTGGAACATGTACAGAAGCAATGTTTAGAAGCAAATGAAGTGGTAGGCAAGCAAGAGCTTTTGAAGACAGTGGCAAGTCTAACAAGTTGACACTAATAGATAAGCTTTAATACTAGTGCTGTTTGTTGACTTGTGCAGTGGAGACCCAGCCATCTTTTTCTGGCTGTTTCCCATGTACTAAATGAAGATACTGCCACCCACTTCTTGAGATGGTGTGAGATTTAATTAATAGTGTTCTAAAGCATCACATGAATCTTATTGCTGCTGGAAGTTGTCCACTGCATACATTTGGTATTTTGGATCAGCTAAAAGTATCCTGATATCCATGTTTCCAATATTAAAGGAAACATATTATTACAGAGAAGGTAGCAAGAAGTAACAGTTTGGGGAGTGTGTCACAGAATCTCATTGATTTATAGAGGTATCATGTGGACTTAAAATCTCTTCTTCCTTGCACTGCTTGTATCCATCCAAATAATTATGGGAAGCATATGGCTTTAATTTTAAACACTGGCACAAATTTCAGTCATGTAGTTTGTAAGTCACAGATGATATCCAGTTCTAGAAGGATGATGACATCAGCAAACCAAGGATTCCTTTTGGAGGAGCAGAGGAGGGCACAGGGGCAGCGTGGCCCTGGCTGGATCTCATTAGGAGGAACTTTTCCAAAGGATGTGCACAGGAGACTGTCTGAGGGAGCACGCAATATTCAAAGTATTGGGGCCATGAAGAGTGTTCAGGTGGGACAGAAAATGTATAAAATCTTTTTATTTTGTAAGCCAGAAAAATAAAGACCATGATAATCCCAATCCCAAAATAAAGGGATTTCTACCCCAAACAGTTCCATTCACATCAGACTACAACTTTGGAGAGGTAGAACTAAACTGGTGCCTGTGCTTGGCCAACTGGCCTGAAGAGAGACACACACTGCAAGACTGTATGGTTTTGCTTGTGCTAATCAAAGTACATAAACAAAGTTACAAACCATTCAGCTTATAAAATACAATACAACCTTCTCTTCTAAATGCTAATAAAAACTTAATTTCTTCAACAAATTTTCCATGGTAAAAATGAAACCAACGCTTCTATTAAAACATTATTTTTCCAGAAAACAGATAAAATCTGTAATCCAAAAAGTTGATATTAAAAATGTGTAGTGGCTTTTTGACTTGTCTAGTCTTCCAGAAATTATTTTTTTGCATTTTAAAGAAGCCTATTGCCCTTAATGATTTTGGTTTTCATTAGATCATGTAGTATTGATTTTAATTTTTTCCTCATGACTTTGAGCCAAATTCTGTAATCTTGCCTTTTTTATTAAACGCTTGTGGACATCCCTCTTGAGCTAAAACATCATGTGGTCATTTGGTTTCCGAGGTTTTTAATAATGCATTTTAAGCACAGAATATGTTTGACTGGAGAATTCTTTTGTGCCACCATTTTGTTATTGCCTTTTGAAGGCAGAGAAAAACCCTATCAATATTTTATTGAATATAACGATCTGTGTGGTTTTTGTCTGTGAATATGCAAGGCAATGAACCAGAGTTGTCTGAGACAGACCAGTGTCAATGCTGTCAAAACCAATGCAGCACCTCCAAATACAGGCAGTGAAATGTAGAGCAGAAAGCTCACTCAAACACTTTTTTATTGAAGAGTGTGCAGTTTTCAGGCTCACCTTAACCCCATGCTGCCTACCAAGAGTGCCTGGGAAAAAAAATGAAAGACATTTTCAAAAACAAAGCAGGTCTTTCTAAGAATATTTTGAAATAAGTTTCAATGATCTGTCAAAGGTGCAGAACAGTAGTAAAATCTACTGGATGGAAAGAGCCCAGTGAAATATACTGAATAAATATTTTTGTACTGTTACTTGGAAAAAAAAAAGTGAATTTTCAGTTTTTTTAAGGCAAAGGTAGAAAAAATCAGATGATGTCAAATATTGATTTAGAACTTTCACACTCATCATTCAAATCTGAAAATGTGAACCTTCTCTTCTTTAACCAGAGTGTAAGTTAGTAATTCAGGCTGTAATTCTGATTATTGCATTCACATTATTGCATTATATTCAACAACAAAGAACAGATAGCTATTTACTGTGCATATACAATGCATAACAACTCTCTGTCTTGAAAAGCTGATTATTTACAGCTTCAGTCCTCATTCATGTTCTTAATTTTACAGACTTGAAGAGCTGCACTGGCAAAAGATATATCTACCTCCATCTTTGACAGATAAATTCTATTTATCCAATTCTATGGATAATAACAAGGTGAGTGCTTAAGCAATAAAGGTAGGAATTAAGAAAAGAGCAGGGCTCTAATAGGAAGATATTGCAGCCACAGTAGGTGCATATCAAGTGTTTTATAAAATCCTAAACCCATCTAACACATGAGATGAAGAATCTTAAGTCAACACAAGCCTATTGCTGCACAGTCTGTGATTTTACATGTTGTACGTGAGTACCTGGTTGCACATCTGGATGAGAGAGAAGCAAGTGCAGTTTAAAAAGGAAATCATATACCAGGAAGGACTGAAATTATCTATGACAGAAAAAAAATATGTAACAGTGATGCAGAACTGTAATTCATGCAACATGACCTAATTATTTTAAAGGAAATGCTAGCAGCATTTTAAAAGCCTGTGGAAACACAATTGTTAAAATTTAATGTTGGTGTTTCCATGTATCAGAATTTATGGAAATTTGAGTGAAATTTTCACTTCTGTTTCATCCAGATCGACTCTGAAACAAGACTGTGACCTCAGTAGGGTTATTCAATTTAATAAAAATTTTAAATAAAATAAATAAGTAATGCCAAGTCATAGCTCATTTGCAGGACATCAATCATACATTTGTAACTTGTGGATTAAATAAGTACAAGGAAGAAAAAATAACTCGAGGCCCAGCAGAATTCAACATCCTATATTTGTTCTATTAATTTCTTATATGAACAAAGCACATTTTCTCAATCTAACCCAGAAATTACCTGGCATCCATCCACAAGTGCAGTACAATTCAGTAAGATGCATTTTTCAGGGTCCTTTTTAATCTAACAATAAATGAGTAGAAAATGCCTGGCATATCACTTTTAGTAAGGTGTCCTCTCTGCAGAGATGTGCTTCAAAGTTTGGCAAGATTCAGCTCATCTGATACCATCAAGAAACTGGTATGAAGAGCCAGTTCAACAGGCACTCTCTGACTTCTCACTGCATGCTCTGCACAGGCCTGCAGGCTCTCCCTGCTCTAAGTAGGTGACCAATTTATTGGCTGCAGTGAAAGAGGCAGCACATTTGACATATCAACCTATCTGCCTTTCAGCTACCTGTAAACTCCTTTTTGTGACTGTAGGACAAAATAAACTTGGTTGCTAAAGTTATTGCTAAGTTATGGGCAACGGCTCATGAACCAAATCTTGCTTTCATAGAAAAGACTTCTACAGACACCTGGATAATTCAGAAGCTGCTTGGGCTGGCATAGCAATGGGATTTGACACTGCCTTTCCACTTGAACTTGAGTGATTTTTACCCAGCAAGCAGAGCTAGTGAAAGAGGTTGTCAGGGAGGGAAGGAGAGCCCACATTATGCAAAAACATCACAATATGCAGTTTTCCTATTGATTGAATATTAAGATGGAATGAGGTTTGGAGGAGAACTGCTTCTCATTTCTACTACTTCTGTGATATTTTGAGAGCTCTGTGTGGAACTGTGGACTGGATTTTATGCTCTGAGGTAGTTTGCATCTATCATCTATTACCTAGCAGCCATCTGAGATGACCATGTCTAGCACCACATGATAACAGGACATTGTGATGTCCATTGCCTCCACTGATGACACCCAAATGATCATGCCCTCCTCTCAACCTGAAGAGATAATGCCCTTGCAGCATAGAAATTAATGTGATTCCTTGTGCCATGGCACCGAATAAAGTCAGTGACGAACCTTTGCTCTGCAAAGAGAGAGCAGATAATTAGGTAGTAAACATCATTGTGACTTTCTCCTGACCCAGAATAATCCAAACACTTCAGCTGAAGGAGATCTCTTCCCAAAATTGCAACACTAATGATATGAGCTAAATATTGACACATATATGTACAGCTTGTCCCTCTGCATACCCAACTGATGCCATTTTGAGTTTTGCCTTTTTTCCTTATATATTCTCTGTATTCTTTACACATATATTTGTAGCCTATTGTATATTAGTGGCTAGTTTTCCCAGTAATTTTCCATGCCCTTTCCCTAGGCAGAAAGACAAATCTCTCTGTAGGGCCCCTATCCTCTCTTGGTTCTCCCTGGCTAACAAGGTTGATAACAACTCTTCAAGACACATTTTCATAAACAAAATACAGATAGTACCAAGAGGGGGGTCCAGAGAAAGGGCATGACCTGGGGGTTAATTACATCGGCACTTGTCCTTCTAACTGGTGTTTTTTGTCAATTATGCTAATTTGCCAAACTTATAAAACAGTATTCACCCCTGTGGGGAGAATATTTTGTGTGCATTCTTTCATAACTGTCCCTGAAGCTCCAATAAAAATCCACTTTTGTATTACCTACTGTATTAATATTATCTGGAAAGTGTGTGTTATTTAATTTCTAGGTTTGAAAAAGGCATCACAACCCTCCTCTGGCACAAGAAACAGTGAATGTCATCCAGAGAACAATGCCATGCAAGACAACACTACAAGGTTTTATCTCCTCAGAGGTGGGAAACTATTTTCAAAGCTTCAAAGACAAGCTTTGCCCTCCTGCTTAAGTGGAAGACCTGAATTTGGTCAATTAATGATAAATAAAATGAAAGAGATAAAAGGAACGTGAGGACCCTTTAGCTTAGACCTTATAGTGGCATCCTTTGCTGAACTCACCTTGTAGCTGGCATTACTGCTGAAATGTACTGACCTGTCTACTTCCACTCAATATCTGTGACAACATCTTTCCATTATTCACCCTTAGGGGTGTATTTAACTAATGGAGAGAGTTTTAGTGCTCATGACACTGAGAGACAGATACCCATGGCTATAGTCAGTCCTGGTGTAGCAACTGTCCATGAATTCTGGCTCCAGTGTATGGGTCAGTTAGCATCAGCTTACAGATTTCTGAGCTTTAATTTATTTATTGAGGCCAAATTACTTCAGTGGGAGCTGCAGCTATTCAACACTTCTCAAATCAGACAATTTTATTAGGAACCCTAGAGAAAGCAGTCAGTATCTGGGTTTTAGGCAGAGAAGCTTTTGTCCACTGAGAATGAAATTGGTGGAGTAATTTAGGCAGGCATTTTGCTCTTGGCTCCACAGGTTTCTGCTAAACATACTTAGGTCTGACCTGTACCACACCACAATTGACTCAGTCTTTGGGCTTTCTTGACTTAATATTGACAACACACCAGTTGTGTGGTAAATATGTTTTACAAAAGGAACCAGATTCAATCTGTGGTGCACCAAGACAGTGCCTGCCATTTGCTGAATGCAAAGTGCCATGATAGTGGCAGGGGCAAGCAGAGCATCAATGGTATGGAAACCACGGGGTGGTGAATCAGTGTCCTTGTTGCTTTGCTAATGAATCAGCTTTTGGGAGGAAATATGTGGCCCACAGTGTGTCTGGTGTTTGCAGCTCTGGAAGATTTGTTAAGTTTAGCAATTTAGTCATGATTAATCCTGCAGGCAAATATACGCAAATCAGAACAATAAAATCATTTAGGTTGGAAAAGATGTTCAAGGTTATCAAGTGCAACTGTTAACTTAATGCTGCCAAGTCCACCACTAAGCCATGTCCCTAAGTACCACATCTGCACATCTTTTAAATACCTCCAGGGATGATGGCTTTGCCACTTTCCTGGGGAGCCTGTTTCAATTTGTGGCAACTCCTCCAATAAAGAAAATTTTCTCATATCCCTCCCCTGGTGCAATCATTTCCTCTTGTAATTTCTTCCTGCTCAGGAGAAGAGGCCCACCCCCACCTGGTCACAGCCTCTGTTCAGGTAGCTGTAGTGAAGAAAAGTTCTCCCTGAGCCTTCTTTTCTCCAGACTAAACAATCGCAGCTCCCTCAGCTGCTCCTCATGAGATTTGTGCTCCAGACCCCTCTCTAGATCCATCGTCCTTCTCTGGACAGATTCCAGCACCCCAATGTCTTTCTCTCTAGTGAGGGGCCCAGAACTGAACTCAGGATGTGAGGTGCAGCCTCAGCAGTGCCGAGCACAGAGGGAAAATCACTGCCTGGTCCTACTGGCCACACTATTCCTGATCCAAGTCAGGATGCCATGAGCCTTCTTGGTCCCCTAGGAACATGCTGGCTCACTAGTCAGCCAGCACCCTCAGGGCCTTTTCCTCTGGGAAATTTTCCAGCCACTCTTGTTCAAACTTATTGCGACCAAGTTCAGAGCCTGTCGTTTATTGCCTTGCTGGATCTCATACAATTGGCCTTGGTCCGTCAATCCAGCCTGTCCAGATCCCTCTGCAGAGCATTCCTGCCCTCCAAGAGATCCAGAACACTCCTACCAATGTGGTGTCATCTGCAAATTGATTGAGGGTGCATTCAATCTCATTGTTCTGAACATTGATAAAGACATTAAACAGAACTGGGCCCAAGACTGAGCTCTGGGGAACACTTCTCTGCCAACTGGATGTAACTCCATGTAATCACTCTCTGGGCCCAGACATCCAGCCACTCTTTCTTTACCCAGTGAAATTTGTCCAAGCCATGGACGGCCAGTTTCTCCAGAAGAGCTCTGGAAATCCATATGAGGGGAAACCAGAATACAAAACACAAGTGCCAAATTGTTAGTCTTCTTTCTCACTTCACTCCCAGTGTTTTCCTGATTTTTATTTTTCTGATAAAACTGTATTGCAAGTAAGTCTCTGTCTTCTTATTATTGCTGTTATGATGTGAAAACAACATAGATAAATCATTTTTGTGTGTTTTAACTATCCTAAAGATTCATTCATCCTGGTGGAAATTATTACATACACTTATGTGCACACGCACCTCAACTAATTTAAAAATCTTTCCAAATAAAATCTGGAAAGTACTTTCCTCTTTATACATTTAGAAACAGGCTCATTTTTCTTCCCAATTATAGCAACTACACAAAGAGGCAATAAGTCTCAGAAGATTTGTCACAAATCTTCCAAGTCCGTGACACCAGTTTCAAAGAAAACCATTGGTTCCCTTGAAAGCACTAGTCTGCAGCTGCCTGATAAAAGGCCACAACCCAGTACAAGGTAATCATTAGGCAGACATTATTATTATTTTCCTAATTAGCCAAAAATCATTGGATTTCCTGTGGCTTCTTCCTGCTGAGCAATCATTTGATCTTGCTTGTGTTGACAAACATACAAGTCACCAATTGTGCCTCAATTATCATTTAACAAGGACAATGTTTTCTTCTTCTTGTGTGAGGAAGAGAAGACTAAGAACAAGAAAACAGCCAAGAAGATTCAGAATGTAACTGTTCTTTCTTTTCACTTCAACTGATCTAGTGACAAACCCCACCAAATGAACAAGATGTGCAGAGAGCTATGAAGTCACTGTTCAGATCCTGGAGGGGAGTGTTAATGCAAAATTCTACAGTGAGCCTCACGTAAAATAGACTGAAAATATTTCTGCTACAACTGAAATGTAGAAGAACTCTGTGTTCCCAAAAAGAGACCCCACAGCATTCCCCCTGCAACACTGTCTAACTGTCAAAATGTGGCTAAATTTAACAGAGAGTGCTCAGGGCTGAAAAAAAAAATTGTGAAATGTAAAGAGAGAGATAAATTTGTACTATTCAAATCCCCAAATTTAGTTTGAAAGGCATTTCAAAACTCAGCTCCCTATATAGGGAGTATTTTTTTTAACTAAGCGCAGGAAAATCTGGTGTAAGGAAGTGTATATGTGGAAGTTTATTTATAGTTATTGCTAGTGATGGGTATGAAATATTTTTGGTCTAGATATTTCTCTTTCAGTAAGCTGGTCTTTAGGCTGCTCAGACAATGTTGAAAAAACCACTAATGCAAAGTAGACTGTTATACCAGTTCCTGAATATAAAACCAAGCACTGTATTGTTTCTAACGGATTTCCAGCATGTTTCTCAAAATTTCTTCTTGGTTGTTGCATACTGCAGCTCTTTTACTTGGCAGTTTAGCATATCACAGCATTTTTTTAAAATTCATTTTATGAATTAGTATTACCATCCCTCCAGGGAGGAAATAAATAATGGAATGCTGATATAGAGAAAATAATCACAGGAAGCATGTAGGAATAAGAAAAAGCATTTTAAAAGGTGTAAAATTGTTAATTTTCAGTATGGATAATTTAGAGGCAGACAGACAGGTATCTCAGTTTCTATATATGACTTAAAATAGGTAAGGCAAGCTGTTGAATTTATGGTATTAACATCTGTGGCATCAAGAAAGCTTCTATGTCAACCTTTAATGTCTTTATATTGAAGAGTTTTCACTACCTAAAAAAATAAGTAAAAACAAGAACAGGCAGGGATGAGTATGAAAAAGAATGCATTCTACCACTTTTATAGAAAAGGACAAATATATCATTATTAAGGCTTGTGCAAAAAAAAAAAAAAAAACAAACAAAAACAGACTGAAGGGCATCTTCACTATTTGCTTAACATGTGTTTTTTCTAAGGAGATAATAGTGATTGCCTTACTCTTTTATTTAGAGGGAGTTTAAATTGCCTTTTCAAAAATACAGTTTATAGGTTGAATGATCTCAGATACTTTGTGAAATTACAGATGTGTTCTTTTTATTGAAGCTTACATATCCTGCAGCAACAGCCCTACCTTCTCTTTGCTGTACTATTGCTAATAATTTAGAAACAGACATGCCAGTTTTAATTTTAAAGAGACTGTATTTTTTCCTCTGCTTCAATAAATCAATCTTGTACTGCAATGTTGGAACTCCTTTAAATAGGTCAGGAAAAAGTGTGTCCTTAATTCACCTCATGCAGCCTGATTGCTGATCACCAATAACTTGATTAGCTGCACCACAAGAAATTATTTGGTTCAATAGATGCAAACATGACCAACCACATCCAAAACATCAAAGTCAAGAGGATTCTTCCTTTTCCCTAAATTCCCTGGAGCCAGAACAGCCTGCTGGGGGACTGTGCTCCGGACATCCTGTCCCCTCTGCCTTCAGCAATTTATTTGTCACATAAAAGGATCTGGGGCTGAAATTTTTAAAGGAGCTACGATTACAATCTAAGTACAAATACAGAAGTCACTGCCAAACAGAATATTTGGGGCTCTGACTAAGCAAACTCTGGAGGAATCATAGCCACTGAGCCCCGCAAACAACCCGCACTGCCAGGATTTCCTCTTTGACTGTCTGAGATGGTGGGCACTTTTAAAGAATTTGGCAAGGACATTCCTAATAGTGCTCAGGCTTTCAGTTCAGGGATGTAAGGATTTTTCCCCCAAAATGTGTTTAATTAATGAATGTTTTTTACAAAAATGTGAGGAAGGCTCTCTATATCTTTGTTGTTTTCTCAGGCAAAGACTGGCTTGCAGAAATGATGACATTTAATATCCCAGCTTCTCTACTCAGCATGTGTGATAAAGCAGAGCTCAATGAAACATGCAGACATTACATAGGAATATTTATAGGTGGACTGGCTTGGTTTACTCTATCCATCCTTCACACCTTCTGCACATTTGCTTCTTGTACAGTGGGCTGCATTGACAAGCCTTGATAAAGCACTTAATTCCAGCTCTGCATAGGGGAGTCTATATGTTCACTTAATTTTAAAATTTTCTCAGGCAAGTATTTGGTTTGGAATGGTTTCCTGCACTCACCCAAGGCAAAGAAAGCGTATTGTGGGATGGAGCTGAACACCAATAGTCATGCAGTGAATGACAGACATTAAGTGCTCACCATGGCATGAGAGAACAAAAAAATCCATAATTGTTTCAGTTTAATAAACATATGCAAAAAATTGGTTTAAGAAAATAACAGTTTGGTTATAAAGACTTTGCTATCTAGTTTTTAGAATAAATTATTGATTTCAGATTATTATCCTAGATAAGAGCAGAGATTTTTGTTTGTTAAAAGGAAAAAAAAAGTCAAAGAAAAATCCCTATAAATAAGTATAAAATAAAAATAACTTTTCTGACTCAAGCAAAACTAAACCTCATATGCTGTGCCTTACCACAAGATTATTATTTTTTATTTTCTTCCTGGTAATGCCACAATTCAATTTTACAAAGATAAAATTATGACAAAATTACTGTATGTAAGGAGTAAGGTTCAGAAAAATGCACATGAATGTCCTTCTGGTTTTGATTTTGCTGTGAAATTCCACTTTTCTCACTTTTGTTTTTGTTTTAGAAGCTTACTGAATTTTAAAGATTTCCTATCACTTCATGCATAGAAACTTTGACAGTGGTAGTTCAGAATGTGAAGAACAGCAAGTTCCTAAAACAACAGAATTATGCATCTTAAATATGATTGAGTTTAAAAATGCCAGAAGGACATGAAAGCTCTTGCCTGACAAAGAATAAAATTGATAGCTTGGATGAATGCAGCATAGCCACAAAGGACAATCAGAGTAAATCTATAATGGGCTGAAATTCAGTGAGAGCAATAAAGGGGTCACAGTGGTTTGAAGGAAATGACAAATAACTTGAATTTTTTTAAAATCTATAATGATCTTTAAAAAAAAAAGTATATTTACTCTTGTATCACTTTCTCTGATATTACTATAGCTGTTACACTGTCCTTCTTAACATTCCAATGACACATATTACAAGTGTGTCATTGCAAACAAAAGAAAATTATTTTATATATTTATCCTAATTTCTGAGAACAGTCTACATAGAAATAGAGAAATTAAAGGAATGGCAGATGGTCATATCAAAGGACATGGTATTTACCATAGGTAGACTTTTATTCTCCACACGCACTTGTTTCCCACGCACAATGAAGGCACAGGATATCTGGACATCTCTGAGCTTGGATGCCACATTTGCTTCCTGAAGCAGGACAGATTTGTTGTCAGGGCCCTTGGCAGCCAGTCAACCCCCTGCAAGAGTTCAGTGTCAAAACTGAGGCTGTCAAAACCCCCAAAAATCTCTGTCCTGCACCCCAAGGCAGTTTTGTTGAGCCTAATTTCCCATGCATATCCCTGACCTGTAACAGGGGCGCCTCCATGGGTACCTCAGCTTGTGAGCACCTTCCTCATCCCCAGGGCCCTGCCTGCACATCGTGGGCATGTCTGACCCTGGTTATCCTCACTGGGCCTGATCCATACCCCAGCCCACAGACCAACCACCCTGTCCCAGCCTCAACCCATCCCCAGGGAGATGCTCAGGGCTGGGCTTCCCTGATGCCTTCCAGTTTTCCTGCTTCTGACTGGAATGATATGGGATGGGCTGCCAGGACCTGCCATGCCACCCCAGAGGGCCCCTGCTGTTCCCCAGAGAGATCACAGTGCCCAGAGTTTCTCTTGCATAAGTAAATTTGGGGGGTGTGATTCACGTTGAGGGTTTCAAAAGAGGTTATTCTCCCTGTCTACTCTGTTTTGGTGGCACCACCTGGAGAGCTGCATCCAACATAAGAGGGATGTGACTTGTTGGAATGAGTCCAGAGGAGGCCCCAAAGATGATCAGATGTCTGGAGCACCTCACTTATGAGGCATGGCTCAGGGAGTTGGGGTCTCAGCCTAGAAAAGTGAAGGCTCTGGGGAGACCTTGTAGCACCCCTCCAGTAGCAAAACAGGCTACAAGAGACCTGGAAAGGTATTAGGGGAACTCTCCTACACTCCTACAGAGAGGGACTGTTTACAAGGCATGTAGTGATAGGAGAAAGGGCAATGACTTTAAACTGAAAGAGGATAGATTTGGGTTATGAATTAGGAAGAAATTTTTCCCTGAGACATTGGAAGAAGTTTCCCAGAGAGGCTGTGGGTGTCCCCGACCCTGTTAACGTTCAAGGCCATGTTGGATGGGGCCTTGAAAAACCGGGTCTAGTGGAAAGTGTCCCTGCCCATGGCGAGGGTTCAGAACTGGATAAATGTTAAGGTCCCTGCCAACCCAAACTGTTCTATGAGTCTATGAAATGTCAGCTGAAGACACAGCCAGGATGTGCATGCAATGCTAACCCCAACACTACCAGTGCTGTTGGCAGCAAGGCCTGCAAATGCCTACAGTACAAAATGTAGTTTTCACTGGGTTGGATATGGGACTTTCTGTCTGCTCAGACGGACTACCTATCCTCTCTTTCCATTTTGAAGACAGACAACACAGACGAGGCCTTTTGGTGGTCTGCCCCCCTTTCCCAGGCTCTCTTCCGTACTCTGCTGGCTCACTTCTGCCATCAAACTGTGCATGGGAGAGGCAGAGCAGACCCTGAACCTGGGCAGAAAGGGCAGGCAGCCACCAGACTCCTTCCTTCCCCCACCTGAGACACCCAAGGCAGGTCTGGGACCAAGCATGCACCAGTTCTGCACGACTGAGGCAGCAGAGAGGTGTAAATCCCAATGAATGTGTTGTGCAATCACACATTGGAAGAGCATCTGCAGCGAGACAGAGTATCAGAATACCAGTGCTCACTGCCTGCTTTTAGTCTCTTTTAAAATAAGTCACTGTTCTCATACTATGCAATGTATTTAGACAGGGAAAAAAAGTGGTTGTCAGAGACAACAGTTTAATACCTTGTAGAAAAACCATGAGTTGGATGAAATACAATCCATCTCTTTTCTGTTGTGTTTTCTCTGCTGATTTTTCACCAGAAGTCTAGGATTAATTTATCGGATGATGTGAGATATTGCCCATTACCCACCAGCTGGAAAGGACCAAAGCATTCAACAACTGGTAAAGAAGTGTATTCAGACACAATATTCACAAATGTACCTTTCTTTATGTCTTAACAGTTATTATTTAAATAGCAGATAAGTCACTGAAATTTTTATTTACTTGTTTGTTTTAATTGTCTCAAGGGGAAGCCATTGGTACGTGTGATCTTTAAACTGCACAGCTAAACTTTATCTACTTTGTAAGACAATTGTGCTTCTGTGAAACAGCAGAGTGCCAGGTAAACCTCCTGAGTAAGTGAGCTGCCATTACTGCCCCAGCTGGTCACTGCAGTCACTCCATATTGGATAAATGAATGGGCTTGAGGCCTATAGTTGAAATTATTATCATTGGGATTTTTTCTGACATACACTCTTTAATAATTCAAAATCAAAAGTTTGAAAATTATCCTGTGTCTGTGTTAGCAATAGTATCCATCCAATTAAAACATTTGGTAGATTTCATAAGTAGCTGCAGCTGCCTTAGTTTTGATATGAAGTGACTGCACCAAAACTGGATCAGCTATAAACAGCAAGAACACGTCTTGCCAGTGTGAAGAGAGCGGAGGGTTCCTCATAAACTTGGATTTATCTCATAATGACCTGGGAGAAGACAAGGTAATAGGATAAATACGGCTTCGTTCAGTGGGATTGTGGGCAGAAAGGTGAGCAAAGAATCTACAGCAATTTGAATGGTGTCAGAAAAAAAAGATCAGCAGATCTATGATGTCTGGAAGATCAACAACGCCCTGAAAAGCGACAGGCCAAATTGCTATCAAGTAAAAGGTCAGAAGGAAGAAAATCACTGGAACAAAAAAAGACAAAAAACCTTTTGGTTCCATTTTTGCATTTGCATTGACTTTTAGGCATATATTTTTAGTAGACAAAGGGGAATAGGAACAAATTATATAGATTCTTAACAAAAGCAGTATAAAAAATATATGGATAGTATGAAA
This sequence comes from Passer domesticus, assembly GCF_036417665.1. Taxonomy (NCBI): domain Eukaryota; kingdom Metazoa; phylum Chordata; class Aves; order Passeriformes; family Passeridae; genus Passer; species Passer domesticus. Next base: position 125,710,568 of record NC_087474.1, on the reverse strand, counting down.
ATGAAAGGAAGTCCATCTTGCTCTTGATAATTTTCTAGTCATTCACCAATGCCAGTGAAGTGTCATCTGGGATCCAGGTAAGTTGTGCCCTTGAGATTTTGTTCTTGTTTTGCCTTTGTCTGCATGACTATATGGTCATGCAGTTTCATAAACTTTCTAAAATCTATCTTAAAACAATTTACTTTTGTTGCCTGGGGTATACTATTTGGAAGTACACTAGATTTTTTTTTTTCTTTCCTAATCTAAATTTATTAATGATAAATGAGTGTTCAGTCTGATACTTTTCAACCAGAAATTGGTTTTTTTGGAAACACTGAGATAAGACTATAAATTAGATTTGTTAAAGAGAAAATCTACACTGGAAAGCTATGAGTCTGTTGCTAAAAGCAGACAGACATGCTTTCCAAATATACCAAGAGAATTGCACAACTGTTTTCCACAGAGAAGCTGTGGGATTTGAGTACATTTTTATGCTCTGAAAACTCTGGAAATGTTCTGCATCCCTCTAAGGATATACCTTCTCCTCACCACCTCTCTGAGGAATCTCGTATACATAGAGAAGGGGAAAGGTAAGGGAAAATCCACAAAAAATTTCACAAGGGAAAATGCTTTGGGAAAGAGGCACAATTACCTGTCACCATCTCCTGGTTCTGTTTTTGAATTCTGAAAGAACATCTATGCTTTTTACTCTTTCTGTGTCATGTAAATAGGTCACAAGACTCTGTGTCTGACTTTGGCAAAAGCCACAGAGGGAGGTCAAGCCATCTGAGCTCAGAGGTTTGGCCCTAACTCATTAACTTGAAGGAAGTCATCTGGGTGTCTGTTGGGCTGCTCTGTGCTTAAAACTGGTTCTGAATTCAACTCCTAAGGGATCAGGATGTTTCGTCCTGATCATTCTTTTTGTCTCCAGGTTCTCAATGGATTCATTGTATATGACCACAAGACTATAAAACAGCAAAGTTTCTAAAATCATGCCAAAAGCACAGAAGGAGGCTGACATCTGTTCAAGGTGGTCCATGCAGAGGTCATGGCCAAACTGAGACACCTTACTGCAAAGCTGCTCTGTAACCTACTAGTGCCATCTTGCTTGGCCACCCTACTGGGAATTTCCAAAGAACTGACTTGCAAACAGGTCTTTCTACAGGGCATTCACCCATACCACATGTCAACTCAGAGGCTGACCCAGCTCAAAAGACCTTTATTATGACACAGACCCAAATATCCTATGACAATTGCCTTAAAATAAAAAACTGGGTCATTCCTGCAGTCATATTCATGTGAGTGATTGTTAGGCACTGAGGTAAGTGTCATTACAGGAATGGACTATTTTCATGAGCAAGTGTTTAAAGCTCTCTCCTCAGGAAAGTTGGTGCATCACTTCAGCTTCTCTCTTCTTCTCACAGGGCCTCTGTTTGGTGTAACATTGTATACCTGAACTATAAAGCCCACCTTTCATGTGGTCTATTCAGTTTTCCAATTGACTTTTAAAGATCTTTGTCTAAAGACGCCGTAAGAGATTTGAACTCTGTCAGGAATGCCCCCTGTGAGTTCAAATCACACTACTTTACCCACTAGGCTCATTACAAAAAGCAAGTTGGACCTATGGCTTTCTGAATTCACCTGAGAAGCTAAGATTGGACCACAATAAAGAAGGGCAGTGTAGTTCTCTTGAACTACAGGCCCAGGTACAGCTCTGTTAACATCCTCAGGAGTTATTGTATCTATAGATAGAAGGAACAATTTTCACATGCAATGCCTGAAACTCAGGTGCATGTATCTCTGCCAACTTTAAATACTACATTAAACACAGCTTTATGTGTCATGTGTCTAAATTTAGATACCCTAGTTTTAAAGATGAACTTATACAGAGGTCAATACATATCCAAGAGAAGACAGAAATGCTCATTTAGAGTACTTTTGACTTCTTAGAAATACTTTCTAAATTGTTATAAAAGGCCATGGAAATATTCTTCCTACTTGCATATGAATAAGACTATCTGGTAAGAATAACATTTTCAGAATTTAAGGGGGTGATCTTTATTTTCTACTAATGCCAATTTAGTAAAGTGTCTTCTTGATTTACATAATATCATGAATAGCACTTCCTGAACTATTCAAAATAGAGAACAGGATAACCAGAAAATGGCTCCAATTACAATCATCACACAATAAAACAGTGTGCAGGCAATAGTTTAGGATTCCTCACAGTCTTGTGCATTATGTCACTCTCACCTAGACAAAAAACCTGGAAACTGCTACCAAATCTGTGCAGTGGTACTTCACACTTTTTCTATGTGGTTGAAAATACCTCATAAAGTACTCAGCTAAATCACAGATAATTAGGCTCTGTTGTTTAATTCAGCACAACATAATGCTATTATATCACTTCAGCATAACTGGTCATCTGGTTTTGTGTAAGAGCAGAGTCACTGCTTAAAAAATGCAAATGAGAAAGCAGTCCCATCATGTGGAGCCAATTCAGAGTATTATGGTTATAATAAGCAGAGGAGATGAAAGGTTAAGAAGTGTGAGATTTTTATCAGGGAACAAAATCAATTCACATAAATCAAATGCATGTCCATTGCTGCCTCTGTGGGTGTGTGTCTGGACGGGAGGGTTGAAAGCTCCATTTTTTGTTATTTCCATCTCGTAAAAGGAAAGCATGAGCCAAGTACTGATCTCATCTGTATGCTCAAATCTTACTGACTCGTTCAAACTCTTCTGAAAAGTTTGCCAACAAAAAGCTGACATGCAAGACAAAACTTTAAGAAAATCAATGCCAAATAATTGCCCAAGCCATAAGAAGGAATAAGCTTGCCAGTATGTTATGTTCTACCAACACTGTGGTGAGCTGTAAACCTAAAATCTAGGGGAACGAAACAGCTCTTATTGTGCATAGTAGGCTTTATAAAACAGCAGGCAGCACAAATCATTTCTCTACTGCAGTTCAATAGCTAGTCATTCCTTCTCTTCTATATTCAATTCTGCACCAGAGCCATGACTTAAATGCTATGCTGCTGTCAGTTAGTTGGCTGTCCTTTCCTGGGCTGCCAAAGGAGATGCTTACAAATGAAGCTATTGCCCCAGTAATCAGGAATCTCCTGGTGGGACAGTATATGATAAATTTTTAAGGACATGGCTGCAGCACAAAACGTGCTATATTTTACATCCGACATTGTCACACAAGGTTGTTATCCTTTTTCTTCACTTTTAAGATTTAAGTATTGTTGGACAAATAAAAAGTGTCAGAATTGTAGGAGACCCAAGGTGTACCTTGCAATGTAACACTGTAGGCTTATGGATAATATCAACTACAAATTGAAAGGATACAGATAACCTAATTCAATTGAAGCAAGTCTAAAAGGCATACTGAGTATTGACAGAGTTTATTAATTGCCCCAAAACTTGCCCTAAAAACATGGAGTCCTTTTAATTCTGTTCTGGAACTTTTTTAATGCCTTATCCAAAGCTAAACATCATCTCATATTTAAGGACAAGCAAAAAAGCTATTGCTTGACATGTGTGCATGGTTTAACTGATATTTCAGGTACAAGCCTAACATATGAGGTAGTTGCAAATTTCTCAAAGTGTCAAAACCACCAGGGATAAAACTTATTTGAAAGTCAATATTTCTTTCAAAGAATATTGGTTCCAAACATGAAAGCAAGGCCCAGATACCCACTTTCTATCTCCATGGCAGCCACAGAATCTAGGTCTAGGTTCCACCAGTAATAACAACCCCTCCTCACAATCTTAAAAGCAATTTTACCATAAACCACTTTAGGAAAAAATATTGCTCACTGATTAAAAAAATCTCTATTGTCAAGACCTTTCAAACTGAGAAATAAGGGCTGATCAACTTATTCAAGTAAAATGGATCATGATACAAAAACACAGAAGGTACTCAGTACTGGACAAAGCAAATAGTACCATGGATTACGCTGCAAGAGTGCCACAACATCAGCTTGTGCAAGTCAGTGGATACAACAATTTTTGCAGGTGTTCAGCAGTGATATTTTGCTTCTTGTCATTGCTTTGTAAAACTATATTAAAATACCTTTGCTAGTAATATTTTTTCTTCAGTATCTGACTTCCTCTCTTGCAGATAGACTGGTAACTTCAGGTGTTCTGATGTGAGATCTAACAGGAGGAGAGCCAGTTTTAACACCTAAAACTGAGTGCTGATGGTCCAAACTACATTGAAAGACATAGAGGGAAAGAAAAAATTCTGTTGTGTAAGACAAGAGTTATAAGTACTCAATAGATGCCAGCTCAATCTTTCAGGAGATTTAGTACAAGACTCTTTGCAGGGAATAACCTAAAACTTACACTCATTAATATCCTTAAGTTCACCGGGGCATATATACAAGCGTCATCAGATATGGAGAAGCAGAAAACGGAGACCTTGCAAATTTTTGCTTGAAACCAAAACATTAGGAATACCACCATGTTCTGTGATTCTAACCATGACAACATCTGGAAATTTTTAGAACTTCTACTTCAATTTCTATTCAGCTTTCAGGTTGACTTTATGGCTCAGTATTTTCTGACATTTCTTGTAGTATTCTTGCAAACTCTATGGAAAGACACTTATTTCATTCTTGACTATTTTCCTATTGCTTTATGATTCTGAAAAATATACTGATAATAATCTCTGTCTTTTCTATTGCCACTCTGTCTGCCTGGCAAAAATTTCTTAGCAATATATTCAGTTAAGATTTTAGAAGCAAAGATGTTCTCTGCATCAACAAGCAGAAAAATTATTTTGTGATTTTCCTCTACATATTTGCTACTCTGATTAAATCAGTAGATGCATCCTTGAATTCTCATGAGACTATCAAAGAGCTTAAAAATGCAGTAACATGTAGGTTATAAAAGCCAAACTATTATTCCAATAGGTGTTGAAATAAGTTTCATCAGTTCTTCTAGTTACTTCCCACACTTCTTAGCCATGTTCCCTACAAATATCATATCTACAGACACACCACAAGTTTATAGAGATCGTGATTTATTCATGTGAATGGTCCAGGACAACTGTGTTGAAAGACATACGTCCATTTGGTTAAGCATGAAGTAAGACAAGAAGGGAAGAAATTTTTTGAATAGACAACCTGTCTTTAATAATGAGTCTTCAGCATCAAATAGCAGCATATGAACACTCTTACTGACATTTTAGTTCAACATCTCAAATATGACAGACCAAAGACATAATTTATTAACAGTTGGCAGTCTGGCACTGACTGGGGTCCAACTTTTAATGCAGTGTGCTCTGATTTTTCTCTCTGTTCTTTCAGATTATTTTGACTTTCAGAAGAGCTTTGTCATTTGCTAGTATGCTAATTCTAGACTTACTCCTCATTGCATATTAAATACACTACTTAGATGATTAAAAAATATTTTTCAACATTACTGTAACAGGAAAAAATAAGAATAAGCAATTTTAGGCAAAATTTAATTCTTGTGTCTTAGCTTCCTTTATCTAAATAGGATTAGTTTTTTTGTTAGACTTCTCATTGTGTCCAGATAGATTCAGTGTTGTACTTAAATTATTTTTAGGTCAGATTTCTCCCCAAATGTTTCAAATGTTCAGCCTTGAGACTGTGGCAACCTACAGGTCTTTCAAAAATAATAGATAGTGGAATGCTACACTCCTTTTTTCCCTTCCTGAGATTAAAGTTTGAGCAATATCTCACACAGAACAGTAGGATTGTAAAGTCAAATGAGGATATAAATGACAATCCTGAATTAGATAAGAGCTGAGACTGCTTATGAACTCACTGTCCTAGCCAAGCAGAAAAGATCAGGTAAACAATCTCTCATGGGGCTTCAGATCTTGGACAGGCTGCATCATGATTTGTCAATATCTCTTCATACATGCAGAAGGACCCAAATGACTTCAGAGCTTTAGAATATTGTCCTTTGACTAAGAAAACCCATCTCCATTTTTGCAAGGAATCAATAGGGAAAATGTAAAGGTAAAGCTCAAATTATTCAGCAAAAGGGGAATACAGGAAAAAAAATGGATATAATTTCTTTCCTTCAGAGGCCAGTCTTTTTTTTACTTTTCTTTTTTTTTTTTTTTTTAATCATAGGGTATAAAAAATTTGGCTCCTAAATCCTGAAGTTGACTTACCACAAATTTACTGGCCAAACAGTTCTCAGATATCCTAGCAATGCCATGGGTTCTCATCCCTGGGCAGTAAAGAATAATAAAGACAAGTGCAGATGAAATATGCATGAGTGATAAATTCTGGATTTGCCACTCTGGCAGCATATTGCTTTTATGACTGAGATCCAGGTTACTTTAAGCCAGGCTATTTCATTCAGATTGCAGAAGAAAGACTGTGAAAAAGACTGTTAACCTATTTTTCTATACTGATAGAATTTTTCTATACTGATAGATGAAACAGCTTTGAATCAACAAGTTTAGGAGAGTTTGATTTGATTTTTTTTCATTTTACAGGGAGGGAGTAAAGAACATCACCAGTGATTTTCAGTGAGGTGGATCAATACAAAACAGTAGGCCAGGTCCATTAAATGCTTGAGGTTCAAATATCTATGTTTGAAATGTCAAAGAGCACCACAAGAGTGAGTGATACAGTGAACATATCAATTAAAATGCTTTGTTTTTATCAAATGCTGGCAAGACATCAGTGCGTTTCTAATTCTTTAACTGTTTATACTTGATTTTAGTCTTTTTTTACTGGGTGTACCTTGCAATTGTTTTTTTAATGAGAGATCTTAACAAACATTCTTGTAGACATCTATCTGTAGTAAACAGAAAGCAGGCTTGTGAAGATCCCCTCACAATTATATTAACCAAGAAATTTTTTTGGCTGGTACAGTATAATGCTTGAGAAAAATTACCTTGAACTTTTGTGTAGTGGTCCAGCCTGTGCACTCTAAGACCAAGCTATCTACTGGTGTACAAAGAACCTACGGGACATCTGGACTTGCGAGCCTTGGGCTGAAGCCCATTGATCTTGATCATCAACACTTTCTTTCACATAAAAATTTCAGGTCATTAAAAATCTTCCTTAGTGACCTACTGCCTAGCGCAAAGTATTGTTCCCTTCAAGGGAAGGATTGTTTTCTTCCTCTAATTCATATCCCAGCTTCAGAAGCTTTAACAATTATCTGCTTTAATACAATATAGTTTCCCCATCTCTCAGCAAAACTGTGATGTTCACAAATATACTTGAATAGGAATTCACTGAATGTCACGTGGCTATGAATATATGAGTTTTAGAAAGCCATTACAGAGGGAGTTTCCAGTGTGGTGACACAGTACAGTGTGAGTGATACAAGTAAATAAGCTTCTGTTTTAGTACTCAACAAAAACCAGACATCTATGAAGTCACACTCTGCCTAATTCAGGCAATATCAAGAATGTGCATATGTCCAACTCCCTGTGCTCAGCCATCCATTCATTTTTCCATATGTACACAGTGTACTTACATCAAAAATGGTTGTACACCCTCAGGAAGTAAGCCCTCCAAAAATTTGAATATATCATAAGACTGGAGTCAGAACTGTCACCTATGAGCTAAAAAGCAGATTTCTGTTGCTAGTGGAATACAAGCTATGCATTAAAAATCTGCACTGCAGATAAGGAATCTGTAGTAAAAATGGAAGGAGAAATGCTGTCTTCATTACTTCTATATATAATTTATTTTAAATCTTAAACATGCTTTATACTTCTACTTGATAGGAGCTTTGAAACTAAGATTTAAATCTGATAACTACACATTTGTAAAAACATACACTAGCGAATGTGGTTTTCAGTTAAGTTTTTTACAATCATTGTCTGTTAATGACATAGCATATATAAAAATGTTGGATTTTAAATTTATCTTATTTCACACTAATATTTGCTTAATTTGCAAATGAAGCCCGGTTTGAATACAGTGGAAACATCTTACACAACAGAGGAATTCAATGATACATATATCACTGTATAAAGAAATATTTACATATGTGTGTGTATACACACACATAAAGATTTTGGAAATTCCTCTCATATGCAAAGATTTTTAAAGTATTTCTCTATGTTACATGGTCTCTTGACAAGTCAATGTGTACTTCTGCATTTTCACAGCATAAATGCACTGCCCTAAAGTACAGAGATTGTAGAAGTAGCAGAGATATTAAGAGATGGAAAAGATATCAGCCATCCAGTGCATCTTCCAGATGATACAAGATTATTGTCTGCATCATGTTTTTTCTTGTTTGCCTAAGTCTAGCTAGGTATTCTTCCACCATATGCTACAGATTATTACACTTCCTAATGGACATCACTCAGCTTTTAACTTTACATCAGAAGTTTCCTATTCTTTAAGTCATCCTCATCTCTCACTTTATTCTTTTGTACTACTCAATCTCATCTTGTCTTCAGTAACAGAGATGCTGAATCCTTCTTTCTTTTCTTTCTTTCTATTTTTTTTTCCTCATCACTCCACCAGTTTCCCTTTATCTATATCATCATTCATGGCTTTCTCCTATCCCCTTTCAAGTCTTTCACATCCTGTGCCCTGGCCACCCTGTCATTTTTCATTCAATGAAAGTGGATACACTTTCTTCCAATCAACATATGGTGATGGTCTTCAGCACCAAATTAATAATTTTCTTCGAAGGTTTTCATGCTACCTGTCTTCCCGGATTCTCCCTCTTTTTAGCTCACTTGGAATGTGCTTCACACAAACAGAAAATCCTCATAATTTCCCTCCTCTAAGCACTCTTTTATTGCCACACACAAAAGGTGTGGCAGGGAGAAGGGCTGTGCTGATTGATGTAATTGCCTTTTGTGCCACTACTGTCCTTATTATTTTCTATCCCCATGCTCCTCTCTCTCACACCACTTTTTGACAACCTATGGACCCTGTTGCCTCTTAGCCATTAAGGATTTTGGAGCAAGGTCAAATTTTTTGGTGTTTTCCTCACTGATTTCCTGGGCATCAATCAAGGCTGCTAGACACCATTTCGATACAAAATAGAAATACTAATTATTAATATTCAATGACCTCTTATATTTGGAAACTTATGAATACAAGTCATGCTTACCATGCACTATAAGCAAGACAAAAAAGTATCATCCTGCTGATAGCCATAGGATATTTCTAATAATCTTAAATTATAATTTTCATATCTAATCTAATGAGGGAGAACCTTGTTAGTTATCTTCTTTTACTTTTGTTGCCCTTATCTCCATTCCTGTAGACCTTTTGAGGTGATTTGCCAATTCCTTGTGGTTCCACATTAACTACATTCCGTCCTCTAACCTGAATATTCCCCCTACTTTAGCTAAAGGAAATCCAGGAGATAAAATATTAGAAATTATCAGTAGTTTGTAGCAATACCTTTTCCTCACAGTCTGAAAGGAAAAATAATGAGAGGCATTAATAGCAGTACCACTACTTCACCTGGAGAATCTGGAAGTGACCAGTGTCAGTTGTAATTGATTTTTTTTTTTTTAATTAGGTCAGGAAAACTTTCATGAAAGAAACTGGAGCTGGACTAGCAGTGTTTGTGCTGCTTGGACTTCCCACAAGTACTACTATTCACTTTCCACCACATTGCTTGGCACTACTCAACTCTGAAGCTGATTGATTGAACAATTATCTTTTATTCAGGTTAAATATAATTAAACTTATTAGAAAAACTAAGATATCTGAACAAGAGCAAGTCACTTTCCAATATCGTCACATATGCAGGGAATTTCATTTGAGGAGTTTGCAGTAATATGGGAATCAGATTTGAGTAAAAATATATGGTTAGTTGGAATAGAAGAAAACTGAAGAGATGTAAAACCATTCCAAAAATTTTGTGGAAAATCAGCAAGAGATGTTACCCATGTCATGGCATTGCTTGAAAAGGCTTGAAAAAAATCCCTGGGAGAGAGTGTTTTGTGGCAGAGTGCTGGGAAGAGCAAGTCTTGAATCATAGGAAAATTATCTCCAACTGTTGTTTCTCCCGTGTTCAAAAATCCAAAGCTTGACACACAGTAACATGTGGCATAGAGATAACATAAGTAGAATAACTGACTTGGCATGAAGCTCCATCTAGGCAATGTAACTCCCTTGGGATTAACAGGATCCCATTAAAAATAACTTATTTTCTTCTTTTCTTTTTTGGTTTTTTTTTTTCTTTTTCTTTTAATGAAAGACACTGCACATCACACTCAGCATTGGCCAGCCCCTGAGGATGTTGTGAGTGACAACACTATGTCATATTACATGGTTTATAGTGCCTAGCACAATGTGGCCCTCAACCCTGAAGGAGGCTTCCAGATTCTACCTAAGGGCAAATAAATTATAACAAATACATGTAAATAAACAGTCATTTAATGGTAGTCAAGACATATTGTTATGCTTTCTCCATCTTAAAAACCTTCACTAAAAAGTATTTTGAAGCATTTTCAGAGGTTTTTTTTTTTCTCTCTTTCCTTATAAGCAATATCAAAGTGACATGCCAGAAGATGCTGCTTAGGCTATCATGTCATATTTCCTATGATGCCAAGGGAATGCTTTCTTTTCTGGCCCTTCCACAGCTGGGGGCAGGGTAGCCTGCAGGGTTTAGCAGGAAGGGCAAAAAGCTCTTTGAATATTGCTTTTCTCTTTTTTAATTTTACACTGCATATTGCCTCATGCTCACTTGTCTGAGGATGCAATATGCAGAGCCACTATATCATAGTTTCAATATGACACATTGTGAACCTTCTGGCTTCCAGTCCAGGAGCCAAATGGCATTGTGTATTCCCTCCATTTGGCCTCATTTTCATCTTCCCCCTTTGCACCCAGGCTGACAAGAGGAACATATGAAGCTTTGTCTCGCTGCTGCATCTTGACCTTGACCTTACAGCTTTAGAAAAGGGTACTTGCATGTGCAGGGCTGCTATTGTCTGCAGCCGGGTCCCACTTTCTTTTGACATTAAGCGAGTAAAAGGCCACGTGACAGAGTCCCTTCACAGCCCCAACATTTCTGTCCTGTTTCTCCTTTGCAAATGTTTTTGTATTGACTTTATTTTTCCTCAGGTCAGGCTTACAGCATGTTTTGCTTTTTTTTTCTCTCTGTTGCTCCTATCCCCCTTTCCTTTTCCTACACACACGCGCGCGCTCATGCACACGCAGACACGCGCGCAGACACACACACACACACAGAGGAAAATCTATATGTGTCAGACATTCAGCAAGGGAAAGACAAAGGCACTGAGTTAATTACCCATCATTTACTGCTGCTGAGAAGAACAGATGGTAGCAGGCGATATGTAAATGGCAAGGGGCAGTGAATTATTCGATTTTTTTAGATTAATCGTCGATGACAAAGGAAGTGATTACAAGCTGTGACATTTATACAAATGTATAAAGTACATAATGCTAGGAAAAAAAGGGCTTAATATTATTATGAGGATGTCAGGCATGTGAACACCATTGTCATAATACAAAGCAACACATTTTGTGAGATCCAAGGATCTGCTTTTCTTTGATTTGCAAACTTTAGTAAGTCCTAGCCTCTGGAAATATATATTTCCCAAAATCAATCCACGCCTGACAATCATGAAGAAAAGAGGTTTGGGTGCTTTTGTATATTTCCCACAATGCATAACTCTGCCTGGTCTTAACAGTAGAGCTTATGAGGGATGAAGCTGATGTCGAATCAGTGTGGATTGTAAAATAGAAAAAGGTGCTAATAAAACACATAGACAGGAAATGGAAAATAAAAGGAAAGGTGATGTTTAAGCTGACAGGCACTCTGTGAGGACAGGAGGGCAAACAGTAAGGTGGAAGTGAAGACAGAAGACAGTACTGTTTGTTTACTGCATGTCTGAAAAATAATCGTTTTAGAGACTTTGAAGGTCAGAATGACATAATTTCTAGGCCAGGCCTTGCTGTTTTTACACAAACATCCAACCTGCTCATCCTCAAGGTAGTCTACTGTATTTTCTGCTGTATAAATAATTAATCAGTACACGAGGAAAACAGATGCTTTCTTTTGCAGATCATAGAAACCGCTCCATCATCAAAATGTCTTCAATCACCTAATTATTAAATCTATACGGTGCTAATAATACAGATGGGAGATGAAGCCAGTGAACTGCAAATTTTTTCCCATTGAAGCATCCAGTCTACTGCATTCCTCGTTTCACATCTTGCAGTGAACTACTCTCTGTAACATCAGCAAGGCAAAGAGAGAGGAGAGTTTGGTGGCAAGCTTATTTATCCCTCTCAGAAATACTTTCCAATCAAGCAAGGCAAAACATCACCAAAAAATTACTGTGAAACACTCCGCTGTTGTGCTTGCTTTGTTGATTATAGAGGGGTGAGGGAGGGACAGAATAACAGTATATTAGTCATCAGTATTGAGTAGTACATTGAAATCCAGCAATCCATTTAATATGAATATTTTCTCAGGAATAAAGTACTGGCTGTACCAATATGCCCTGAAGAAAGAGAAGAATAAAATGCTGTAGCACACCAGTATTTCCAGCGGGGTACTATCAAAAACCAGATACTCAAGATTAGCACCAACAACTAAGCTATTGGTTTATAAGCTCTTTGACTTCCTTTTAGATAATGTTACCTCCATGAGATGCAGTTAATGCAATAATGTCGTTTCCACTCTGTTCAGTGGTGCATATGCAAGGTTGGTTAGTACATTTGTCTTTCTCTAAGCAAACATAGAATGGACCCCGGGATAAAAACAGATATGCAGATATTGAAACAGTTGAGCTGTATCCATTTCTCCTCACTGGAGACACTAAACTGAAAGCATCCCAAATCAGTTCACATTGCACATATCATGTTATCTATTTATTTCCTTGGGATGGGGGGGATTATGAGTTAAAGTTGTAACCTGGAGGTGGGGAAAGTCAGTCATTTCTCTCTTACAAAGCTAGAAAGCAGAACAAGATTTTCCCTTCCTGAAAATTATAGAGAAGGAAAACATCCTTCCTATTGAGGAACAGTGATTGGGACATGACGTTGTGAAAATATCTAAGTAAGTGTCAACAGCAGTATTTCTTAACCCTCCCTAGATAAGATTAAATGGTTCCAGTGAGAAAATCATCACTCCCTGCTCCTCCCCCACCTTTTTTTTTTAAACAAAGGATGGATGATTTATGACATGAGCATGAGCGTATACAGCTTTCTTGTACCTATAGATTCATATTTATGAGATTTTTTTAAAAAACATCATAGGTAGACCATACGTTACTGCAGACTTTCCATTATTAATGTGTTAATGGATTCCAAAGGACAAAAAACAACATCAAGAGGGAAACATATGTTTTTATTTGGAGAAAATGGCTGAATCTGAATCTGCACCATATCTAGACATCTATTGATACACATTCCTGCAACACAACAAATTCATGAAGGAAGAGAAAATAAAATATCCATGCATTTCTACAGCTTTTCACTGCTTTAGAGATATTTATTTATGAAAACCACAGGTAGTCATTATTTATAGTCCTGATCTTTTTGTTCTTTCATTTTTTTTACTAAAACAAAAATGAAATTGGAATTGATTTTTTGAGGGACATTTATACTGAAAGCAGGATCATTTTATATTTTCACAAGTTGAAGTCTGTATTCATTACTACAAAAAAATATAAGACCAGCAAGCTAAACTATTTTCATTTGCAGCCCATATTTATTTTATGGGAAGCTTGTCACTGCACCATTGCATAAAAATGTAATTTAAACTACGCTTGACAATAAAATGAACTTCCGTGCACTGTTTTCACACACATTGAAATGATACACTGGATATATATTTTTCTTATGTATGTATGTATGTAAACACACGTTTGTGTAGAGAGGGTTTTTTGCTTGGTTAGCTGTAGAGTTTGTGTTTAGGCAAGCGCACCTAACAATCACAGTCTCCCATTAAAAAGATATGCATATATAATATTTATATGCAGATGTGTATGCTTGCCATCATGCATCCACAAGCATGTTTGTTAGTGCTGTTTTCATTTTTTCGTTCCAGTGCTGTCCACATTAAAATAACGGTGAATTCCTTCTGCTGTGTTTTGTGGAACATATCCACTGCAGTCTATCTAACCTGTGAAAGCGAGATATGCTGGGAGACCAGCATCGTTTCTGTCACTGGGAAATGGGGAACAATAACTAAAAAATGGAATGGGAAGGCCTGTTGTAGCAGTGAAGGGGTGAGTCAGGGCATCAAGACCTTGTTTAGTGAGAGAGGTCAGGCGCTACTGGATAGCAGTTAAACACCCCAAAAGACTCTAGGTTATTTTTCATTTTATTGTATGGCCTCCTACAGCTGAGCCAGTAATATGTTCAATCTTAAGTGGGATATAATAAAAACTCCAACCAGCTAGGAGAGCAAATATTTTCCCTTAAGTCACTTTCATGTTTATTAATGCAGATTTTCATTTTTTCATTAACATGCATATCTGTCTTTGTGTTATGCTTAAAATATATGTTGTAAGAGCAAATATGACTAAAAATATTTGGTAAAGAAGTTACAGCCATAAAATTTTATTTTTGGTAGGTTTTAAACATTGCAGGTCATTTAAAATTATCACACTGCTAACATATTCCTATTCCTAAAATACCTCACAACACTCTGGACTGTGCCTTTCTGAAAGCAGATAAGCAAGTCCACCAGCATCAGTATTTCAAAACACCAAAACAAACCAACAACAAAACAGATAGAGTAACACCTAAACGATGCCCCTTTAGGCATTTCTTTCAATGCACTTCAGCTGACTCCACTTTTATATAGGTTATAGGATTTACTATATCAACCTCACCACCCTCTCCAAAAAAAGTCTGGCTCCCCCTTCTTTGTGACTTAAATCAAACCAATAGAGCCCTCTATTGGTAAAACCCCAAACAGCTACCAAAGTTTCTCTGCAATGGGGATCCTGTGCCATCATGTTCCAGCTGAAGTAAATGGCAGATGTTTTTAGACTTAGACAGCATTAGCAAAAGGCCCTGAGAGAAAAGGTCTATGTTATCCCCCCAACTATGAAATTTCATTTTTCTTCTTATTGCAACTGACTTATGCAAGTGCTAATTTTGACATTTGAGCACAACATCACATAAACCTGTAACACACCTAAGAGCATTTTGTTCTCAAATACATTTCATTTTCTGGAAAGGATGAAAATATATTACACCTGGCCCTGAGTCAATATTTCTGCTTTGATAAGTACAGGATTTTGACTCAACTCTCAGAAGGTTTTTGGGACATCATCTTCTGTACAGTCCTACAAATTAATTAAGGCCTTGGGTACATTATAATTAAGGGGCCTAAGGCCAAGTCACGGCAGCAACCTAAACATGCATCACTTTTTTCATTAATGGATGAGAGGAAGGAAGGAATGGAAGTTGTTTCTGCAAAGAAAAACAAGGAGCTAAAAGGAGGAAGTCTTTACAGAGAAGGACTGCTAGGGGGACTTCAGAGATATATTTCTCAGTTCAGACAGCCAATGTTGGAAACAAACATTGATAAGTCCTTATGATTTGGCTCATAATTTGTATCTCACAGTCTATATTTCACAGCCCAGTTCATGAAAAAACTGCTGCTGGTAGTCACACGGATCCAAGTACTTAAAGGCGCTATTGACTTCACGGACCTCTTCTTGGGGCAGGCTGGAGGGAGGAAAATAGACTCTAATATGTATCTGGGTTTTCCTGAGGTAACTGTCCATATCTTGGCTTTAACATAGTGGGATTTCATTACTCCCTTACCTATTTATGTATTTACATAAAACTATTAAGATTAGCACTTTGAGATTATGAAGTGGTTGTGTTCACTGCTTAATTATTAAGGAAAGGCACTGGCCTATCCAAAATTGAAAATTATCAGTTCTATTTTGTATATTAAGAACCAAAGCAAAAAAGTTGATTTAGGCTGCCACTAAAGTGATCTGTGAATCCACAATGTGGCTAGACCTGTCCTCCATTTTTGGAAATGGGACCTGGTAGGAGAACATGTTTTTCTCCAGAGCTTAAATGGAAGGAGGTTGGTGCACACCAAGCACTAACCCAGAGATGGAGATGAGGCATGACCATATCCAACAAACATGCTAAAAACCTTGCAGCCTTCCTGGGTGTCAAAGCTCAGATGTAGTCTATGATCAAGGTCACAGGGGAAGGCCTTAGCAGATGCAGCTCCTGAAAGCAGAAAACAAAGTCTGGTGCTTCCAACTTTTTGGCAGCCCACATGGCCTCTGGCTCCTTCTGCCAGTCCCACTTGGTCTAGTCATGTTCTCACTGAGTCCAGAACTTTTCTGAAAGTCAGCATCAGTTTTTCCAGCTGTCTGTGAAGTTGATCTGATACATGGAGGTCTGTCCTATACCTGCATTAAGGCTGTACGGGTAATATTAAACCAGTAGTAAACTCATCCATCTTCACACCCCTGTGAGTCATTCCTTCCTCCTTTCATGTCACTCATGCTCTACCCTTAAGGTCAAACCATGTTCTTTCACCTGTTTACTCCATGTCTGTTGCTTTTTTTCTGCTTTCTGTGGGCAAGAAAGGAAAAAAAAATTGTATGAACAATTCTAAATGTACAAATTATGTACAAACATCTAATTGCTCAAACAGTGCAGAAGCTTCTTTCATTTTTAATTTTTTTTTTTATTTTACATGTATGAATTCTATTGAGCAACAAGAATTAAAATAAGCTGTGGATGTTCAGTCTACTAAAATGCACACAAATAATGCCTCCTTTCCAGTTAAGTTTGGGTTGATGCATTTCCGATGTCTTCCAATCACCTTTCTGTGTGACACAAAGATAAACTAGTTCTGGAAAGTCATGTCATCTACCAGGAAAGGTGACATTGTCAAAACATGAGAAGTCCTTCAATGGACATTTTCTGCCTTTCTTCCCTAATCGATGAACACAATGTATACAGGCATCTTCGTATAACTGTGTGACTCAGTGGGAATTATTTAAATTCTATTTTGGAGAGACAAAGCCCTGCTATACTTCTGTCTGAGTGCTCGGCTATCTCTGTAAGAATTACGTGAGAAAGTACGAGGGGAAAGGTAGAAGAGGAATAAGTCCTTGTGAATGGTATGCCAACCTGCTATAACAAATCAGTCTACTACTTTGCTTGCAAGACTCAGGTCTTGCAAGTGCTGCTTCAGTCTAAGCAAGTTTCTTTGTCTTTCCCTGGGCATGGGATCTCTTCTGCTCATTTTGGCAGCACGAGGATGTGACCAAAAAGGGAAAGAGAGCAGAAGCTGAACTGATGTGTCTCATTGCATTTTTCCTCTTTGTCTTTGATGCTGTATATTGATTTTCCTTTCTACATTTGCCAGACTACATAATGGCCTTTAAAACATCTAGTCTTGCAGAAGTGATTTTTTTTTTTTTTTAATTCACAAACACCTACTATTTAACTAGGCAAAGAAGCCTAATTTTTCTACGAAGAAGTAATGACTTTCTAAAAATTATGCCACTCCATGATTAAACAGAAGAAAATGCCACTGTGTTAAAAACAGCTTGCCTCACACCCCGAAGCTCTTGATGCTATAAATAGAGGAGGCTGGCAGCCTCCAGCTCGCCATCTTCCACTGCACTGACACGCCGTAGTGCTAGCGAGGGACGTGATTGCTGCCTTCACCTGAGGAGAGAGTATTCTGCTGTCTTGTCAGTGTCTGCTGAGAAAGGTCTTCCAATTGGCTGATTTCTACCCTGTTAGGAAAATTGCAGCTGTCCTTGTTAAATTTCTTCCCTTCTTTTTTGCCCAGAGTGACACAGGTAACAGATTCGAATGGATAGAGTATGGGTGTGACTGCTAAAGAAATGCAATAACAATGACATTAAAGGGAATATAAATTCAAATCCAGTCTTACATGGAAAAAATAACAGGAATAAAATTAAATTAATGCAAACACTGCATGTAATCTCAGATTTGTAATGCACAAGAAAAATAATTCTAAAAAATAATTACAGGATACAACCTTACAGAGGAAGACACCAAAATTATTCTGAAATTGTTTGACTGTGTATATAACTGATGAACTTATTTTAAAACTGTAAAATAAGAAAGGCAACATGAAGCACACATTGCAAGGTTGCACTTGTCCCAGAATAAAATGAAAGAAAGGTGTTGCCAGGTGTCCCCCCTGCGACAAAACATTGTGGAGCAAATGAAGGTTAAATCAAGTAACCTGGATGTGATGTGTGCTCAGATCTCACCTCTCTGAGTGCAGGAAGGCTCATGTGCTTCAGCAGACATGACCCTTGCTTTCAGACTTTGCCAGCAGGGTGCCGAGAACTGGGACAAGGACAGGGACTGGCTGGCAAGACGCATCACTAAGCAGCCCCCAGACATGTGCAGAAAGGTCCTGGCAGAATAGCCTGCCCAACCCTCCTTCTGAGGAAGCCTTCACCCCTGCTATCACTCCATTTGCTCCCAGGAGGTTTCAGAGTTGCTCTGTTGCTGCTCTATTCTCTTCCATACACGACCTGCTGGAATGGGCATGCAGAAAAGTTTTCTTCTCCCAGACTGGGGTATAACCAGCTTCAGAAGGCTTAGACACATCAGTGTCAGCAAAATCCAGGAAGAGTCAGAATTTCAGTGAGCAATTTACTGACAGCAAAAGAAAATTCTCTTTACTACGTGCAGTGACAAAGCACCAGGCAGAGGCAGCAACAGAGCCACAGATTTCTTACTTGTGGCACCACAGCAGCAATTGGTGAGCCAGTTCAGCTCAGCCCCTCTGCACGTCTCTACAGTGTTCCCTGTCAGGGTCATGCTGCAAAATATGGCTGCTTCCAAGAGAGGAAAGGGGCAGGCAGGAAACCGCAGCCGAATTCCCCACGGATCCCAGGCGGTTTACAATTGCCTGTTGGTAGGTGGGTTCTTCACGGTGTGCCTGTTGCTTAAAGGTCAATGCATGTCGTCCTTAAAATTTCAGGGCACATTTGTGCTCTACTGCATGATTTTTAGTTCCCTTAGAAATTGGCACAGGGGAAGTAGAGCTGACTTTAGGCTCTAGGAGCAGTATCTGTACCAGAAATTATGACTAGTTTTTCCCTTAGGACAGGTAATTTTCTTTTCCAGCCCCCGCAGACTTTGTGGAATCTTCTGGTCAGCTTAGGTAAGAAGATACCAAGCTGGAAATTTTTCCCTGCTACTTTTATTGGTTTACATTGAAATCAACATTGTTTTAACATGTTCGTGAGGTTAATACACTGCAGTGAGAAGCTGAGGAGGAAAAAGAAGGGCAGTGACCAATTCACCTGCCAGCTTAATAGGCTGTTTGGATAAGGCTAAAAGCAAACTGTGGTTTTGACTGCAAGCAGCAATGTCCTCAGAGTCAAAGATGTTATTACATACTTGTGATCAATATATGTTGCAAAGCAATGTCCTTTTCTTCCTGCTTTAGCCTCTCAAAAGTGCATATCTCCAAAACACTAAAATAAGTCACAACATTGATAATTGTTCTAAATTATTTATGTATCATGACTACAATATGAATGTCATGAAGCCTAAAATTCAAATTGTCAACAAGTAAATCATTCAGAGAAAGGATAAATAAAACATGATGACAACAGATAGGCCTGAATCAGAGCTTATAGGACATACAAACTGAAGTTACCTTGAAGCTTGGAAAGTGTAGCAGTCTGTATTGCCTATTGAAACAAAACTATTCCATAGGATTTTGTTGGTCACAAAATATTTTGGCAAGTAGCTCTAAACATTCTCACCTTCTAATTGTCCATAGAAACTACTCATATTTAACCATTAACCCACCCCTTGCTGAGAACTATTGCATTGATCAAAAGAAAATTGACATTTAAATCCATATTTTTATTTTAAATAATCTTTTGTTCAGTGAAGATGAGACAAAGAAAATCCAGAAGAGACAGCAATGGTTCTTTGTGTCATCATTGATAATCTCATTTTAACAACCTCTCTCTTTACTTTATTTCCACAAACCTGTCCTTTTTTTCCTGCTTCCAGCTCTTTCTCAGAAAGTGCCACATATTCCAGCACTCTGCAGTTTTTCCACTTCTACGTGAGGAGCACAAACCATTTATCCCTATTAGCCATTTGTGCAGTTCCCATCAGCAAGGTTCAGAGAGACTGAGAGACTCCAAGTCCTATTGCCAATTCACTAAGTTATCCCATGCCAACTTCTTTCTGTGCCTAACTTTGCTACTCTCTTTGGAACTAGCCCTTAATATTATTTTTTTTTAAATTTCACCACATACAGGGCCAAATACAGAAGAAGTAAAAAACAGTGAAAAAGTAGATCCACATAATATAATAATATCTATAAACCACGTAATATAAAGAATATCTATAAAGGTATAATGTTTCAAACTGCTTAGACTGTTTTTGTGTTACATAAATTGTGTTATTTTTCTTAAGACAATGTTGTGATAAAGCTATTACTATATGACCACTTATATCCTGTTCTTATAAAATTCACTTGTCATTTGCAAAGTGATACTTATCCTCTTTTGTTTTATGCTGTCAAGGAGACTGAAGTAAAGGCTGCAGTGCTTTAAATTCCAGCTTTTAGTTTGGGAAAATACCAGCAAAAAGACAAATAGAGTTCAGTAAGACTGCAGATATAAGTGTCTGGAGCACCCAGGTGAGCTGTGCCGCTCCATCTGCACTCTGCTCTCTGTGCCAGGCTGCTTGGCAGAGGAACGGAACGGACAGGACCCTGCTGTCCAAGCATTGCAGAAGACATGAATCTTGTCAATTTTGGACTGAATTCCCTGCCAGTTATCAAGCAAGCAGCCAGCAAACTGCAGCACAGCACACAGCACTGTGCACACCAGCGTTTCTGTGCCTCACTGCCCTCCCCTGGATGGCGCTTGTTAAGGCATTTCCGTGGGCTCCCCGTCTCCAGGTGCTGCAGAGACCATCGCCACCAATTCACAAGCTGAAACACATTACACCAGCTGAATCACAAGCCTCTGTTTACATACAACATATCTTAAAACAGCTTTGATGTGTGACTCAAAATGAAATCTCTTTCACTGGACAAGCTTATAGGAACTATAACCTGGTTTCCCAAGGTTCAGGTTGTTTGGATTTGTGTCACTTTAAGGTGCTGAACTCTAGCATTGTCAATTGTTTTCTTAAGGGTTTGAATAACTTCCAAGAGATTTTATCACTGTATACTTCCCATTAGGCAGGACTGCAGTCATATTCAAAGCATATTGTGGTGGTTAACAAGAAAAAAAAAAACAAACTAAAATACATATTTCTTTGTTTCTAACACCTTTTTTTTTTCTGCATTAAATTCATATTTGGCAGCCAGTAAAAACATGCTATTTGCTTTTCTCTTAAAATTCTTCCTTTAAGTAACCTGATTCCCTAAATTGTCTCACTCACATTCTTCCTCTAATTTTCTTACATTTCTTCAGTTTTGTTCTATTCTTCACCTTATCCACAGCAATTTCTTCAGTCAAAGTATGAATCAATAACTAGAGCCTTTTAGAATGACACAGAAATGTATTTAAAGGGAAAAAATATCTTACTAAAGATAAAATGTCTTACTGAGATATTTACTGTCATTTACAGATTATATTCATTTGGTTTTATCAACTTGCAATCAATGAACCACGGGCGTGAAAGTTTACACATGAGTTTATCTTAATGTGGAGAAAATCAGACAATGGAACTGTAACACTTTTACAACCTCTAAAGAAGCCTGATTAGAACAGTCACAAACAATATGGATTCTCTGGGGCTCTCCATAAGGGGCTGTGAAAAGCTTAGGTTTGCTCATGAAGGCTGACCAGATTTTGCATCTCTCCTCTCAGATTAAATTATCCAGGCTCTGAGGATCTCCAGAGCTGCTATGGAAATAGTCCAGGTACTTCACCCCCCAGCAATCCTACAGCTGGGTCAGAAAGGTGCTCTCTGGAAGCTCAGCAGCAGTGACAACGTGTCAGCCTTACACCTTGTCCTTATCCCTGGCTCCAAACAGGACACTGTGACTTCTTCATTAGAGAAACAGTCTTCAGGGTCATTTATGAGAGCGACCTAGGGCACCTGAGTGCATGCCCATGTTGGAGGAGTTTGTCAGCCTGTTGTTTGTGGGCTGAGCTACTGTAGTCACTGGTGGATGGCTGTGAATGTGCAGTTAGCCCTTGCCAGGTGTAAAGTGATGCAACTTAATTGAACTTTCAATTTAAAGTTAATTGAAAGGGGTTAATGCTAAACCATATTATCTCACAACTGGAATGGGCCAAGAATGGAAAATTACTGTAGCTCAGCAGATGGGCAGCAGTTCAGTAAACCCTCTTAATTTCATTTTGTTCTCAAATATATCTGGCCTGACAAATATCATGACTTCATACAGCAGCTATCTTCCACCAGACCAAGAAAACCCCTGCGATGGAAAGATTGTTAGTGGGTAGAGTTGGACTATTAATGGTTTACATACCTGAAGTTTGTTCCCACAGGACTCCAGAATGGCACAACCGTAGGAAAAAGGGTAAAATTTCAACTTCTGAAAGCAAAGCCTTCCCATGCATCTCAAAATAGTAATTTAAAACAGTGCCAGAAACTGATAAGAAAAGCAGACTCCAGACACCACTCCCAGCCCTGTTAAAAAAAATTTCATTTGGGGCCTTGAGCGCTTTTACTTTTTTTTCTGGGAGAATGACTGACATGATTCAATGAAGAAACGTGAGCATTTCTGGGAAAGATCCATTTGCTGCCTTTTGGTTGGAGTCTGAAGCTATTTTATTATGATGCTGCAATGTGAGCAATCATTTAATTCCTGGGCTTTTGTCCTGTACTCACACAGAACATCAAAGCAAGCCTAATGTCATTTGAAAGATCATAATCTAAACTAGAAGATTTAAAATGATGCCCAAGTCAACCTCATCTGCCAAGAAGATAGGGAGAAAGTGTGATTTAATCAGCTGGCAGATTTTTAAAATATTTGTTCAGCATCTTTTTTTTTTCCTAATCAAATTTACCAGTAGCAGGGGAATTAAAATAAAACTGTCTGTACAGATATATATCTCGCTTATCCATATTTTCCAGAAAAAGGACACACATAGCAGAGATTTTGTGAAAACTCAAAAGAATATTAAGAGCATAAAAAACCCCAAACCAAAACAACTCTACCCTCCTAATGCAGGTACTGAGGTACCAACATCACTGTATGATCAAAGTGGTTTAGTTGGCACACGGCCATATCAGAGCTCCTCCCAGAGGAGAGGGCATCCTGACTTAGGAAGCAGTTCAGGGAAAGTCAGGCTTGTTTATGCTGCTTCTGTCTGCCTCTGAGAGAAGCTGTGGTGCACCATTAGGACCATCAGCAGGGGATGGGCTGTGTGCCTTCTTCCTACCAACAGTAGACAGATGTGTCTCTTTTGTTCAGTCACTTTCCTCAGTCTGTCATTTTTCCCAGGGACCATGACCATTTGCAGTAGCCTGACACGAAGGTCACACAAGGAAATAGAGCTGTGCATTTGAATTTTATTTTTAATTGGGGCTCATTAGGAACGGCAGAGTGTTGGTTTTTTGGTTTTTGTTTTTGGGGGTTTTTTTGGTCTGTTACGTTCTGGTGAGTGAAATCATCCCAATTGAAGCTACGTACACAAATCTTGGATTTGATGTTCAAGGACAAGCACTGAGGAAGCCTGTAGCTCTATGGTGCTGTTGGAAAAATCATGTGCAACGTGGGAAGTACTACTTTTTCTAATTCCTAGCTGCCCTTTCAATCCTGGGATAAGCACAGGAGGGAAGAAACACAAAGACTTCTTAAAATCTGTACACTCTCTCTTATGATAATGCAGAAAGGGCGGAAGATTGAAAAGCATGTTTTCAGACAGGAAGCAATGCAAGCTTCAAAGAGCCTACAATATTTTTTAATTAATAAGGGATCAGTAGGAGCCAATTAAATCATGGCCATTCCAAATAAAGAAGATTGCATTGCTCTTTTTCCTGTGCTGCTGTACAGTAGAGTCTTAAATTTTCCAGTTCCTTCAAAAAAAAGTGCTCTGTGCCTTTACAAATTGTTTTAGTTTTTTCAGCCATAATTAAACAACATTTAAGAAGCAAAGAAAACTTTTTTTTTCCAAAATTTAAGCTTTAGTTATCTGGGAAAAGTTTTCATCTTTGGACTTCATAAAGGTGCAGGGAGCTAACACTTCAGAACATATTTTGCTCGCTACCCATAAATATGTAGTCTAGCTTATTGACACTCAAGTAACTTGATGCCTTTCTCATGTCATACTCAGAAGACAGGCAGTTTAGGGAAAAAAGTAATCTGTGTAGCTCCAGGTTATTTAGTCTGCTCCAGCATATCAATACTCTTGAAACAGTAAACTATAATATATTCTATCTGTCAAATCAATCCCCCACCTTTCCAGGCAGAGGCAAACCTTACCTGAATTCCTAAAAAGGAGAACTTCCCCTCCTGCTTCCTTCAAATGAACAAATTCAGCCAATTCATTTTAATTGCCTTGGAGTGACCAGCTGTGCATCTCAATACTGAAGTTAGACTGTTCTTCATTG
Source organism: Passer domesticus (assembly GCF_036417665.1). Classification (NCBI taxonomy): domain Eukaryota; kingdom Metazoa; phylum Chordata; class Aves; order Passeriformes; family Passeridae; genus Passer; species Passer domesticus. The sequence goes on along the minus strand of NC_087474.1, from coordinate 125,686,083 downwards.
CCGGAGTTACATTTTGATGCTACTCTAATTCTGTGTCAGAAGGGCTGTTACAGACCCTGCTTCCTACCCCATCCTTCAGTCTGGGAGCTTAGAAGCCATTCTTCTTTCCTCTACACTTTATTTTTGCCACTCCTGCATCATTTCTGCCTTCTTATAATACTCTCCCATTCTCTGGAAAAAGTAATGCTCTAGCAATCCAATTCTTACTAATACTTAATAGAAAAAAAATAACACTGCTTTCCCAGGCTTTTGTTGACATGCTGCTGGGTTCACCACTTCTCCTGGTCAGCCAAAAAATTTGTGTGTTGCCAGGCTTGTGTTATTATGTATAATTCAGGGAGCTTTCATTTTAAAATATGACACGATTGTTGTCTATTTCTCAGGATTTTTTAAAGTCATGAACTCCTCTGCATTAGCAAAGTGACTGTTAAGACAAAAAAATTTACAAGTTTAATCTGCAATGTGCATTATAAAGGGGTTTATAAAAAAGAGGAGAGTTTTAGATTCCATGCTCATTTTGCCTTGCTTTGCCTCAGAAGGTGCCATCTGATAAAATCAGCAGAGATGGCTGTTGACTTCATTACATGTCTTCTAATTTCAGAGATACTTGCTGAGAATGTCTCTGACTTTAATTGCCATCTTGATTTACATAATTTTGCTCCTTTACCACCTTTACGTATACCAATTAGCAGGCTTGGCCTACACTTTTGTATTTCACTGGTCTACTTATGAATGTGGACATACTACATAGGAACAATTATTTTTTCTGGTACCCCATTCCCTTAGGGCACAGGGCATCACCATGTGTGTGGGCACGGTAGAAAGCTGACTCACAGGCTGCAACCTTTCTATTCCTCATTTGTTTTCCCTCAGGAAGCCCTAGTAGCTTCACATGATTTCTTATCTTCTATTCTTAGGATCCTTTCTGTGAGGAAAACCATCAGTATCAAGAAGCAGGTGTCTCCTGAATTACCTAATAACCACAACTGTCCCATTTCTTTGCTGTTTCAGTAAGAGTAAAGTGGTAGAAAGGAAAGGGAACTATGCCAACTTGAGCAATATTCACAGTAAATGTCTTTTTAAAAAAGTACTAAAGTCTGCTGACTGCGGATTTTTTTTTTAAAGCCTGCTGTCAGGCTGGCAATGGAAAAAACTCCTTCTCAGTCTCTCAGATGCACACTCACAGCCCCAAAGGATGAGATGACTAAGCTGTACGTGCTTTACCATTTTAGGCCTGCACTTTTGGATATTATCTTTACCAGAATCATTTATGGATAGAAAATTAGTCACTTTATTGCTAAAAAGAATTAGTATCAATGAGATTTGAACAGGATGACTGAGGGAAAAGAATAAACCTCACGAAAAGACCCCTGGACATTTTTTCTACCTTGTTTTCTTTACACTTCTGAAATGATTAGCATTTTACATGTGAGTTTTTCATGTCTTTTGATTGGGAAACAGTGGATTTTTTTTTTTTTTTTTTTTTTTTTTTTTTTTTTTTTTTTTATACTTTCAATTTTCCTTCTTGGTCCAGAGCAGACTTGATTATATGAACTCTGCAATAAGCTGGCCTGGCTGCTAAAATCTGCACTACTTTGATGGTGGTAACAAAAACTTGGTGAAGGGTTTTATTAATTGTAATACAAAATGACAAAAAGCAACCAGTGCAATTTCCCACCGTTATTTTTGTTCTCTGCTTTTTGAATCTACTTCTTAGGAAAATAAAAAAGCTCTTTGTGGTAGGGATAATCTCTATTATATGGTTTAGTAGTGAAGTAGTTAACCATGTTGATTTCTGCAGTGCTATATTTAAGTTTCAGAGTTAACATCCCTCTGAAACAAATAGAGCTGATTATTCATTTTAGAACAAATTTTTCTTGTTCTGCAGACTGAGGTATTGTCTACATTAAGAACATTTGCACCATTATAACTACCCTAATTTTAGTCACATCAATCCCACTCCTTGATGTAGACGAATTATACGTAACCACATCAGATAAAGCATTATTTTATGGCTGTGCAGTCTGCTCATATTAGGCATTTTCAACAAAGAACAATCGAGTTCCATTACTGCAAGGTTCCCCAAATGGGGAAAAATGATATTAATCACTTTGCACTATCTTTATTACAAAAAAAAAAAAAAAAAAAAAAAGTAGCTAAAATGTTTTCTGAAGAAAGAGAAGTAATAATTTAAAAAATCTAAAACCACATAAAACTCTGTACCAGCCTGGGGCAGCCCCTACCCAAGACTCTAGAGAGAATAAGTTCCTGCTGCAAAGGGCTCTGTGTTTAATAGATATGGGTGCGTGGCCAAAGGCTGATACCAACTTTCAGAGCACACTACTGATACAGCTAAAAATGCAAACCATTGCCTTCCACAGCACAGCACCAGCCTCATGCTAAAGAGGCTTATGTTCCCTTGAGAAGGAACAGATATTTTCTGTTTGCATACTACCTAACACAGGAGGGTCAGCTACCACAATATAAATATTTAATCCTAATAACTAGGGAGGCAATATCAAGGGGATATGTTAACATGATGCCTCTCTAAAGCTTGCAGTGAATAAGCAACCACTCCTCCTTAAGAGGTAGCAGAATAGGAGTTGGATTTTAAAATACAGAATCAAAAGTTGACCAAAGCCTGAATTTCCATGCCCATTTATGCTGTAGCTGAAGAGCCCATATTTTTAGCATAAGGCATACCATGCAGCAATTTTGCAGTGTAAGGAGTCAGACAATGAAAGAGGGGCTGGCAGCAACAGAAATGGGGGTTTGCCTCTCTCTCTCCCTCCCCTTTCCTCCCTGGAACACAACATATTTTTATCAGGAACAAAAATAAATAAATCCTCATTTGTCTTGCTGTGCCAAATTAGTATTCCATCCATGAACTGTCCCATCAGGGAAAAATGCCTCCCTCACACACGTGTTCAGGATAGCACTGATGGATCTGAGGGCCTCTCCAAACACAGTGACCATCTGCTAGGCAAAACATAGGGGTCTGACAAGCAGGAGCCATTCAGCCCTGTTGTTGGGCCACATTATTACATATTTGACAAGGGTAATGAGAGGCTGTCATTAACCTTACATGACAGTCTCCACAATGACACACACTAAAGCAAGAACAAAGAGCAGAACTCAGTAAAAAGGCACCTACTTCTCATTTAACCCCGAAATTGTCAGACACCATTATTGCTAATGGAGGCTGGCGGTCCTGGGGTTAATTTCCATCTCTGTGCTCTGCTTGTTCTCTTTTTGAAATGTACTCCTCATATGGTTAAGGAAGCAGTTTTATCAAGGCTATTGGGAAGGCAATGCATTATTTATCATAACACACTGAGATGTAAGAACAGAGAGGGTCTCCTGGAGGAATGAACAAACAGACATATTTCATGAACCCTTCTGATGGTCTGAAAAAAAAATAATTCTGAGCTCAGTCTCTGATATTTAAGGTTATCATTGCCTAAGTGTGACCTTTCTCTCATCTGCATTTCCTGCCAGGCTTCTGTCAAGCTTGAAATCACAAGACTGTTTTTCCTGGTGACCTTGTCACAGTCACCTGGCTTTATAATCACAGGGAAATCCCATCGAGAAAGTTAATCAGTCACCTGACTTTTAGTTGAACAACAGATGTAGGGTGAGACAGCACTTACAATTTCAGGAAATAAAAGGTCATCTGAATATAAGATCTCTGTCTCAGGTGTGATGAGATGAGTTACAGTCCTACAGCAAGTTATGAAGATCTCGTAATAGAGCTGCTTACCACCCCAGCAAGACGAGGACTGCATCTATTTCCGTGGTGACCTGCGGGCTTAACCTAGGACAGGGGTCTCTGGGAATGAATGCAAGCACTTGTTCAGATGCCTTGGCTTATTAAGGACAAATGATAGAAGTGAAAGTGAAGATTATGCCTCACTGCAGGAGACTCAGAGCCGGTACAGCTGGGCGTTAGCTCACAGGAGTCACAAGGTTTGGGAACAGCTCGAGCCAATGAGAAAATAGGACATCAGGTGGTGGGTAGCTGCAGTACGAGGATGCTCACAGCCATCGGGGGGAGGGGGTGTCATCTCTGTGGAGAAGCTCTCTATAAATAGCATACAAAAAGCAAATCACTTTCTTTCCACACAAAGAAGCAAATGCAGCAGCATGAAGCTATCCTTCCAGAGGCACTGGCTGGGAGGCTGAGAGGGAAGCTGTATGAACAAAAGATTAATATTTCAGTGGAAAAAGTGGAAAGTAAAATCTGTCATTAGAAGACAAACTATCCAAGAAGTGAGTCCAAGCAAGACTGTATTTTATTAGAAAAAGTAGAATACATGTTGTACTAGTACATTTCAGATTATTGATTGCTTTTCCAAATGTATTGTGGTGTTCCTTTACAGAGCTGGATGCCAGTGTCGTGTGCTACCTTTTCTGCTTTCTCACTGGAGAATGTCCTTCTCCCAAGCCACCCACAGAGGAGTCTGATGTAAAATTAAATAAGTCTTGTTTCCATTGAATCAAGCCTCTTTTGTTATCTAGCTATCCAGAATTTATTTTCCATTAACATCTGCATGATCAAAGAGTTGTTTTACAACCAGTCTCAAAGAGCTACTGAAAGGAACACAGAACACACATGAAACTGAGTTCTGCTTTGAAATGACAAAAATGCCAGTGAAGCATTTTTCTTCCTTTGCCCAGCCTGGTATACAGCTACAGCTACTAGCATTCAATCAGCAGTGGAAATACTCAATCCCACTTGTCCCATCTTTTTATCACAGGATAAGTCTAACCAGCTAGTACTCCTCCCCAAGAGATCTTCTTTCTCAGCTAACACAGGATTCCATTCATTAATTTCCTCAGTAAATGTGCATGTCAAACCACTAAGGATGACTGAAGCATTTGCGCTGCAGTACCATCAATATATGGATTGTACACTCTTCTCTGTCTTTCCATCTCTCTCCCTCCCTGCCTCCAGCCCTTACCCACCTCCATCCACTCCCTCTTGTTATTTCCTTAATCCATGGTCTAAAAAATTATTGGTTTTATCTTGAGACAGAGTAATACAGACGTCTACCTTCATCATCTGAGTTTTAACAGACTGGTTATGTTATGATCTCTAATAATAATTGTAAAACAATATGGTTTAGAACCCATTGATGAGCAGCACATAGAATGAGAATGAAGCCAAATTACCCCTGACTTGTTAGGCTAAAACTGGTGAAGATTCTCACTTCTTCTTACTTCTAACTCTGGTCATATGCTTGTGAACAATGGGAAATGGCAGTAGTTTGAAAGACAGTAATTTATTGCTAGTTTTTCTGAATATTTTATGTGCTAACCTTATGATAGGCAAAAATGATTTATGAATGTAGAGATATCATTGCTCCTAAGGAAATCTTCAAATGGAGTATATGCATAATATTCTAGTGGCTTTTATTTCTGCAGAGAATTTGAGGAGTCTGTATTATCAAGATCCCTCAGGACAACAAAGAAAGATTTGATATCCCTTTCCTTAAAGGGAATTTTAAAAGGATTCTTTAACTCTAATTAGTGAATCTACTTGGGAATTCTCAGAAATAGTATTTCATGCTAATAAATGAAAAATAAAGTATCATTTTCAAACAAAACAATGTTGATTTCCTGTTTCAAGCATAAAATTCAGACTTTACAGAAGACCAGATTTGATGGCTCCATATTAACATACAGTGAGTTCCCTCAACACATCCAGCCTTTAACCTTTTATTAAAAGGTCATCACATTTACTTATAAGAATTGTTTTCTTATGAATGCAATTATTTATGGGCCACTCTCCTTGTGAGGCTATATAAAACGATTACATTTTCATTTAATATGATACCTGGCAATTAAATGCTCATACTCTTAATTGCCAGAATTGCTCTTCATTTTCTTTTTCTGAAGCTGAAACTATGTGCTATTTCACTCCAGTATTTTGTCAGTTATCCTATTTTGTATGACTTTTCCAGATATATATGTACCGGGTAATATTCTTCCTGTGTTATGATATTAAAGAAAGAAAGATCATCATTATATAAATGGTAAAACTGCACTGCTCTGCAGTCACTTAACATTTTCTAAAACCTACAATCAGCTTGCTACAAAGTCAGGGAGATTATCTTAGAATCATTGAATGGTTTGGGTTAGAAGGGATCTTAAAAATCACCTGGTTCCAACCCTCCTGTCATAGGCAGACACTCCTCACACTAGACCAGCTTGCTCAGTAATGTCTAATAGGGAACTGCAACTGGAAAACAAATGAGGAATACTAATATAATGTACCTCTGTTGTATTTAGCATCACATTCAAGAACAGAAATTATTTTTATCACTTGTCCAAGTCACCTTTACATGCCCAGTCTTGGACCTGTAAATCTATTGTGTAGTTCACTGCATATGAAATAGATGTAAATGGGGGATTTACATTACAACACTTTCTTGCCGTTTTCAAAGAAAGAAAAGGGGCAAAAAAGGAGGGGAAAGAAGAAACAATTATCAGCGTGAACAGAAATGTCTGCTATCCCAGAAAAAAAGGAATTTGCAATTTTTGGAATATGGAACCATATAAAAGCGTTCATATTTTAATCAGGAGAGAGTTCATTCTACATCCCGGGCATATGCTGGCAAGTCGTGCCAGTAAGATGTTCTGCCTTTAAATTAGCTGCAAACACTATCACATGAGTCAGACTAAACTATGTTTAATCAAATGCCTGATGAATTATGAATGGGTCTACCAAGCAATTGGACCATTAAGCATTAGATGAGACATAACTGCCCCAGATGCTTCACCTAGGGTAAACTCAAGTATTTGTATTCCAACTTTCTAAAACTGGAAAGACTTGACAACCAAAATTTGTTGATAGCTCAAGAGGCTCCAGGACTGGAAATTTGCTTGCATTAAAACAGGAATTGCAGGGTTGCAATATGTAACAAAACAAAAAAGATGAAGAAATACACTTTTTTTATCACCTCTGACAGAAATAACATGACCACAATCTGAGTAACAGTTCTGATGAAATAAGTGAAGAAGGTAATGCAATAGAATTGTCTCTCTGAGAAAATGGCAGACAGCTTGGACTTAGACCATATTTCCATATAAAATTATGAAAATTACAATCCGTTCTGAGCCAGGAATTCTAAGAAAAGACAATAAATAGCACCAGGATCCTGCCAGGCACTATTAAAAGATTAGCAAAATAACTCTGTCACTAAAATCATTATTTTTGCTTTCAAAACAGTAGGCAGCATTGCAGATTTTCAAGGTCAGAAGTAAAATGACTGATTGACAGTGAAAAATTCTGCCCTTCACTGAGGTGAGCAATGACTGCAATGAGAAAAAAATGGTCTCCCCATGCTGGTGTCAGGGCACAATTTAATCAAAGAGTAGTGCAAGCAGTGCAAAGTTTAGTCTGTATTCCTGTTATTCCTCTCATGGCTCACGAAGGACTATTAGATTTTTATAGCAAGTAGCTATTGGCAGCCCTGTACAGGACCTAATACACCAAGTGAGACAAGTCATGGCAGAACAGTTTGCTTATTATGGTCCTAATAGATAAAATTCAGATGCAAATACAAAATAACCAGATGCTGTAGGAGTGCCTGAATTCAAGGCTGTGAAGAGGGAAAAGTAGGTAGGAGCCCCAGCAATTAGGTAGGAAGCAGCATTTGACTAGAGAGGAGCTGTGTCTTACAATTCATTAATTTTTTCTGCTAGTGATGTATATTTGTCCTGGAGGAGGAACTTACTGGAGGCTTCTTTTATGTATCGTATCAGTGCCACTGTCCTGGTTCCCTCAAGCTATTCTGAAAGCCCTAGAGGCAACATCACATCCTCCCCTTCACTCCTCCTGTGTCTCATCACGTGTCCCCTTGCTAGCCCACAGGGTTTTGTTTCCTTCCCACTCAGAGATCTACAACAGTACACTCCCTTTCCAAACACTTGCTGTGTTTGCAAGAGCCCTCCACAATTTCCCTCAGCCTTGTCACGTGTGTTCTGCTCCTTCTGATCCTCACGACAGCTCCCTCCAGCTGCACCTTTTCACCATGTGTCAAGGTGGAGGAAAGTATTTGTGCCAGCAGCATTTTAACAGCAGGAGTTTCTGACAATCCTTGGCTCACTGCTGTGCTGAGGTCAAGGGCAACAAATTGCTTCTCTTGAGGAGTTATGCCTCTAGCTCGGTAGCAATCCACAAGGATGCTGATGCTCCCTGCTCTTTGTGTTGGGAGGTCTGTGTGGTGCAGCAATACCTGCAGCAGTTCAAGCCTGCATGGAATTCTCCTGCTCTAGAAAGAAAATAAATCTGATCTGCTGAGTTCTGAGGGCATTTCATAGGAAGCATGTTTTCTGGTGTTGCCTGCTGGAGTCAAGGTTTTAGGGCATTGTTATCTTTTAGTTAATCGAAGCTGGTGATCTATCACAACTAAAGTATACAGGTAGAAACTACTACAAAGAGAAAAATACTCAAGAATCAGATAAAGACCCAATGAAATGTTCTGTGAATATCTATGTTGTACATACAGGAAACAATGTGTTCAAATTAGGGCTCAGAAGAGTCCTGTAGCCTGCTCCACCAGGGTAGCAGGGAATTGGATCGATTATTTTTGCCCTAAGTTTTTTTCCTTTCTAAGAAAAATAAAATGCTACAAGGAATCATTCAGTTGGCAATAAATGATGGGGCTTCCAAAGGTGAGTAAGCATAATTTTCTGCTCATGCTCATATTTGCAAAGCAGGTCACTGTTCTCTGCACATGGAGAACTCTGTAGTCCTTTAGGGAGTTACAGGCTGTGCTGGGATGGGTTTCTTTTGTCATGAAATTAAGAGAAATACAAAGCACACCCTATCCTTTCTAGTAATCAAGACCAAATTATTGCAGTGGTCAAAAAGGAAGATACCTCTCTCCAACTTGTTTCAATAGCCCACATTCAGTCTCTAACATATCCTTTCACTGTCAGGCAGGTGTCTCATTTCTGTCCTGGACGCCTACTCATACTTGTAAGTACTGGCACTTTATGGGTGGTATTTACACATCTCCCTACTCTGGACCTTCTCCCAGGAGATTACTAGGGCCCATCTAAGTAGTGACACATCATTGTCAAACAAATTTGTGACTTTTTTAGTGAAATATTATTTATGTCCTGAGGAAGGCAAAAATAGCTGTATTGTATTTCCTGCCCAGTCACAAAAAGCAAAGTAACCCTGTACCATTTTAAATAATCTGTGTGAGCTACTAAATCGATTCTCTTAAACCTAAATTTGCAATTTGCATGCTGAAATAGGGGTTGTCAGCAGTTCTGTGCCTTTGAATAGGAGAGCCAATGTGCTACCCTTACTCTGCACTATTTCATAAAAGACTGTCACAATCATACAAATGAAGCGTGATCTCTTCCCCAAGAGCAATCTAATACTGCAAAATAAATGCTGGGACCACAAAGGATCTTCAGATTTCTTCAGATCCAGTTTCCAGGAATTTCTTTTGTCTCAGGCTTCACAATTCAGTGCCCTTCCTTCCCCCTTCACCTTGCCAGAGAAATCATTCAGGGGATGATTGCTCAAACTATTACAAGAACAGAGGCACCAAAACCAGAATTTGGGTGAGACTGAGTGCTGACACTAAATAATTTCTCTCCAGATAGGCTCTGCTCAGCTTCACCTTCCCTCATGAGACTTTGACTATTTCAGATCTGCCTCTGTGCATCCTCCACAGTCTTCACAGCCTCCACAAACCTGGAAGGCTCAGTCCCAGAAGAGTCAGAACATTGCCATACTGCTCCCCAGAGTACCCTTCACAGGGGCTCAGTCATCACCTGCTTTCAGAGTCCACATTTTTACCCACAGATGGGTTCTATGTAGCAGAGTTACCTCTGGGTTCTTTTAAGAAGTGGTCCAAGAGGGTAACACGTGCCTGTTTGAAAAGCCATGGAGTTAGAAGTCTGACTCAGCACAAGCAGATTGCAGCTTTGTCAATCCAAGAGGGCAGGACCTAATTCTCAGAAGTTTTCCTAAACTTTGTGGCAGTGAAAGGCAAGAAAGTATTTATCAAAATCATCTCATTTAAGCTCTGCCTCCATTCAACAACAAATGCAAAATTTACTGCACCATGCTTTGGCAAGACAAACCCCCTGAGCTCTACAGGTATAAATGATTTTGCTTCAAACTGGCTTCTTGGGTTGTAGATAGCAACTTTTACTTATGGGAAAAAACAATGGCAGTATTTCTTTTTAACAAGTAAACAAATTCTTAGCACATACAAGAAGGTCTGGTACCTTCATTCCTCACCTTTTATTGTATGTTTGTATGTTCCTTTCTGCCAGTAAAGCACTGTGAAGAGAAGATGGTTGTAATCAGATCATTGGCTAAAACAACTGATCAATAGCAACTGCATATGCTGCAAAGAGCCTTTAATGGCTCTTAATCCCCATTAGGCTGATCTGGAGGAAGTTGAAGGGGAAACTGCATCACATTTCAACCATTTATAGCAGCATCCTGGTACTTGAGCAGCTTTCAGAGAATGGGAGCATTTGTTCTGAGGTGCTCTGGGACAGTCATCAATAGGTAGGAAACTATTGCATCATTATTATTCAGGAAATGCTTTGGGGACTCTCCAGGGAATTTACTCCAATTTTAACTCCTCTTAAAAAAGGAGCCTTTGTTGGGTCAACCAACAAAGAAGTACCATATGAAGATTTTCTACCATCGGCAATAAAACATGTTTGGGGATGTGTTTGACAGTAGGTAGAAAATCAAAGAGGCTACTTTTAGTTATCTAAGTCACCATACTCTCTTTAGGAACATCTTCCAAACCAACATTATTCATCTTTCTGACATGCTACAATGCAGCCACATAATGGCAGAAGTTTCAGCATATTCTTGTGTTGCTTCCTCACTAAACTAAATAGAAAGTCCACATGACACTCTACAGTGCACCCATAAGTGGTTTGAGAACATTTTCTTGTTCATGTCACTCCTCTGTGCTAAAACAAGTCTACGTGTATGCCTTGTCACCCTACACATTTTGTTTTACAAAAAGAAAAGACCAAGGTGAGGAATAAGGACCTTAAACATGTACCACTCATTTCATAGCTACTAGGTGTTATCACAGGGTTCAACAGGAATTTTTAATGAATTCAGTGTTTAGTTTACCTGGTGATGTATCTTGCATTTACTGTCTTTGAGAAACATTAAGTTTTGAAAACCAAAAAGAATTGAATGCTGCTTAACCTGAGCAGCATGATGTGGGCAATAGCCCTTGGGAATGATTCGTTTTGATTCCAATTGCATTCAATGTGGTAAGTGAGGAAAGCAAAATAAGCTTTGTCAGGGCTGTGGCTGCAATATGAGGTTAAAGTAACTCTGCTCCCCAGGTCAGGGATCTGTGCATCTCTTTCCCCTATGTATAATTGGTATGTATTGAAAAAAATTCAATGAAGCCTATTTCACTGATGAGATCTAGAGCTGTACAAACTGCAGTTTCTCTTTACCAAGAGAATTTTTAGCAGCTAGTGGACTCTTGGGTATTTGGGACTCTGTGACTCTGGGATAAGTCTAGTGCTAAATGACATCTTTTATAAAATGGCACCACTGCTGCAGTTATGTTGAGTATTGCTTTAAAATGACAGCACTGAAATAGCAGCCAACTCTCATGTTCTCAGAGGTCCTAATTTTTGCTCATCTTCAGTGTCTAGAAGTGTGCAGGAAACAAAGAGACAGCTCAGCATCAGTGCAATTCTGCTGGCACTACTGTAGGAAAACACAGCTCATCAAGCTTACCTAAACTACCATCTAGCCTCAAGAGGCCCCAGCACATTCTTGTGAATTGATTTTGCAGCTGGAAGCATATTTCCCCTTTGCAACTCCAATCACCTCAGAGATATCATCAGACAAGTATCAGTTTTGAGAAGAAAATATGTACTTCTTGTTTCTTTAACAATTCATAGAAAAGGGCCCAAAACCAGAGAGGATTGGCAGTTCTGTTCTTAATTTTAGGCACAAAGATGTTAAGTCAGTCTGCAGTATCAAGGGATTAGTATGGTCTCAGTGAAATTTGGCTATCATGTCATGTTTTTTAGAGCAATTACACATCCACTGCTCTAGAGCAGCTTTTGGGAAGTCATCCAGTTATTCCTCTGAACTTTCCATTGAAGGCTCCTATCAAAGCCTTATGAAGTCAATGCAAAAGCTTTTCAGTAGACATTGGCTATAACATAGATGTGAGGCACCTCTTTGATGAGAAGACTGGGTTTCTTTGCCCTTCTTTGCCATCATCCGGCAAAATCAGAGGTTCAGAAACTGAGAATCTCAGTGCTTTTAATGCTTATACCAGCAGTTTTACCAAAAAGACTAAATATAGAATTTTGTTGAACTGAACCTTCTTCCTAAGGCTTCTTGTGTGTCATTTACGCTTCTGATGGCTAAAAAACAGCTGCAGTAATATGAAGAGATTACAGAAAAGCACCAGCCACTGGAAGCAAAGGGGTTATTCCATGGTGCTTTTGTGCAGCTTGTTTCATATCTGCCTCATGAAGTCCTCTGCCTTCCTAAAATAATAGCATTCAAGACACATATTTTCTTACTAGTGCATAGGAATAAAGCATAGCAGAATTCTTTAAGAATGCTGATTCTTTTTTTTTTTTTACTAGTTTTCTATTTTGAATGGCATCTGCTTTGTGAGAGACTTAGGAATCTGGAAGGAGGTTTTCAGAGGATAATGAAATAGTCTCTCTGATCCTTCTGTATTCTATCAGCTTCAAAATAAATACTTATACTTGCCCTCCTGCAAAAAATCATTACAATGCCAACTCAATTTTTGACAGTTTTATATAACACCCTGCTTTGTGGAAATATTTTGAAGTTTGTTTTGGTGTTGTATTTCAATTAGTCTTATCAAAATATTTAAGCATTTTAATAAACATTACTGAATAAAACCACACATCTGTCAGAAAACACCAATGATGCACTGTATTATCTGTACCTTTACATGTCAGGAGTTGAAGACAGCTTATAGGGTAATTCTCTAGAGATAAAAAAAACCCCAACTTTTTAGATAGATTACATATTTCCAATTGTTCAAGCTCTGCATATTAGGGACAAAAATACCCTCCTTATCTCTGTGGCAATCTGAAAGGGCTTTATTTGTTTTAAACTACATCCTCTACAGTGTGTATAGAATAGGTGGCCGGGGACTGTTATAGTTATGAAGACACAAACTTTAGTCTTCTAGGCCCATCTTGAGCTCCTGAGGGTAAGACCTGGCTCTCAAATTTCAGCTCTGGGCTGCAGGGGTGTCTGCAGCTCTTCAGAGGCTGAGAGTAGGGAGATGATCTACCTGCCCACAGGTGGTGGGCACTGGTGAGCATCTGTGTGGCATCAGAGGTGAGGAAAGAGGTCTTCTGGATCTTAATGGAGTTTTCACAAAATCCCAATGCTATCTCAGTGGTATGACCAAAGCTGGTGATGCACAGCATCCCATGGCAGCACCCAGGGAAGTGCCAGGGAGAGCACTGGGCCACAAAGGTGCCTTTTCTGGCCTGATCTGATGTCCAGGGAGTTTTGACACTTGCTCGGGGCTTGGATGTGGGACACTGTGGAGGATTATCTGGTCCTCATGCTAGAAGTCCCACTGTTCTTCTACATGGGCACAGACAGATAAAGTCTGAATCATGCCAAGAGTGATTGCAGGGCTCTAGGATGAGGGTCAAGGATATAGACATTCTTTGGTGCCTCCTTGAACCTGCTAGAGAAGGAGAAGCCAGGAAAGATTAGATGCATTCCACAATTCTGTGCATTAACAGATATTTGCACAGCTGGGGTTGAAAATAGGGATTTGAATTCTAGGACCCTGGTATCTTCAAGAACTCGCAGGAAAAGACAGGACACCTGATGAGGCAGGGAATCTTTGCCAATGAGCTGGCCAATCTGGTAAGAGTTTTAAACTGGGAGTGATGAGGGTCATGATGACATTGTGTACTGGAAGAGGTGGAAGAGGTGGTTTGATAATCAAAGAGTGCAGAGAGATGTGGACATTTAATCATCAAAACAGGGCAGAAGGGAGTTCAGCCCAAGCACGTGCACTCTGGGCGGGAAGTACCTACAAGAGATGGAAGAAATTATCTTAGCATTTGGGGGGAAATCAGCATAACTGAGTGCCTCTCAGTGCCTGTACACTAATACATGCAGCATGGGGAGCAAACAGGAAGATTAGGAGGTCTGTGTGCAGGCACAGGATTTACAGGGTTGTGCAGACCTCCCTGGAATAATGGGAATGTGGTGAGACAGCTCACATGACTGGAACAATGCAGTGCCTGAATAAAGGCTCTTTGGGAAGGATGGTGAAGAGAGGAGCTGTTCTGTACATGAGAGATGAATAGGGACCCATGAAACACTGACTTGGGATGGGTGAGGAGCCAACTGAGACTTTATGGATCTAGATTAGAAAACAAAACCACACGAGCAACCTTCTCACAGCTGTTTGTTACAGAACCATGATCAGTAAGCACTGTGTGAGTCTTCTCCAGAAAAGTGCTTCACATTTGCAGGCCCTGGTACTCATGGGAGAATAACCAACTCAGTGTCTTCCAGAGGGGTAATACAGCAGGGCAGAAGCAATCCAAAACGTTTCAATGATGGTGACTGAAAGGAGGAAGCAAGACAAATCCAGGCTCTTCTCAGTGATATCCAGTGGAAAGACAAGAGGCAGCAAGCATAAATTTAAATGCAAACCTGTTGTTTGCTGCAAGAGCAGTCAAAAAGTAGTGCAGGTTGTCCAGGTAAGTTGTCAAGTCTTCATCATTAGAGTTATCGAAATTTGCCAAACTCTAAGCAACTTGGTGTAAGCTGACCCTGCTTTGAGCAGGGGCCTGAATTAGAAAGTCCCTGGTGATGCTGTCCAACCTCATTGATAGTGTCATTCTCTGGGTCATTGTTGTGGGGACCAGGGGGCAATTTTTGTCTTTTGGGAGGAAATATCATAGAGATGGATCTTTACCATAGTCACAGCTAAACTGACAGACCCAGGAGCTCCTCTAGGATCCCATTTCTGTGTGCATATCCTGACATTGGCTTGGGTTAGGGAATGCTCCTGCATCCTCCTTGATTTCTGCTGGAAGGGAGCCACACTGCAGCACAGACAGGGTTGTGTGAACCTTTGTGCAGTAATGATCTCATTTTCCTTCTAAATCAGGAAGGTTTTTAGGGAATCTTGCTTTTCTTATCCAGTCCAATACAATTTCCTTGAAATTCCCAGCTGGAGGGGCAGAAAGCAAAAATTCCTGTGTAGTTCTTTTTCATCCCACAGAGGAATTGACAAGACTGAGAGTCTAAGATGAGTCCAACACAGACAGAAGAGCACCAGACTGAAGTACACACAGCAACCAGAAAGCTGACAAGCTGTTGCATTTTGTAGCAGATGCAGCTCTAACAGGGTATGTGGCTTCATTCCTAGCTATAATGAGTTGCAAACGCATACTGGGAATGCTGTTTTTGTTCAAAAAATATCTCCTCAGTTAATATACAATATGTGCACTGGATGATTGTGTGCTTCTATTCCCATAAAGCAGTGAGAGATCACAGAGAGGAGCTGTCACACTTTACTGGGCTGATACTGATTGTTTTGGCTGTTCATATCATTGCTGTCTATTTCTCTTCTGAAAAATACAATTAAAAAGCTAATGCTCAGAAATCGAATTAAAGGATGTTTCTTCTACCACAAGAAGTACAGTTTTAGGCTTTTTAAAGGGGTGAATATATTCTGCCTAAAGTTCAAGTTGGTAGGATCAACTCACACTTTCTGTGCAGAAGTCTGAAGATTAAGTCTTGTAAGCACTAAAATGCAGATGAGTTGTACAGATCAGATCAGATATGCCTCTTCTGTGTACTCGAGCAAGGAAGCAGAAAGCAGAAGGAACTGTGACCACACATACTGGGAGCTCCAGAATGGATTAAATGTCATCAAGAGGGCATATAGAGAGAAAATTTTTTCTTTCAAGACAACACAAAGGCAAGAATGGATGATCAGGTACCAAAGAGGTAAAGAGAAAAGGCAAATTCACTAACTGAACATGAACATATCAGGGCAAATAAACAGCACACTCAGGCATATATGCAAGCACGTGTGTAATTCTGTCAACTTCATTTTACATCACTAAGGTATGAATGACAAGCTTCACAAACATCAAAGACAAGATGTTCAAAGTAAAGTAAGTTTCTGATCTGGAATACAATGAAATATGAAGGAAGAATTTCTACCAGAATCAATGTTGGTTGAGAAGGATGTCTGTGACTTTAAGTATGTACACACTAGATTCAAAATAAAAGAGGTAATAAAATAAGAAAATAAAAAATTAAGAAAAGTTCCTTCCTTTTTTTTCTTTCAGTTTGAGGGTCCAAGAAGTTCACATGCAAAGCAACAATGCCCATTCCATTACAAGCCTGTCCTCAGCTGCAACCTCCATCTCAATGAATAGGAAAATAATTTGAGGCAGTAGCAGTATAGGGAGACAAGGCTGTGATCATAAACTTGTTTTCAATGTTGCCATTAGTGTTCAAATATTGAATTTTTTATTAGCTTTTGTAAGCTAGTAATGACAGAATTAGGCTTGCAGTCTTTGACATAGGATGTCATTTTTCTGCTGCCACAACAAATTGCAGAATCATGTGCCTGTTGAAGGTGCTGAAAGGATCAAAGTGAGTGCAACTTCCTTGTCAGAAGCAACTCTTAAAATCAGATTCTTAGGGATATTCCTCCTACTGTGCAGTTTATTTCAACTATATTTTGTATTTAGTACTGCCAGCTGGCCCATTTTGGAGCTTGCTATTGGACTCTGAATCAGATTAAACGGTCTATCCAGCATAAATAAGAAAGATGGAAGAGGAATAAACTAGGTAAACATTTAAATTCATGGTCTAGGGCTACTGATAGCTCAAAGAATGAAATGTACTGTGTTTTTCTACCTAAAGTTCCTGCAGATTCTGAGAGAGGGAAAGGAATAATGAGATTGCAGAAGGGATTTATTTTTTTTTTTTTTAAGTTGGAAAACTGTTATTAAGAAGATGAAAAAAAAACCCAACAACAAACAAAACACTGCACTACTGGGAAGTCTGCAAGACAAAGAGCACAGGGTTATGAAATGCCTCAAACCATGTCTGTAGATAACCCGCAACCTGCGCAGGCACATATCCATATATATCAGAGTGTATTTGGTTGTATGACTTTCTATGATAAATACAGCATGTTCATCTGCAGTACTCCTGCCTTGTGCAATTTAGTGGACAGATCATGTCCTGAGGATGTATCAAAGTGGAGTGGACAGTTGTGTGAAGGACTCCCATCTCTGGCTGGTTTCTGAAAGCAGGATGTACTACATGAAACAGGATGAAAATTTCCAGAAAAGAAACTATCTTCCTGATTAAGTCCCTGGACTATCATCTTGATCTCTGAATTTTTTTTTCTCTGTCTAAATCATAGTTTTTCTGTGTGATACTGATCATAGCATTTGTGCAAACTCTTTCTCTGTTATCACTCCTGTTTCATTTTCTGAGTGCCCAGTCTGAAACAGCTGGAGTATTGAACTCATCATTGCAAAAGTTTTATATGGATTGTGCCCTGAACACATAAAAGGCAGCAGAATGCACAGAAAAAACTAGGCTTTATTTTTGAAAAGTAGCCTCTAAAAATGAACCAATACAGGGCAATTTTGGCTTTGGTGTCAATGACTTTGTTCCCCATTTGTAAACCTGAGACACCATCCTATTACCTGCCTGATGTGTTGTATAAGAAAATTCATTAATATCTACAAAGACACAGATATCAGAATCAGATTAAAGACCCAGAAAAAGGAATATATTTGTGGTCAGTGTAGCCTTTTGGATAATAAGCATTAAATGACATATGGGACCACTCACAAAACAATTAATAAAAACTGTTGTGAATCATGTAGATTAAAGTCTTTATTATAGTGTATGAACACAGCTGGTAGATACAAGACTGTAGGATACTTTAGTCAGGTATTTCCTGGCTGTGAAATTACACCAGTCTTTCCAGGTAAGATCTTTTGTTTTGTTCAGAGATATTTGTATACTTGTAATTTTCTGAAATTTCTACATGGACAGTTAAGAGCCAGTGATATCAATCCCCACTACATGGACAAGGAATTGATCTAGGCCATGTGAATCTAGATAGAGAAAAAAGATCTAAAGAATTTGGAAAATTCTAAATTTTTTTTGCCATAAATAAAATTCACATATTACCCAGACTAAAGGGACATTTAGAGAAGATTTTTTTTTTTAAATTCTCAAACGTCAGCTACAGAAAACATGCCCTGGGCATGCACAGTTTTGTAGGAGACTATGATATTCTTGTTTCATTGTGCCCTTATTAGGTCTTTCATATCTGAAGAAATGCTAGTCATGACACAAAGGTTTGAACCATTGTTTAGTTCAGACAAAGTATTCTAAAGAAAAGAGCTCCAACTAATATTATTCATCTGCTTTGCTCTATTTACTTCTCCCTGAAGTCAATTCAGAGCTTATTTTCAAAGCCTTCAATAGAGTACAACAAAATTTATTCTAAAAACAAGTCTCATTTTGGCTGCCCTTGGCCACTTTTGAATTTTCTTGTGAGAAATGACATGTTCATATGCATGGGAGCAGAGGCTCGGCAGATGTCTCAGCAGATACACATCTGAAGTGCACATCCCTTCAGAAGGCAGGCAAAATGCTCTATTTTTTACAAACTACCTAAACTTGGTGTATCTGTATGCCAGCTGCATCATTACCATTTTTGTTAAAAGCAAATGTATTTGAAAGTCTGTAGCTGAAGTGTGCCATGAGATAAAATGCGGACTTTGGGAATGGCCTGATAATTACACAGCAACGAGCTGAATATCAGAGTGATGAGCACTGTTTCAACACTTCAGGAGGGAAAAATCAGGCAAAAATGAGACAGGCTACCTCACCCCACCTGAGAGCACTCAGAACAAATTTGCTTATGTTTGGCCCTCAGGTAATATCACAGTAGCTAGGGAAAGGCTTCTGAGCTGTGATATAAATAAATAAACTGTGGACAAGATCCATTTTTCTCCAACTGAAAAATAACTCTCATCAAAAGGGCAACGAATCTCTGTTTCAGAGTTTCATATAGTTCTTGCCATTAGACTAAAGTCTGTATTTGATTAATAGAAAATAAATAAATAAATCTACATTATTGATATGACTATTATTTTTCTCTCTTTTCTCTCTTTTCTCTCTTTTTTCCTTTTTTTTTTTTTTTGACTCACTTATATATCTACACCTGATTATTTTCTTTACAGAGCTTTTTGCTTGATGTTCTGTTTTCTCTGCTGAAGTTCAGGCATATGCAATACCTGTTTCATTAGTGTCACTTGGCTTTTCATTAGACAAAGAAAATGAGCCTCTAAAGCATTCAAGGAAGAGACCAATAAAGATATATTACTGTCACTTCACTCAATAAGAGCAGATGGGTCATAATAGTGAGGCTGATACCAGTACATTTGTAGAGTGATTCTTTCTTATCAGGCAGTTAATGAAATCAATTTCTATCATAGCATCTTTAAAATATAATACACTCACAACTGTCTTTAAAGACCTATTTTGAACCAAATATGTTATCTATCAAAATATTCATTAAAATTAGGTGCAGGCCTACAGGAAGAGACAGATTAAATCATTGAGGCATCTGGGTCTCTTATTCCTCTAATGTGACCTCATTATATCGTAATTTGTTATTGCAGAAATTTAATTTTCTGATGCCATGGAATTATTGAGGGTCTTCCCATTTCCAGCATTTTCACTCTACCTAATTGTGAACTTCAAGATCATTTGATATTTGATGATGTTTGTCTCCAAGATTGGATAGGAAACCGATAGCTTGTAAATGAGGAAGCACTTAATGAGGAAAACGTGATGATATCTATTGACTATATCCTAAAATAAGATAAAGAAATAACAGTTTCACTTGAGATGCCCTCAACTTCTCCCTGACACATTTATTAACTGTGTTCAGAGCAGATGCTTCATTGCCTCGATATCAAGGAAAGAGGCAGATTCAAGAGAATAACCATGGCCACGAGCCTACAGGCCCTACTGCTGAGCAGTCTCTAACCCCATGGGTGTAAAAGAGAAATTATTCGACCTGAAAGCCTGGAAGCTAGACTTTGAATATCACAGGAACAACATGACAAGCACTTCAGCTAAAAAATGCACCCATGTGAGATCTTCATGCACTTCAGTGTTCTTCTTTGGGACAGTCTTCTCTGCCACTGAAATTTACTGGAAAACCAAATTTCTTTCCTGGCACCCTAGTATTCCTTCATCTGTTTTTAGCTTTTCTAAGTTCATTTTCTTGACTGCACCATCCTCATAAGTGTTTGCAGCTCAAGCTGTGTCATCTGAATATGTCATTAGTCACTGAATAGCCGAGTGAGGAACAGTCAGCTGGGGAGGATTCAGAACTGTATAGTACTGATCTCTGCCCTCTGAGGATTATAATGCCCCATATTATTATGCCCCAGCTGAGGCATGACATTGGAAGACTTCAAATTTTTCAGAAATTCATGACCAAAGTTCTATCACCTACCAGTTCTTTATGGCAGTAAATCTCGTGTAAACAATGGGGCAACATTGCCCTACAGAGAAGGTTCTGCAACTTTTGGATAATGCACAGCTGTTGCATGCAGGACAAAAAAAAACCAAACACCTGTTAATGCCTGTAGTTCTGTATTCAAAGCTGTCACAAAATGGGTAGAATGATGTGTAGTCATACCCTCAGTGAATGGTATTCCAGTGTTCCTACAATTTCCCACCAATCACAAAATCAACTTCAAGGGCTTAATGATCAAAATCAGTGCTTGATCACTCTGGGTCAGCTTCTCCTGCTGCTCTGAAGTTTGAAAAATCCTTGTGCAAGTCCAAGTCAAAGAAGAATTCCCTTTTCAGGTTTAAAACCAAAATACCCTTAATTAAGCAATTTTTAAAAATTTTAAAAATCAGGTATAAGCAACTGAACCGAGTTCTCTACAAGTACAGCAATATGAAGAATGCATTCAAATTGTATGCAGCTTTGTCATGTAGTAATTTACATATATACTTGTAAAGGCTAAAATTAAAAATCTTAAAACAGTTCTAAATCAACAGACAGTGGGTTAACATCAATATTCATGTGCAAAATTTGGCCAAGATATTTGGCTTCATTGTCTATGGATACATCAACTTTTAATTTTTAGTGAGGGAATGATAATACCTTTACAAAGATGTTTCAAATTACAAAAGAATTCACAGTACAGAGGTTATTACTTCATAACCTCAACACACCTCAAGAGGAATAATCATCAGGAATGCTCAGATTTTTTAAATGAAAACAAAAAACTCTTTAATTTTTCAGTCTGCAAGTGGATACAAGAATTCTAGATGTAAAAAAAAAAAAAACAAAAAAAAACCAAACCCAACAAAAAACCAAAACCAAAGCACATCTCCCTGAGGTAGCTTCTGAAGTGTGTTTAAGTAAAACCACTTTTTGTAATTATCTTGTCGCTCAATAATCTAATAGTTATTAATTTCAGTAAAACCATAAATAACATTTAAAACACAAATTCCATTTTAATCAGTGAAAATGGCCATTTGTTGCAAAGGTTTTTTGAGTAATAACTTTGCATTCCTATTAGTAATGTGGAGTGATAGGAAAATCAAAACTATATTAATTATACCATATCCTCATTATATATTAATAGACTCAGAAACCAAACATTTTGTGCCTTGCAGACTGAGGTGTAATACTTATATGAGGCTTTGCAGCAGCAGCCAATGTGGCACTTAGCTCTAATGCTCCTGCTTTAGAATATTGACTTGATGCCCCTGGGACCCATAAGCTCAAATCCAGCTGGGAATGCAGATATGCTGCACTGAGCCTCCAGAACAGTGTCTTGGGGTTTTTCACTTCTCACAGGGGGCCAAATTATGTCAATGGATGCAGTTTGTATTTTGAGACATCAGTTTCTGAATGCAACATGTGTCACATCTCTATTCCAGTCAAGGCTAGAGAATTCTCGTGCTTTGATGGGAGAGAGGCCTGAGAAGATGCAGTCCCTCAAGGTCAGCATTATGCAGCTCTTTAAACACAGGCACGCACAACCCTCACACAAAGCTGTGAGCTGAAATAAGATATCATCCTCAGAGCACAGGAATGCTGCTTCTTGCACTGCATGCAAGGTATTTGTCCCACTGGAAAGCCTGGTTGCTTATACAGCTGGTGGGATCCAGTGTTTGGGTTGTTTTCTGGGTATAACCTGAGAGCAGAATGACTGATCAATTGCATCTCCATGACAGCAGCCTTTGTAAAGCAACTGCTTAAGCCAGATGTCAGACTTGTGAAATTATTTGGTCATCAGTGGGTTTTGTACCTTAACTGAGTTTGCTGCTTTTTGATCTATTTGTTGTGTGGTCCAAATTGCTTATTTTGAGTACTGCTAAAGATGACTGAAGCTGCCAGCAGAGAGGTGAACTCCATTATTGTCCATATGAATCTTAACTCTGCTGCTTTATGCTGCCAAGGATTTCTGCATGTATCCCAGCCCCAGGAAGCTCCATGGAGGGAGACATTCCTCAAAACAGATTTTAAGGGAAAACACTTTGACTAATGTGGAGAAACAGAGAGAACCACTCCCATCTAGTTTGCCACACAAGAGAATGGGCACCCATTGTATCACTGGCTCTCCCTGCCACATCTTTTCCATGTGTGTGGATGTTGCCATGTGCCTGGACCTCCATGACCTTGTGAGATCTTAAAGGAAAGAGAGGTCAAGGATACGACCCCGTCCTTCTCCTAAGACCAGGAGACTTAAGAAAAGGCAGTGTCATTGCTGGAGGCTCTGTGAATTGCTCTGTGGGGCACAAACCCATTGGAAACTTCTCCTACCATGACCTAGGGTGGCCCCATTTACAGGTGACACCTAACAATCCATGCTCAGGGAGAGGTTTCAGCTTTCTCCCTTACAAAGACCTAACCCAACAGCAAATCAGGGAGTGATGGCCCTGCAAAAAGCTAATTCCTCGCTCCCACAAAAGAAACGGCAGATCCGCATGCCTGGCGACTGCTCTTCATCTGTTTTTAGCTTTTCTAAGTTCATTTTCTTGACTGCACCATCCTCATAAGTGTTTGCAGCTCAAGCTGTGTCATCTGAATATGTCATTAGTCACTGAATAGCCGAGTGAGGAACAGTCAGCTGGGGAGGATTCAGAACTGTATAGTACTGATCTCTGCCCTCTGAGGATTATAAGCAGTTTTCTAAGTGCCTCTAATTTTAATCTCCCAAGCTGTGGCTTGTACAAAAATATATTCAATAGCCTCCTCTCTATTATAATATCTTTATATTAAGGATTTTCTCTTTCACCTCAGGAAGTCAGCTTTGTAGCAGACCATCTCATTTAAAATCTAGTGTAACAAGAGTGGCATTTTTCTGTGTAAAATTGGAAGTACCACAGGTGATAGATTCAGCTTTTGCTTCTGTCTGGTTACAAGTGTTGGAGATGGAAAAAATAATTTTGAAACACATTGTGGAAAGTTCAGATCTTTTCAGTTAGTGAAAGTAAGTAATTTACTTCTGTCTGTAAGTAATAATTATCTGTGTAGAAACCATAGTGATGGAGAAAGACAGCCCAGCAGGGTAAAAGGAGAAAAAGAAATCTTTGGATTTTCTGAAAGCATTCAAAAGGATCAGTAAGCAATCTGTCTGTACCTCCTTTCTGGCACTGTGCACACAGGATAAGAACACAATAGGGAAATAAATAAAAAATTCAATAAAATAAAGCAGGCACCTAACAAGTAGACCATAGATCACTCTCTTGTGATTCAGGTAAGGCCAGTGGTTGAAAACAGGATCCAGGTGCAAGGAACAGGAAATGGGTATGCAGACAGAGTCAATGTTTGGTTTAATACTGATCTCAGGAAAATCAGACTGTTTTGGGGTGTTTCTGGGGCTTTGTGATCAGATTTTGTGACAACATGAAAACATCAGGGCAGATGTGAACGAGTCAGGCCAAAAGTTCGGAGGTATGGCTGAACTTTTTTGTCCTTATTTGTTTGTTTCCACACTTCCCACCCAAAACACCACAAAGTGAAGGAACCTTTTCATGGGCTTCCCTGTGGCTGCTGACCTACAGTTCTAGGTTGAGGGAGTTTAATGGCTCCCAGTGGCCATGGGGACTATTCTCATGTCCTATGATATGTCACCACTGTGCAATTTGAACCAGGTCTATGGATGGCTTTTGGAGAGGTTATTTTCAGTAGAGGTCAATCATATCCTTATATTTTTTTTCCTTTTTTTTTTTTTCCTACCCTCTGTGGTGGTTTGTTTATTCAGCAACATACTCCTTTCAGACAGGCAGGAAGTTCAGTTTCAGAGGCTGGGAAGATAGTAGAGACACCAGCATGAAAGGCAGCTCGTGGGAAGACCTTCAAAAACAGAGCAAGTAACAGCACTTCCCAAATATGTACTGACTATATGATACCTTTCCCAGTGCTTTCTCACAAATGTATTATTTTTGTTGTTGTGTCGTGAGCATTATTTCTTCAGTAGACACTTATTTTTTAATAAATCATTAAGCTGCATTTACCCATCCTTAGACTTAGAGCTTTCTGTCCAGTGCCTTAACCAAAACATCCTTCACACTGCCAGGGCTTCCTGCATGAATTGTTTCTGATCAGCAGTACAGTTTCATCTGCAGTCAGTGCCCTGAGCGCTGTGCATCCCCTATCAGCCGTTTGAGGCAGGAGTGAAAAACACACCCTATGCTCCTATGATATCCTCTTTATTTCCTCGTTGCAGCCCTTTTCATTTCTCCCTGGCTGTTCTCTGACAGCTGCAGCCCAGGCTCCAATCTGCTGCAGGTGGCTCTTTTTGCCCTTCAGGCTTTCTTCACCATTGTGATGCATTAATGAAGTAGAGCTCCCTGTCAGACTTCATCAGCAGTCTTGTGAAGGCAGAATGAAATCACTTCTATTGACCCACTGGCATATTTATAGGCTCCTTCTTTTTTGCTGAGTATGGCAGTTATCACCTTTCCATCCCCATGTTGTGTTTATTCAGCAGAAAGCTAAATCACATCTGTGCACAAGTGGAACATTAATCAGTAAACGTAAGCCACTCATAAAGGCTGCTGAACCTATCTAATTACCAGAGCTGGGACAGCTCACAACACCTTCTCCTCAGAGGGGTTCGCAACCCCATCAATCCACAGGCCCCAAACACAGCCCAGCCAGCTCAGGGACTTTTTCTGCTCTCCTCATGCTAGACAGTCCCCAGAAAGCAGCATTTTACAGTTTTCTTAGGCTTGTTCCTGATACTTCTCTTGTCTCCTACAGAAACAACAACTAACCCACTTCAGGGCAATATTTTTTGGTTTTGTTGTTGGCTTTGGGGGTTTTTACTCCATCTCTGTTTTCCCCTTTCTTATTACTAAAATTGCTAATTACCAAAATCAAACACCCTCTATGTTATTGACGTTGCAGTTTGTCATTTAGGTTCATACTATATTACAAGAAGAAGCATAATACTATGCCAATATGGTAGTATTTTCAGTAATTGTGCAAAACCAGCATAAGCATCTATTAAACTTTATGTAACAATAAGTTATATGTTGTATGCTATTGATGCATGGGCGACTCCTGATGAAGGGGAGTGAATGATACATCTGACTCCATCATCAGAAGGCTAAATAATGACTTTATTATTCTATACTATGTACATTGCATCTAACTGAATCTGCCTTGTACTTATTTTTGCTCACAACTGCACAGAACTGCACTCATCCTTGATTCTCTTGTGCCTGTCTTGTGACAGTCTGACACAGACACACTCTTGGCCCTGATAGGCCAAGGAAAAAAAACATCCTCACTTTGGGTAAACAATTTCCATATTGCCTTCTACTTCAGCACAGCAAGCAAGATAAGAATTATGTTTTCCTTCTTCTGTGCTTGTCTCAAGGCCTCTCTCTGTTCAGAGGACATGTGAATACCACAGTATGCCTTGTATGATGGAAAAAAAAATGTGCTATCAGACAAAGTTTGTATCATTTTTTGATGAAATTCTAAATTTGGCTGCCTAAGATTTCTCTATGGATAGATATACATTAGCTTCTAAAACCTTCTGACACAGTCTTGCTTCATTCTGATGAAGTTAGAAGCTCTCTGAGTTTCACTTAAACATTTTATTTTCTGATTTTTATGAGCATTATCTAGAACAGATTAAATGGATTAAAAAGTGGTAAATCTACAAATCTTTAAAAAGGGAAGTGTCATCTTCTGGGGATATTTCCAGGCAGTAATCTTTTCTTTGTCCAGTGCTATATTCAGCAGCCAAGAGGAAAATCTTGGAGGTAGATTTTGGCAATCATATAAAAAAATCCATGGAGTAGTTAAAAAGAACAGAGCAGTTTCAAAGAGAAAACTGGCTTATTTTAGCAATATGCATTTTAACAAAACTAAATCTAAGAATCAGGATTATCTATGGTGTTTATAAGAAAGAAAAGCAGTTAAGGAAAGGATTTTGGGGTCAGGACAACCAACACAGTGCTCCATTGCAAGAGAGGATATGGCCCTTGACTGAGGGAGCAAAGGAACATCAGTTAGAAAGTGAGAGTGGTTTATACCACAGTGCCACAATTAGCAACATCCTCTAACTGATAATGGCTTCTAAGTTTATCATATGTGAGAATGTAAAAGGAGAGCTCCAGGAACTGTTTCATAGAAAACCTTGATCACTGTGAGAAACTGAAGTACTCTCTTTAGTGTGTGCTATTCAGAAGAAATATGATAATGTAATTACTCAAAGAGGACATAGATTTCAGATCTAGTAAATTTATTTATGTAAGGAGACAAAAATACAGCAAGAGACTGAGCTTGGTCACTTCTGTTGAATCAATGCAATATTGAAATAGCATCCAAGACAATTTTAAAATAAAGAAAAACAACAATTGAGAGAAGTACCTGGATTTTTATTGGTTTCTTTGCCACTTATTAAAACCAAGATAGCAAATTCTTCAAAAATAGATAACACATTTCAGCTAAAGTACTTGATAGAGAAATCATTTTGTATAATTTTAGGTTAGATGATTTTATATCCAAGTAGATAATAACTCAGATCCTTTGGGGGTGGCTGAACAGTGATTTGTCTTCATGTTCAGTAATGGGCCTCACTTGAACTCTTGGAAATTTTACCAATGGCAAAATGGATAATTGAAATTTTAGGGGCTTACCTATGTTATTAAGGGAAGTTATTAGGCCTGGGAGGACATGCCTGAGAAATTCATATTCACATCATTAGAATACAGGTCAGTTGGGATCAGTTGCGAGAATCATGTAAATTGTACACAGCCAGAAGTTCAACAAACTCAAATGTAGGATACTGAAATAATTATTTAATGGATATGCAGCTTTCTTTAATTTACCTGACAGCAATTTTAAGGAAGCCCATGGTTCTAATTACAGAGCTAGAAACACAGAAAAATTCTGATCAACATCTTTACTATCTCTGTATTGAGATGAACTCTTGGCTCTTTTGCTTTAACCATATATTCGTAGTTTTTTTGCTTTTTCAGGAAAGTATTGAACTCTAGTCAGAAAATAGCAGATGACCATGCTCCATTCCAAACCTCCCTTCCAAATACCCATTGCTAGGGATTTAATATTGATAGATTTGTATAAGAGTTTCTCACCAATAATGTTTATTTAACAGGTTTTGCTTTGTTTATACACACGACAAAAGAGTGATCTAGCCCTTGAATTACACTAGTTCAAGTGATTTTTCAAACTTCAGTTCTGTAAAAAGCTTTTGATATTTCCTTATAAATGTAAGAGAGAAATCCAAGATAAGCCTTTATTTATGGCATCTAAAATCTTTCAAATACAATGGCCTACTAAGTATGAATTAACAAGATTTATTATTTTATTGTGAGGACTAAGATTATTCCAAGAAAAGCCAAATGAAACTAGGAGATCTTCCTCTGGGATCTCAGTACTTAAAAGGAGCTCATCGTGTATGAGGAATTGATTATGCTGTGTTGAAACAAAATGAAAAAATCAAACAATGCATATATTTTCTGTTGGGAAAAAAGAACAGCCGTTTGCAAGTGGCCTGTGATCTCAACATCCGTGTCCTCTACATATAAGGTACTTTGACTGTCTGCTCCCACTGGTGAGGGTCTATCGAGCAGTGGAACAGACATAAACTAAGATTGTTTATGCTCCCTTTCCTAGCAGATAATAGAGGGGAGACTGAGTCTGCATGAATGTGTATAGATACAACTATGGAATCAGAAACACGGAAACCTCTTTGCCATCATATTACTACGCAATACAGAGACCACAAAACCAGCAAAGTCCTCTGTTTCATGACAAACTTTCGCAAAAGCAATGCAAATTAATTCAGCCTTCAAACAGCGAGGATGTCAGGGAGGCAGAGAACGCGCCAAGTGAAGACACCTATTTCTAGGAATCTTCATTTCTCCATAGATCTAAGTATCATAGAACCATAGAATCATTAAGGTTGACAAAAAACCTCTGAGATGGTGAAATCCAATTGTTCATCCACAATCACCATGTTCACCATTAAAATATATTCCCAGATGCCACATCCACACATTTCTGAACACTTCCACGGGCAGTGACATTGATTCCACCACTTCATTGTACAGCCTGTTCCAATGCCTGACCCCACATTCAGCAGAGAAATTTTTCCTAATATCAAATCTAAACCTCCCCTGGCACAACTTGGGGCCATTTACTTGTGTCCTGTAATTGTTACCTGCAAGAAGAGACTGACCCCCACCTGGCTGCAAGCTACTTCCAGGATGTTGTAGAGAGGGCACCCTGTAAGATTCCTTTTTTGCAGGCTAAACAATCCCAGCTCCCTCAGATGGTCCTCATCACACTTGTCCTCCATACTCTTCACCAGCTCCTTTTCCTTTCTCTGGACATTCTCCAGCTCTTCAATGTCTGTCTGTAGTGAGGGGCCCAAAACTGAAAACAGGATTTGAGGTGCAGGCTCACTTTGCTGAATGCAAGTCTGAGTACAGTCCAAGTATCCAGACATGCTACAGCCTTGGAAGTAATCCTTCCACTGCACACTTTCAGAAGACCACTGAAGAGTTGCTGAGATCAGGCATTATTTCCTGATCTCACAATTCCCAGCTACCAAGGGAAGCGTGAATGGACATATGTACATGCCCACATGAGCTCAAGTACTCTTTTGCCCTTCTGCCTCCCACTTTCCAACATGCTCTGGG
Organism: Passer domesticus; assembly: GCF_036417665.1. Taxonomy (NCBI): domain Eukaryota; kingdom Metazoa; phylum Chordata; class Aves; order Passeriformes; family Passeridae; genus Passer; species Passer domesticus. Next base: position 125,656,802 of record NC_087474.1, on the reverse strand, counting down.
ACCAATGAATTCAACAGCTCCCCTCTTCCCTGCATGGTTCAAGAGAACTGAAGATTTGGAGGGTGTTTTCTTTGTCTTCACTTTATTGCTTTGTCTCTACCTTCTGTCTTTTAAAAGTATGTCAGGAAAAACACCTTTAGTGAGAGCTCATAATTCTCAAGATCAGGTGGCTGGATTTATCCTGTGAACGCTCATTTTACCTTCAGCAAGACAAACATGCTGTTAGCAGTATCCTACTTGCATGTATCCAGAGCTTGCATGACCTCAGCTGGGAAGATCTGGTGTTCCTGTTGCCCCAGTGACTGCTCTGCCCAATACGTCCTGGTGGCTTTTATAGGATACAGAGCCTTATTATAGCTCAGCATCTTTCCCAGACCCTTCCAAAGGGTCTTTAATATTGCTGTTATCAATATAATACATACTTCCCATAATATCACCTCTTCAAAGGGCATATTTTCCTCAATGCCATGTTGACTGATCTACAGCTGTCTCCTGCAAAGTCAGGCTGGTGCTGAGGCAGTGAGGGTTAGTGCCATACGAGGTATTTTGACTACAAGGGAAAAAGGATGGGGGTAGAAGGGATGGGAAGAAGAAGAAAGGAGAAGAAGACAAAGATGAAGACAAAGAAGAAGAGAAGAAGAAGACGAAGAAGACGAAGAAGACGAAGAAGAAGAAGAGCAAAATTTGACAAATGCTTTTCTCAGCACTATGTCAAACATGTTTACAGAACTGCACAATTAATTAAAAAAAAAACCTGCACTAGAGTCTCTAATTATTATTCCACACAGGGTGGAACACTTCTTCATTATCCCTTTTTGAATTGATTGTGTACATCAAACAGTCAAGATATAAATAAAATATGCCTGCATGCATAATACCCTCACATTAAAGCAGAAGGCAATTAACCTATGATTTTTCATTAATTAAATTAAAATAGCCCTCTGAAAATGTCTCAAATCAAAACAAGTTCCTTACAGAGTTCTTTTTTCTTGCTATGATGCATAATCATTGGTCCAATGAAATCACAATTTCATCAAAGTCTACCGATTTTATTCTGTGGCTCCATTGTTCAAAGTGCTAATCCCAAATACAATATTTGTTTTATTTTTCAGTCTTTATAATATTTACTAATGCTTGTTCACTATTGAACATATTGTTTACATTTTATTCTTGCTAATTATATTGATGTGCTTTGCAGAATTACTGTACCAATTGATCTGATCAGAAATTTGGCAAATGAGACTAAAAGAAAGGGTCACTTCTCTCCTCTTAAATTTATATAAATGATAAATTTGCTTAGTGTAAGGTTTTGTGAGTGCTTTATGGTGATCTCATAATCTCATGAGTTTAGTTTATTTTGCCACAGAAAGGTAAGAGTTAGTCTGCCTTTTGCCCCATACACAAACATTCCTTTTCAATCATCCTATTCAGACAGATTGAGTTGCACTAAAGACACCTTCAGATGTCTGTTGACTTTGTGGACTGTAAGCACACATGACTGAAAAACAAAGGGAAGACATACTTCAGCCAAGAATACACACTGGATGATAACAACGTGTCTATTGCAAAATTGCTGCTTCTAAGATATGTCCACTTCCATTCCCCAGATATAATGATGCCTTAAGAGGCTACCTAGAACAGAGGCTGGACAGTATTAAAGGAATAAGGCAGGTATTTATTAAAAAACCTCCAAAGGATTCACCTTGGGCAGTACAAGAGCCTGGCCACGGCTCCACCCAGGATGGACGGCAGGTCTCACATTTTCACACTTTTATAAGTTTTGGTCCATTTACATATTGGGGTTAATTGTCCAATTACAGCTTCAGGTTATGAAGTCCCATCCTCTCAGTCTGCTCTCCTCAATTTTCCATTGTTTGTATTTTTTGGGCATGAAGTTGCAACAGTGTTCTTGGTTCTCAGGCTGGTAAAGGATTATTTTGTCTAACTAAACTGTAAAGAGAACTTGCTAGCACTTGATATGAAGTTCAGAGTTACATACAAATGCAGTACAGAATATGGAAAATATGAAAGCTGAAACTTAAAGGCATTAATAAGGGACAACTACAAAGTTCACAGATCTGAATGGAAAACCTGATTGAATTTGGTTTTGTGAGGGATTTTTGGTGTTTCTTTGTGAAACCTGAGGATAGAGAATTTTAGATGCCACCAGTTATTTATAAAGCTTTCATAATAAGAAGCCACATAATAAACTACCTCTTTGTTGCATTGTAAAACTAAATCTTCACACTCCAGAAGTGTTGAATTATGTGTCTGTCTTATGAGGGGGAATAGAGGTTTTCAAATACAGAATATATGAACAGTGGAGCTTCAGCAACAGTGTGTTTTCTTTAAGTCAGAAGTCACTTAGGGCTTCATAAGAACTCTGTAAATTTTGAATTTACAAGATTTTGGCTGCTTATTAGGCATAAAGATGACTTGCTACATTAGCAACATTAAAAACAGCCTTTGGAATGACAATTTCTTTGGTACAGATCATACATGCCAAGGTAGCAGAAGCAGGAAAATGTCATGTTCCCTTTCTTACGTGTTGTTGAAAGCCTGGAGCCTAAGGATGAAAAAAGAGACCAGGGGCATCTACTGTAGGGAGGGAACACATCCACATTCCAGCAAAATCCAGCATACATGTATTCACAGCACACGTGGAAAGTTTATACCGAATCACAAAAACACAAGGACAGACCTTTTGGTACTTTTACATTTTCAGATATCACAAAGTGGAATGTTTTGCCTGAGGAAAGGGAATCATCTTGGCTCTTGCTCCTTTGTCCAGAAAATGGGAACTATATTGACCTCACCCAAATGATGTGAAAAGGCATGTATTAGATTCAAATGCTAAAACAATGAGTTAGTAAAGACCCGCAGGCAGGTCCTTCTGCTGATTCACAAGACCTCAAGTTAGGCTTGAAGACAGACTCTTCTCAGTCTTTCACAGACCATGCAAGCCTCAAGATTTTCACTTTCTACTAGCACTGTTTTCTCTTCCTCCTTCTTAGCTTTTGGAACGTAATAACCAAGCAGTGCTTTCCTTTCTGGTCTAATTCCATTCATACATTGATAGCTCGACCACTCATTCACTCATATATATTTTTGTGCTCAGCATTTGCAATGTGCCTTCTGAAGGAATTAAAATTAAATGGCCAAGGTCCCTAAACCCTGATCAAAGCAGACAAATAAAAGGATTAAATACATCAGGCCTATCTTTCCTGACAACAGTACTATGCACTTTATGCGTTTCAGATTTGAAATTTCATAATTTCATGAGAAATAAGGTTCAGAAATTTCACAGGAAGAACTGAAGTTTCAGCTACTGATTTCCTGCTAAGATGCTTCAAATGATTAGCAACAAAAAACTCAAAATAACCCTGCTTCATGTGTATTTAGCTTTGAAGATAACTACTTCTATTTCAGACCTGAAAAAGGGTTTATGGGCATAAAATCCTGTCTGTTTTTTCCAACTATATGACTTATTCTAATAATAGATCTTACTTCTCCCACAAATCTTAAATAAATAATCATTTATTATTTTGTAAGAGTACAATTGACATATAGTTTTCTATTTAAACCCATTTCCTTCCATAAGCAAAAAAATAAGTACAAACTCTCACCAGGTTACAGTAGAGGCCCAGTTGGAAAACTAATTATACTACCTTCATGTCTGGAAAAGCTAGCCTATTCCTAAGCTTGAATTCTTGCACCATTTTTAAAATTAAATGTAAAAAAACAAAAAAAAACAAAAAAAAAACCACCAAAAAAAATCAAAAACAAAAACAAAAACAAAAACAAAAACAAAAAAACCCCAACTCAATGGTTTAGGAAACATAAGGTGCTAGAATGCTAGAAGTTGGCCAGAAAACCCTATAATGCACTGCCTTCTTTTTGTAGGAGGTATTTTGTCTCCTCCTACAAAAGTTCTACAAGACATTCATTCCTCTTTCTCGTGGAATACAGCTTTCAGCTCCTGAACTGTCAATGTAATTTCATTACTAACAAGTAAATTGAGTTATTTCCTTCATCCCAATGTTATCTGTTTGTGTTCTTCAGCAATATGAGCCCGCAGTGCCAGGGAGGAGCTATAGATCTATTGCAGGCCTTTGGCTGATGCTTTCATGCTTGGTAACTGGCCATTCCTACAGAACATTAAAAATGGTTACATACCTCCATTCCTCAGTCAAAATGCACATAGTATTCAGAACAGATTACATTACAGATGCCACCCTTTGTGGGGGAAATAAAAAAGAGGAGATCACAGCGTGGCTTTTTTCTTCAGCCAGATAGAGTCAACTTACAGCCTCAGCTTCATCTCTGTACCTACACTACAAATATGATTAGGCCTGGAAAATATCCCCTGTGAATCAAGGGCTGAGCTTATTGAACTTCTGATTGGGAAGAAAATGTTTTTTTTGGTTATAACTTCTAGGAATTATTTTTTACCTAGACAGAAAAGATTCAAGTGAGAACCGAATGCAAAGGCATATTCTGCCATTATATATCATCTTTGAGGAAAAAAAAAATGAAACAAAACCAAATCCAACAGCAACTTTTCAGCAGGACATGGAATGGGTTAGCATTTTTCTTTCAGTTACCCGTAATTTGCATTTCACTTCCTGTAATACTTTCTTCCTCCCATCAGTTGTTTTTCTTCTCTTGATCTACTCTTTCCCTTAAAGAAGCCAGCTTGAGAAATTCTATTTGATACAGGTTTATGGTATGTAAGTATCTTTTAGGAGTGAGGCAAAGCAGTTGAAGGCCAGTGCCTCAGACACTACAGGTGTAAACGAAAGAGGGTGTCATTCTCGTTCAAAAAGAAATGGAGGCTATTGGCTTTAGTCCAAGCATGTAAAGACTTTTGTGCTTTTCATGAAATAGTAGGGAAAAAACTCTAGAAATTACCCCAAAATATAGGCAATTTTCCACTCTTCTCCTCATTGCTATAAGAATAAAGGCCTTGTAAAAAGATACATATTAAAAAATGCATTGTAATCCAAATGAATGCAGGGTAATTCTTTCTGGCTTCAAAATGTTCCTTCACCAGAGCCCCAGAGGCCTTGCATAAATACAGAAAGTGGAATTGGCAACAGCTGTGGTGTCATAGGCTATCGCATGGATTCCAATGATTATTGCCTTAAAAGACCCAAAAAAGAAAAAAATAAGAGGAAAAAAATATTCTTATCAAATTCAGAAGGGAGAAGGTGGGGAGACTGCCTGACATTTTGCCTTAACAGAGCCATGACAGCAGCTTTGCCCAGAGAAACTCCAATGCATTGAGCAGCCAGGGTAGGCACACAAATCACATGCAAAGGCACTACTGGTCTGAGATTTTCTTTTTTTATGTCACAGCTTAGGATACTTCAAGATGAACTAAACACTTTAGCAAGTTTATGAATTGCAGATAGCTAACTGCACTGCATTTCATTTGTTATTTTATAGACTGGAAAGAAACAAGGAATATAACATAGACTGAGGACACTGGTTACACAGCATTGCCTAGGGTAGGAGTCTGAAGATGTGCCATAAAACTCCTGCTGCTTTTCCAAGGCCAACGGGAGCCAGAAAAATAGCCATCTTAAACAGCTGTCACCATAAATTATTTCTGTAAACGTGGTAGGGGAAAGCAACAACATAAACACCAATACCTAAATATATATTTTTAGTTGTAAATGTATGTAAAAATTAAATGAAATTATGTACTGGATTATCACAAAGTTACATCCAAGAGCTCCCCAGATTAAAAACTGACCTGAGAAAGGCCTGAGAAAGCCATGCATTTCAGCTCAATGACAAATTGCTGCCAACTGTACAGTTATTCATGTAAAATTTCCATTTAGAAGCACCGGACTGGATTTACTATTAAAAACAAATAATGGATCACTGGCATTTCTTTATGCTATCCTTATGTCATGAGAAGGAGAAGAAAAACCTGACAGATATGAAAGTGCTCTGCTATGAATAGCCTGAACACAAGCTCTTGTCATCCTGCTACTTGTCAAGAGAGGAGAAAAGAAGTAAACACTAATTTAAGTTAGTCTAAACTGCCTAAATAAAGAAGTAAATAGATATGATTCTAACAAACTGTGCATTTATTAGCTCTGTCATCTGAAATCAATGCATTATCTGCCTCTGCAGTTTAAGAAAAGCAGAAGTATAGGATTACAAATTACAAATTCAACTTGTGTAATGAAACAGATATATTGTGTCTTTCTCACAAAGAGGGATCGTGAAGGAATTCAAAGCTGCTAAATGAGCTCAATTCTCATCTCACACTCTAAGGATACACCTCTAGTCTTTGTTCAGAGCAGGTCTCTTGGAAGATCTGAGTGCTGACTTCCATAGGATAGTTTCTAGCCCCTGCTAGAGTACAGTCAGGTTATGTTCTGTACATTTACATTGAAATGGAGGGTGGGGTCCAAGCACCAGATATACATCAGTTATTGCTTTATGCAGCAGTGCACCGGGGTTACCAGTTGAGAGCACATAAATGAAGAGTAAGAGGCACAGTGAGATGCTGACAGTGGCAGAGTGTCTCACTGTGAAGAGCTCTATGGCTTACAAAAAACTTTCCTGCAAATAATATGGGAACTAAACTATTCTGGTCTCAGAAGGCACAGAATCACAATGCTGAGTTGGAAGGGACCCTCAAGGATCACTGAGTCCAACTCCTGGCCCTGTTCAGCATCATCCCCAAGAGTAACAACATGTGCCCATGAGTACTGTCCAAAACTTCTTGAACTCTGTCAGGCTGCTGCTGTGGCTTCCCTGGGAAGCGTGGTCAGCTTAAGCAGTATGGTGTTAAATGGCATAGAGCTGATCCTCTACTCCAGAGAAAAAGGAAATTATTCATCTCTCAAACTGCTGCCATTACTTTAAAATCCAGAACTATAGTGGGCATCTCTAAAATCATTAGGTTACTCTGAGTGTGTAACACAATTTACAGTAAGTAGATTCTCTGGAGGTGAGTAATTTTGCACAGAGCTTCTGCAGAAGAGCTACCACTGGAGTTCTAGGGGATCAGGCAGCTGACAACACACAAACCTCTTTGGCTGCAGCAAAGGACCAAGAAGGGAGGAACAAACTGCTGGAAGGGAAGAGATTGTGAAGCCGTAAAGCAAACAGACTTGAAACTCTCTCTGTTGTGACAGATCTACTGTGAGACATTTCTAATTTTTGTCCAGAGCTAAGCATTGTTGTCCCCATCACCTCTAGAGGTTTCCAGGTCTTTGATGTGCTGGTGCAGGACTAAGCACAGCTGTAGCCTAACCTATCACCATGGCAGGTTTGGGTGGAGAAGAGACACTCGTTTTTAACAATCATGATTGGTTTAACATCAGCTGTACCTCAGGGGCAGATCACAAGCCTCAGTACTGAGGAGCACACAGGCAGATTCAGGCCCTAGGGTATCATGCATGCTCTATGACCCAAGCCTAAAACACATCCATAACACAGTAGCTGCAAGGGTTATTTCAGTCTATAAGCAAGAAGGGGGGCAGCTTTTATGAAAACATGCCGGGCAGGCAACAGCTCTCCCCCACTCCTTAGTTTTTTTTTTTTTTGTATTGTTCTTTACTTTGTCTTGCATGTAAATATAATAAATCACAATTCAAGGCTCTGAAAATGCAAATTTCTAAAGGCATTTAAAGTGTACAGTCATTTCTTGTGCCATGGAGGCAGTGCAAGAGGGCTGTGCTCCCTGTGGAGCTCTCTGGCACCTATGTGCTGATTCCTATAGACAGTTTGGGGGAGTTTCAGGGCTTCATTTCCCCAGTCCAGACAGGCACAAACAGTAGCCTTGTGTTCACAGAATACCTCCTCCACTCTGTTCTCTGACAGAGCAGCACAGAGACTTCCAAAAAAGAGAATTAAATGTTCCCTCTGCAATGGAAAGATCCTTGGGCAGGGAGGCTGTCTCAGGCTTTGTTATAGCACGTTTCAGCTTGGGGTTGTTGTTGGGTGAGAATGAACATGTCAGTCTGTCTCCATTGCCCTGTGAAAATCAGCTTCTCAGCTGACTGTACTTGATATATTTTAACCACAACAAAGCATTTTGTTCCAGAAACAGTGGGGTCTCCACTTTGATTCAGGGCTTTTTTATTCTTTAACTGAATTTTCAGAAAACATGCTACCTCTTTGCAAAGGTGTGTATGCATGACCTCCCAGACCTTGAGGTACTCTTCTTCATGTATTCTTCTTTACCTTTGCAGCAGAACTCTAAAAGGACATAGGAGGGCCAAGCTGGCAGCTGCAAGTACCGAAGGGGAAAGATTTTACAGTAATTACCATGTAAAGCTCTGGAGAAGAGTACAGCTTGTGTCCATTTCTGATAGACAATAAAAGATGTATCTTGAAGATGTTCTGCAGCAGAGACCTTTACCATATGGTTAAAAGATTGGACTAGAGGGTCCTGCAGGCAGGCTCAGCCCAAAACCAAATGTACAAAATGGAAAGCACCTTGATATTTTCCACAGTGACAGGACTAGGAAGGGATGTACCTGTGTGAATATGAGCAGAAGCAATAACTTTGGGAAGACACTTACAAAACAGGGATAACTGAGCATGGAGAAGACACATAGATCTGTGATTCACTGACACAAACAGTTGTTGTAATAATGCTTATAGGACATACAGAGTGAAATAAAGGCAATCTGAAACACAAAATTAGGGAATCCTTATTAAAAGGATTAAACAAAACTGACAGAGAAGAGAAAAAATACACTATGAAAAGACACTTACTATTTTGTAGGGTGATCAGTTTGAAAAGAGTATTCACAAACCTGAGAACACTGAACAAACATTTTCTGGGATCAGTCAAATTGTTAAGTTTTGATTATTTTTGTGAGGGAAAAGATCCTATTTTCTCCATGAGATGTTAACTCACATTACACAAATATAAGCTTGCTGACCAAGGTCTTTTTTTTCCTGATGAAACAGAATTTTCCAGAGAACAAAACACTATTTTCTGACTGGATCTTAATAATGCCTTCAGGATATTTCCCATGTTTATGTAGATTTTTCTACAGCAGCAACAACAAAATGCAACGTATAATTTCTGGTCTTGCTGTCTTATAAATAATAAGGGCAAATTATATACATATAATTCCATACTATAGCAATTATTTAGGGCTTTTGGGAAGAAAATAATACAAACCCAAAACCAAAAACTAGGCAAGAAAATCCTAGCATCAAATGTCAATAACTATCACTACAGATATAAGCCACCTAAGTTTAAAAATTTCTTCATCACCCTGTGAAATTGCCACAAGTTCCAGGTGAAACCAGGAGCTCCTGTCATGGATAACAAATTGTACTGCAGCCCAAGTCTGGGCAGAGAAGTAACGACCAGTGTGAAATAGCAAATCATAATGAAAAGTTTATTACTTTCACAGAGGAAAATATCCCAATATCTGAAAATAAAAATGGTTTGAATGTAAGCAATAAATAAACCAATTTTATCCAGTGTTCAAAGTGGCAGGCTAATGAAATTAAAGGATTGTTCACTAACCTCTCACAGTCCATTCAAAAATTAAGAGTTTGGCAGAATTAAATCCCCCAATGACGTATAGACTTATAAACATACTTTCTCAGCCCTGTTCCACTTAGTTCCTTATAACAAGGAATGTCCTTATGTCTAGATTTCTCAGACTCGGTCAACAATAATTACTTTATTCTTGGCTATCATACTTTAAATCTTATTCCTAATCTGGCATGTTCTCTTCATAAAATCCCTTATGGCCATCTGTTGAAATGAACTGAAGTATTTTCCAAGGAGGTATGTAATGCAGAAGAAACAGTTACAATGTTAAGATCATAAAAATCTGTAAAAAAAAGAAAGGCACACAAATTGTGTGCATTAACTGGTGTGACATTGGCTCAAATTCAGCCTGGAAAGGGACAGTCAGAAGTGACAGGAGAGAATGGTAACAGGAAATCAGTAAGGTACACAGCCAGGGTTACAGCTCCTTCATGGCAGAGCTCCTGTATTACAAGGAGTGGAAAAATAACTGTTGCTGCTTTTTCTTCTAGTGCCCACTTTATACCAAGGACAAGTCTCCATCAAAGCAGTCTGTAAATTATTCTTTACTTTTTCTATATCTCATTGCTCATTCTTCTCTCTGGAAAAAGAAACAACTCTGTGTTCACATACTGTATGCTTTTTTGAAAATATCTTGTGGTTTATGGTATTTAAAGGTGTTTTATGGTATTTAAAGTTATTTTATGACTCATCATGTTGAATGTACAAAACGATTTTTCAGCTACAACTCTCCTTCCCACATATTTTTGAACAAGCTGACTTACCTTTTAGATACACTTAGCAAAAAACATTATGCTTTCTGACAGATCCTCAGCAAGACAGCAAATTCAGAATGAAACCAGTGTAAGGCAGTCATACATTCTCATACTTGAAATTTATGCTCAACTAAGCAACTAACAGTGTTAAATTTCTTCCAAATAGTTGGACATATTTAGCTGCTTCTTTTGTTTGAAAATAATTCACTGAAAGATCCAAAGCTTTGCAGATTTACTTGTCAATAAACATTAATCTGCAAATGGTTCATGGAAGCATCGTGCAGCCAATGGGTGGCTCACAATCTGTTTATTGCTCCTGTTGCCTTGTAGCTGTTATCACTGCAACTGCTTCCTCATACAATGACTCCTAAAGAGCTTCAAAAGGCCACCAAACAGTTTAATTCAAATATCCATGCAAAGCCGCATACCATGTTTGTTTCCTGCTAACACCCTTCTGAACGCAGATCCACTTAGAAAACATTGATGGAGACAGGAGAGTTGTTTCAGAAGCATTTGTCTATGGCAAAAAATTTCAGTAGTGACTAATTATTTTGCGTACATCTTCAGTGCTTCCCAGACATGCACCTGCAAGAGATCTGTGTATAGAGTGGTGGAAATCCAAAATAATTCTGGGTCAGACCCCCAGAGAATGTTTCCAGGTGAACAGTCAAGAATTCAGGTGTTCGACATCCTTAGGCACTTTTGAAAATTGTAGTTTACTGCGGGGTTTTTGTTGTTGTATGTTTTCTTCTTTTGTTTTGGGGGTTTGGGGTTTTTTTCCCCTAACAGAACTTGAGTGCTCCTTTCACAGACATTTTTCTCTTGGTTTATAAGATTTCCATAACATAAGATTTTGGGATATCACCTTTCAGTTGTAATGAAATTCAGATAACATGTATGTGATTTTTTTTCCTTGGGGACAGAAAATATATGGTAAAAGAAAAAGGAAAAGAAGAGAAAGGGGACTGTGCATATTAAATGACAGGCAAACTCTCAAATTGCCATAGTTATAACATTTTTCAAGGTCATGTGTCAAATACAAATGAAATAATGAACTTTTGCTAGTCTGTGGTATCCCATGTCAGGTGACTTAGACATCAGCGTCAACACAACACCTTTGATGAACTGCACTCCTGTGCCCTGCTGCTCTAACCTGGAAGTTAAAAAGGCAGCAATTAAGTTTTCTAAAAAGGAGCAGGAAAAACAGAAAAAAATGAGGCTAAGAGCTAATAGTATTATTAATTGTGGAATAGTTATATTTAATACCAAAGCAAAAGAACTAAAAATGTGCAGACTGAAGGTAAATGGCAAGGAACAGGGATGTTAATGAAAAGGTTGGATAGGTTGCAGCTATGAGACTCACATCTGACCCATAAGACATTTCAAGAAAGCAACAAGGTGGGAGTGTGGGGGGAAACATTAGAGGTGAAGGAGCTGTTATTTACAATCCTATGATAGAGTGTAATGCAAAAAAAATGCATCAAAGCTATTCTTTCAAAAGACACAGGGCTGCATGGAAAAAACTGCTTGGATGATTCATTTTATTCTAAACTATGTCACTCGAAATCATCAAGTTCCTTCCAGAAAGGCAACCTATAGTTACCTATATACTGCAAAGGGGGTGTATATTATAATCCAATTTAGGATATGTTACAGTGTATCATTAGAGAAAAATTTTCACTTTGTATAGCTCAAAACATCTTAATGAGTTTAAAACACATGCTTCTTTTCCTTTTTGCCCCTCTCAGCACTGCATAAAATGAAGCTATGGGTAATATTTCTGTTCCATGTGCCTTTCTGGGAAGTATATGTTCCTGAACATGAAATGGGTGACTCCAGAGTTGCATATGTTACAGCCATATTTTGAAACCAACCAGTCATTTCAGGAAATTATAAAAATTTTCAGTCATTTCACAAAATGGTAGTTTCATTCAGTTATTCTGTGAAATAAGAGAAAGGTTCACACCTTTAATGAAGTTTAGGAAACAAGTGTGAAATACCTGATGTCTTATGACAGGAATTAATTTAAAAAGACTGCACATGAGGTTTTTATAATTTATTTACTTCTGAAGCCATATGGATGTCTACATCTATTCCTGAAGTCTTCCAGTCTCACATGCCAGAACTGAACATGTCTTCATAACTAAGGTAACTGTAACATCAGTATTTTTTTCCATTTTGCTTTTCAGTGTTTTCCTCCCTCTGAACACCGTGATTTTCTGAGAGTCCTGCCTGCAAAGCCAGCACTGCCCAGGCTCCTTACTCTGGCCAGAGCAGCTGACAAGGGCAGAGGGCAGCACATGGGGCTGGATTGTGCAAGAAGTGCTTGGCATGGTGCCTTGAAAGTGAAGGACCAGTTAGCTCATGGGTATTGGTGGATGGAGAGCTTGGTGGGTCTGGGTGAATCCATTCTGAGACAGCTTGAGCTACAGGAATTGGTCTGACCTTTTGTTTAATTTAGCAGTGTTTCCCATTTGATTGCTTAGCACTGTGTCAGGCGTGGGGAGCAGTGTGTCTGCTGGGGATGTGGGTGCACAAGGGTCATCAGAAAGAGCACTGAACATAATTGCAGATTCTGCTGACTGTGGAGGTGGCTGATGATCCCTGATAGTAGAAAGGCAGAGTTATGCCCACATTTGGGATTGGCTGTCAACTAAGCTGCATACAGTGTGAAGTTTATTTCAGATTGATGGGTGGAACTTTTGAGAACTGGGCAAAGTGGATCTGCACAGTCCAGTCCCATGAATTATTGTCTGACATCCATGCCAACCCCATTTGCTTATCATACCCTTTGAGAGACCCCTGGATTTGTGGATATTTTGCTTTTCCATACACCAAACCAAGTGGAGGCCACAGGGGCTTCATTTCTTGGATGACTTCAGCAGCAATTTCAGTTCTTTTATCACTCTACAATCCAACCAAGTAGGGTTACCCAACCAAGAGTTGCCAAGTAGGAGAAAAATACTGAAAAACTGAAAGGTGTTTCTGGTTCCCTCTGAGGTAAGGGCTCAGAGAACACAAAATCTAAGAAGGCGGTCTTGGTACACCATCACATCCTTAAAATTGCCTTGAGATGAAGCTTGCACACCAATAAAGTCAGCCTGGCCTCTGATGAGTATTCATTGCTCTAATGGCCAGTTTTATAGCAAGGCCACTAGTCAAGGATTTTAGCACCCAAAACAGAAAAATCTCAAGAGCTCAGCAATCAGTCTTTTGGTGTTTGCATATTCAGATAATAAATGCTTTCTAACAAGAACAAGTAACAATTCTTGCTTTTCTGGCAGTATCATACCTCTCTTCAAAGTTCACACCGTATGTGGGAAATGCTTCTTTAGTCCCGTGGTTTTTGATTAGCTGCTTCTTGTCACCAGCCATAGAATTTCACACCTATGAGCAGTGGAGGAAGTATAAAAGAACTAACCAGCAATTCCATAACCATAGAAGAGGCAAATTATGATGAGAGCAGGAAGAAAAAGTAATAAAGAAAAAAGACTGTTTTTTCAAACTTACTTTACAAGCAAGTAGTGTTCTTGTCTTGAATGGAGTTTGTGGTCTTGGCTTGCCTTTTTGATCTCAGTGATAGCTGTACTATGTTTTTCCTTTAGTATCGAGCACTTTGGACACTTCTCATACTTTTTGGAAAGTTCATTTCTGAAGCTACCTTCAAAGAATCATCTCCAGCAGCCAGTGCAGAAGAAAGCAAAGGATCCTTATCCAACAACATCCCTTTTCACAATATGCCTGTTACTGGGTGAAACAGTCAAACAGTCTGGTGGAATTTGCAGCACGTCAGTCACTTTGTAGAACACACGAAACTTTTAGTCATTTTACCAAATGAGTGACTGAAGGAGTCATTTGAAAAATGACTGCAAATTTCAGTCATTTCGGGAAATCACTGGTTTCATGATACTTCTAACATAGCGTGTGCAGAAGGGAAGGCTCCGGCTGGAAGTGGGAAGCAGATCGTGTTCTTCAAACCCCCTCTTGTGGCTGTGGAGAACAGCGCCCTAAAATGCCGCATTTTACTGGGATCTTTTGTTTAAAGACTGCAGTGATTGCTTAGGAAGGAAGGAGATGTGAGAGACCTTGTTTTATCCCGATGTTAATATTCTCCCTTGAAAATCTCTGTGAAGGGAGGTTTTTATGCTTTTTTCCTCAATTCTTAAGCAATAGTACATTCGGATTGAGCTGGATACCTCTGCAGAGATGCAGTATAATGCAGTGACCAAAAAGGTTCCATATGGATGAATCCACTGGCTATTTCATGTGACTATTTAGCTTTAGTACAGCTGTATCTGTCTTATATGAAAGAAAAACATTCACTTTGTTTTCTGCAAAGTATTTTAAAGCTGCACAGCCTTCAGGTAGAGATGAAACCAAATTAGTGTGCCCAGAGAACACTTTCTTAGCAGATAGTTAGCAGTGAAAAAGCTTTCACAAATGCAGGTGAGCAGCTCTTCAAATTCAAGCAACTTTGAACAAAAGCTGTCTTAAGGCCAAACTCCTTGCTTTCTTAAGTAGAAACCAAATACTGATCTTGTCTGAATGGGACTGAAACAAGGAGCTGATGGGAAGGGAGGGCGGGGTAAGGAGAGAGGCGAATGTGGTTTATTCTAAACTGTAAAATTCTTGCTTAATTCCGAAGTGCTTTAAAAAGAGTGAAGCAAATGATGGCAGAAATTTTTGATCAATACCATATATCTGCAGTGCTGCCTTCACGTTGGCTTTGGGATGTTGCATGTTGAGGATGTGTTTGCAGAAATAGTACCTTAGCTCGAGTCCCTGTCAAAAGGATAATGCCAGAGAGAGAGTTAAAGCTGTCAGATCAGATCCTTACTTAGTTTGGAGCCACTTAGAAAAGATCAGCACAGGTACCTTCTGTAGGACTTCATCACAAAAGCCTTTGGACATCATCAAGGTCTGTGATACTTCGTTTTGTCAACATTCCTCTCTTCCCAAATACCACATACTTCTTCTTTGTTCCACTATTGTTTCAGAGAATTCTTTTTAATACATTTTTTATCTAATTTAAGTAAACGTGGTATTTCAGCATAACTACAGCTATTCATTTCTCATTTTTCTTTTCTTTCATTTATTTTAATTTTGTATTTACAGTGATATTGAGAATCAGTGGACTCATAACTTCTAAAAACATAGCCTGAGAGAATTTGGTATAAGTCCATTTTCTTTTTGTACATTATAATCTGGCAGACTGAAAGACTACACAGATCAACTACAAAAGTACTTCCTACCAAAACTTAGAGGAAGTGTGTTTGATCCAAGCAAAGGAAAATTATTGAACTGCATAATTTAATAAAGGCTTACATTGGTGTCAAACACCCTGAGCAAATAATAGTTTAAAAACATAACATGGAAAAACATTACTTAATCAGCAGAAAGGAAATGATTGGTTGTGCTCCCGTTGTGTTTTCTCCCATTATGTAGGGTGCCCAAAATAATGACCATTATTAAGTTCAATATACTTCATTTAATGTATTAGGGAAAGAGCTCAGTGAGTTTCTACTAGACAGGTCTGTAAAAACTAAACTGAAATTTCTTTTTACATGAAAAATTAGAGAGGCTTTTTAGGGAAACATTTTAATATTTCATTTGGAAAGTGAAACCATGAAGTCTGCTACAAAACATTATTTTTCCCTAGCTAAAACTGTCATACTTCACAAAAACCACAGTATGAATACTGGATACACATTCTTTTGACAATAGATGCTTCAGCAGTGTGGTTTTGCCCATGTCTCTATATATTTAAAGAGCTCAAGGTTTGGTTCCTGGTTCTGGCACAGTTTTTGCAAGTGCATCAGGTCAAGGCGAGGACTTGTAATAATGACTCTGAATCTGCTTGAATGTGTCTGAGTTTGAAACCAGTGAAATTCCACTGTGCTTCATTTCAGAATGTCCTGATGTGCCTCAGCTCCCTAAAAATACCTTTCTGGAAGGGAAAATTTATTAGCTCTTGTGAAGCACCCTTATGCTGTGACAACAGGGAACAGACAGGAGGACAAGGGCAAATCAGGACTGGCCCAAAGCTCCTCAGCAGGGCAGGACAAAATTAATTTTTTCCATTCTTCAACTTATGTCATACTCACAGGTAGTAGCAGTACAACTTCTACATGTAGCACCCTTCCTAGGGCATATGCTGGCCTAGGGAAAGATCAGCCTTCCTTGGAGGCAGCAGCCAGAGCGAGAGTTTGCCACCTCTCCAGATACTTGGGGCTCAGCAGCTGCTGTCCTGGTCTGATCCCAGCCTCCTGCAGTCCCTGGTTTTCTCTGTGGCTGCAGGAGGTTTTGTCCTCACAGATGGTTGTGAGGACCTTGAAAGGTTGGCTCACACCTTGCCTTGCTTTGAGTGGTGGCATGTGTTTTGGGGATTTATAATGATCTGGCGCAAACTTTCATGGAACCTGCTATAAGCCTGACTAAATCCTCACAGAGCCTTAAGCATTTCTATCCCAACTCTTTTAATTAAGCCAGACAGTTCATACTACATGTTTATCACCATTAAACCCAGTATTATTTGTTGAAGTGAATGTAGGCATGCAGAGAATTCAGGTATTAGTCATTACTGTAAAAGCATACTATATATACATCTCCTCTATTGATTTCCAATATTTAATATTGCACAGTGAACATCACTGATCTAGCTACACTAATGAAAATACTAGTATATTATTCTCAGTTCCTTAGCCAATATTTAAGACTTTTTTATTTACCTAATACTGAGGAAAAGCTCTATCCCTAATAAATTAATCCAAGTGAGAAGCTACTTTCAAAGACCACAATATCTTGCCAATGTGTGATGCAAAGAGCAATATGTTTTCAAATGTGACTTGTCTACTTTATTCACTTTTAAAATACATTTTCATTTTTTTGCACCTATGCTATGTATTTGGTTATTTTGCACTATCAGTTCACCTAGTGGATGGTTTCATGATCAGGCTGAAGAAGTTGGGGCTGCTCCAATGGGAGAAGAGAGGATTGTTTGCAGTCCTCAATGTTCCGGTATCTGAAGGATGTCTACTGGGAAGCCTGAGAGGCAATCAGGAACTGTAGTGACAAGACCAGGAGGAATGGCTTCAAATTGAAGGAGAGTAAGTTAAGATGAGATGTTAAGAAGAAATTATTTACTGGGGGGGGTGGTAAGGCACTGGAACAGGTTGTCCAGAAAAATAGTGGCTGCCCAAAACGTGGCAGTGTTCACTGCCATGTTGGAGGGGACTTTGAGCAACTTGGTCTAATGGGAGGTGTCCCTGCCCATGGCAGAGGGGGTTGGAATCAGACAAACTTTAAGGTCCCTTCCAACCCAAAGCATTTTGTGCTTCTGTTTTGCAGTTCAGTTGTGCTGAGACACGCCACTGTGATCACATTTCTGCAACAGAACATGACAGGTTGGCAATTCTTTCCTTTTACTTTTTCTCACTTCATCAGTCAGTTTCTACTAAGTTAAATTAATTTAATTTCTTAAAGATGGATAAGAGGTAGACCTATACCTCCTGACCTTTCAGCTCTGTGTTTCTGACATTATTTTTTTAGGGAAGTGATCAGATCTCCCCCATGCTCTTGGTTTCGACCGTGTTTATATGGGGACTGGATTTCAGGAAGGCAGATTTTTATGGAGCACTGCATTTGGGCTGGTCTCACAGACAATTATTTTTCCTGAGAATTCTACCATTGCCTTCCACCCAAGTAGCATCTGGTGAAGATTGAGTACATTCAAAACTCCTCCTTCAGTTCAGTGTTTTTCAAATTATATCTGTGACTAGAAGAAGCCAAGCTGTGGATTCAGGACCTGTAACATCTGTTCACTTGATCAAAGACTATAGCATTGGTAGTAACTAGATAGTAGACAAGAAAAACTGCAATGTGGAACAGACTACAGGAAGCAAGAAAATGCAACTTTGGCATGTTTAAATACAAATGTGAAGGTGAAAAAAACCCCATTTTATGGTAAGTTGTCAATTCACTAAAAGATAGAGTACTTGGTTTTCTTAACCTTTCCATGGCAAGTGAGGACAGCCAGCTGAGAAATTTGTATCAGAACAGAATTTAGAGAGTTGAGATTTCCCAATTCTAGGTCTTCTAAAAAGCACATCAAACTGACATTATTTGTCTATCACATCCATTCACCAAGTGAGATCATCTTGGCATTTTTTCTATAGCAGCTTACAAAAGTATTCAGTCCAGTCATCACATCTATTGCTTCTCTTTTAAGTTTTCCTTCTGTCATTTCCACAGCTTTATGTTGTGACACTTGAAGACCCACACTTCCTCAGAAAATAATGCTTCAAGGTACAAAATGCTTCTTGAAGATCAGTTTTCTTTCAAGCTCTGATGTTACTCCCAATTGTACCAACCTTCTGTCCTGCCTGCTGCATCTTCAGTAATAGACAACACAGAGAGAATTTGCAAAACATTAGGAAACTAATCACCAGGAACTGGATTTGTCTGACCATAAGAAAAATTCTGAAGAGCTATTTGCTGGGCAAGAAGCAAATAGAGAAGATGAACAGTTAAAGATGTCTTAAAGAGATCTGTTTTTTAAAACTTAATACGTTTAAAATCCACATTAAATTTTATGAGAATCACTTTGTTCTTACTGTTGATAATTAAGGAATTTAATGCTTTTGAGTGTGAAAATAATCAAGTCTCAAGTAACAAGTGACCTCTGCTGCAAAATGGAGACCAGAGACTTTACAATGTTCTCAGTCTTCTTTCCTGGCAAAGATAATGTACCACCAGATGGGGATCAATTGAAGGAACATGGAAAAGCTGACAATTGGCTTCTTGGCTAAATTTAAAATGTAAAAAGAAGTTGTTTCAGATTATGCCAAATTGCCAAGTTTTACTTGGGAAGTAGAAAATTATTGAAAAAGGTGAAAAACTTTTCAAGTTTTTTTATTTCTCTCTGGAGGTTTTTGTCAAGAAAATTCTACAGTCTTACCACAACTTACAAATAGTTTCATCTGACCTGAACTTACATTTACAGCAAAGAAATCACTCAAGCAAAAGACATTCATCACCTCTGGGAAAAACACACACCTTTTCTTCCATGCAGCTTTCCTGAACACTAGTAAGCCATTATCTGCATCTGCTGCTTCCTGCAGTCAATTACCAAACACAATGTGTTTGCCAGACCATATTTTTCACATGAAAATATTCAACACGCAGGGTTTTTTTTTCTTTCCAATTCTTGTCCTATTCTAGCGAATAGTTCTGGTTTTATCTGAACAAGGAGTGGGTTCCATGATGAAGAATAAGAAATGCTGTTCCTACATGATAAACACAAAAAGCTTGAAGGACTCAAGATCTGTATCCAGATTATAGCAGTCAGACTGATTCTCAAGGGGGCTGAAGTACAGTTTCTTTCCATATTTTTAATTTAAAAACAATACCCATATTGTGTAATTGTACTCTTGTTTTTTTTCAGAGCTACTGTTTCAACAGCAGAAGCACTCCAGCAATGACAAATACTTTAAAAAACAATAGGACAGGTACTTTAATTAATTAATGCACTGTTAGAAGCAGTTTTGGCTGCAGAATCTATGGGGGAAGTTTATGAATATTTTGTCTGAACGGTTCTTCTGTTTTCCAACAATTCTGTAAATATTTTAATACTGTAGCAAAAATGATGCATCCCTGATGAAAGGTTAAGAGACAAGAGAAGGAAAAAAAGTGTTTTCAACCTTTCAACCAAAGTATTCCCACCCGAAAATTGGAGATGTAGCCCGGGGCCAGGCAACTTCAACCTTGTTAACTGAGCCATGAGCATCCTCTTAGGAATGACTAGAATTTATTTCAGGCTCACCAGAGCCCTGTAATGGATTCAGCATCAGGCTTCAAATGCAAGGGCTCAACTTCATGGGCCAGCAGAAGGCATGGGATGCAAAACAGGCAAGAACAAAAGCTCTGTGTGCAAACTCCTCCCCCTACCTTTAGAAATTGTTTTCTGCTGGTTTTTTTCTTTCTGCAAGAAAAAAACATCTCTTTCAGGATACATTGCCTTCCTAATTCGACTCAAATGAAAGAAATTATCCTGGGAGAAGGGAAAACACATGACAACGTTGAAAATATAGCTGTGAAATAATGATAATGTGTTACTGGTTTTGCAGTTTGGTTTGGTAGTGGTGGTTTTTTGTAAGTTTTTCATGTTGCTGTTGTCGCTGGGTTTAGTTATTTTTGGGGTTTTTTTTTTAATATAAGCTTTCCATTCCCATTTCCTTTACTCGCCTCTCCAAAAAGAAAGGGTTCAATTTTTCAGTCCCTTCTTTGCTGAAGTCCATGGAGGCAGATTTCTATGTATCTTTTTAAGGTACCTTGAACTTTCTGGATGGATACAGAATATTCTCTATTAACTTATAGTGTGTCAATGGTAAAAAGCCTTATGGTAGCTCTCCTGTTTTAATTTTCAATCTGTGTTTGCTGGAAAGGATAATCTGCTTAGTCTCTGTTGAGTAGGATGGAAGCCTATGAGTTCCTACATTACTTCTTGTCCTGCAGGGTCCTGATGCTTTACCCTCTGAAATTTTGAAGGGTCCTGCTAAGAGGATTGCAAAACCCTTCCCAAATCCCATTTTTCACCTGGTGTGACACAGCACTAAATCATCCCATTTACGTAAATCTGTTCTCTGGGATCCTTCATGGACTGCCCTGCTCTCAGTCTGGCACTATCTGGACCCCTTGCTTTACCTTCTTGCCTTAAACAACAGTAAGAAGCTACAGACAACCAGGGAATTTTCTTCAGGAGGCAAGGTACTAAACATGAATGCCGTAAATATGGTTCTTCTAAATCCCTCCTCCTTTTTTTATACACATACACACCCTTCCCCCATATTTAAAAGCATGTGGAGGCTGTCAGCCAGCTCTCTTTCAAGGTTATTTGGAAGGTCTTCACTTTCCCTGGTGTCAGCAACCAGACATGAATCACAGCACTCAGTGAAGGAAGGGCTGCCTGTTGGCTAAAGCATCCCAGAATACTCCTTTCCAGCTCACCCAGAGCACTGCCACAATGTCTAATATTAAATCCCAGTGATAAGCAATAGTTGAAATTAAACAACGTGTGCGTCAAAATCAGTTTGATCTGTACAAAGGCAAAACCAGTGCACTTTGAGAAGCACTGAAACAGCAATACCGGGGAAAATCAGTGTGTAAGCTGTCTGACCTCTTATTTTTTCCCCCATTCCTCCCTTACTGTCTTTCTCCTCCATCCCCAAAGGAAGTTAAGGATGTTTTTATAATGTGGATGATAGAGACGACTTATCTGCATAATGAAGCTGAAAACAGCCTGCTTGTGTTGAAGCTCCTCCTCTGCATGTTACATGCCAGCAGAGATTTGCTGCGAAACAGGAGAGCTGCAATGCAGCATTTTCCTCTGGAACTTTGCAGCTGTATTACAGTTCCAAGCACACCACAAAAAGACTTTTGTTTACAGTATTTAAATTCAATTTAAATGGCAGCTGTTAAAAGTAGGCAGATGAATCACTACGCATCCACTAACATTTTAGTGCTCACCCACTCTAAGGTTTTTATTCTTAACTGTATTACTTCATGTTCTCTTACAATTAATTTTCCTGTTGTTTTATCATACTACCTGCCTAATATATATAGTCCTTAATATTTGTCTATTAGCAGTCCTTAATACTCAGCAAAAAATAAGATGCCTGGGTAGAAAAATAGAGTCATAAAAGAGCTCAAAATACACAGAACCCACTAATAAGGATAATAAGAGCAGTAGCCTCAGAAGGAAAACTTGACATGCAAATCATCTCTTACTTTCCTCAAGCACAACAGTGTCAGTTCCCAATAATGTTCAGCATTCTGCTTCCCAAACTGTGCAATGTCACCAGAAGGTCAGTGAGGATGGCAGGATCTTACCTCCAGAAGTCAAAGCTACAAGCACTCAGTGACTGCTATTCCTCCTTGAAGCCCGTATTGCCTTAACACTACCTAGTTTGGCAAGGCAGGATATGCAATATGCACCCCAAGCCCCAAAGCACTGATCCAATTTACTGAGGAATCTGAACTCCAAATACCCCAGGAAAAGTTAAAGTCTTGGTCCAAATTTTCCCCTCTTAGCCCCTACAGAGAAGCATTAGTTTAATCCACCAGTTTTTCCTTTACAGGTTCAATATATGCTGCAGTTGCGAGTGAGAAGAATAACAGTGCTCTTAGACTAGCTCTCCATGGAAATAGTCACCAAACCAGTCAGCATAATTATCAGACTCTGGTGAAGAAAAATCCTGGATGAAAAATATATCAGTGACAATGATAAAATTCAGCTGATGGAAAAACTCTGACTGAGCTCTTAGGGAAAACTATTCCAATACTCTCTCGCTTTTGACATGATATGAAGATAATTCATATAGAAGAATTATATTTGCACAAGGTTAGTAATAAGAAATCTCAAACTGGATTTCTGCTCTTTTTTTTTTTTAACCCAACTTCCTACATGCTGGATTTAACCAATGATTTCAATAAAGCTGGGATTTAACTCTCATTGACTGCAATGCAGCCATTTCTCCCTAAGCTTGAAAAATACTTAGCTTCCCACGCATGTGCACGCAAACAGAACAAAAGAGCAGAAACTACACCATCCATGTGTCTCCTATAACATCTTCTGTCAATTGCATCTTACAGAGTGATGGCTGCAAGCGAGCTTTGCACCAAGCTTTCACTGTGTTTGAAGCTATAGCACACAACATTAAAGCACTTGCAAACAGCTATGACTGTCACAAATGATAGAAGTATCTCTCCCCTTCATCTTTCTCCTGCTATTTCACTAGAGGAGGCAGGTTTATGATGGGTCCTTATTTGAATGATCATGCTCTGATTTTCTGCATCTTCTGCTGCAATTGACTGGAGATCGATCAGTTGTTGATAGGTGCTGTGAATGTTAAAACACCTCAGGCCAGAAAGAGGGACAGATTTCTCTACTGGCTGTGTACATACAGCCCAAAATAGCAGACCTCTCTCCCTTGCAGAACTTACACCTTGCTGTATTGTAAATATCAAACAGCAGTGAGTTATTTATTGCCCAGTCTCACTCCCGAACATGACAAACTCTAATGCTTTGCCTGAACTGACCTGTGATGGAACAAAATTAATCTCTCTGTTTCCACAAAGACTGTACAGATGTCCAAAATATGGGATCTTCCTAGATATTTTATTCTTTTGCTGAGCAGAGTGCTGAACTAGATAATCCCTAAATCACTGACTGTTGAGAGGGTTTAGCAGGGGAAGGATCACTATTTATGTTCCTATACACTCTCCTAAGTATCTTCCCTCACTGGCTGCTAGAGACAGTATTAGGATATAAAGACCTGTAGTCCAACCTCTATCTTGTGATTATAATCTGTTTAAATTCACAGTACAGGTTTCCTACTAGAATTTGCATCTAATTTATGCTGCTCAATGCTAGGAAAAGAAGGTACTGGAAATCACTCTCTTCCCTCACAGACCTTCCCACCCTCTGTCCCCACAGTCCCACCACCAGCACGAGGTGGCTGCTGGTGGGGTCACATGTGGACCCCTCTTCCAGCAGCAGTCCTGCCACAGTAAGCAAAAGCCATTTCTTTGCAAGGTGCAAAGCCATGCTTGCTGCAGCAACAGCAGCATGGATCCTACAGCTTCTCACTGTGCCTTGGAGACCAAGCTCTTCTTCCCTACAGCATCAGAGCTCACATGAGCCCTAAAAACTTCCTTCAGCCCCTCAAACTACATCACAATTAGGGTCAGGGGAGACGTGAAATTTCAGATGTATGGAAAACCACTGTGGACTTCAGTGTAACCACTTGGACCTAGCTGAACTAATATAGCCACTGCTCAGATGCCAAGAAACTTTGATTCTCACAAGACTGCTCCTTAATTGAAACTATTCAACAAATGTTTTCTGCAACTGTAATTCAGCCAATTGATTGTTTATAATCTTTGGCTGTGACTGCTGCATTCAGTACAGGGAGAATTCTCTTTCTGTACTCATTTGCATCTGAGCATCAGCCTTGCAAAAAAGGGTATATTGTTTATCAGAACATTCACAAGAAAATGTTAGAGGAACAAATCAATGTTTCCCAAATACCTGGAAAACATATCCTCAAAATCACCTATGACTACTGATTTTGTACAAACAACTATTTAAACCCAACCTTGACCCTTGGCAACTAGAGAGCTATTCAGGGCATAGTAGCTGGGAAACTTTTCCACATTGAAACAGCTATAATGTCAGCAATGAGTTAACTTTAATGAAAAATAAAAATTCCCATATGAAAAAAATCCTTACTTTTCTCTGCTTTGGAACTATTCCATAAGTACTGGCTCGGTACAAGACTCAACACATGCATTAGTGAACTCTGACCTTACTGGATAGTACAGTCATAAGTGTTGGGCTTTTATTACAGAGGCCTTTCATAGTCGGTACTGATAAAGTAGGATCCCAGTGGCAACAAACCATTAGAGAAACTTTCTTTTTCACCTGTCTAACAAACCTTGAACCTGCAGACTATTCAGGCTAGTGAAGAATGCCAGAAAAGCAAGGACATGTGCAACGAGAGCACTGGACAATTTAATTACGACAGTCACAAGACCAAAAACAACCCCACAAACCAAATAATTATTTCATGCTTGAATTTCATTCCCCTTTATTCCTTTATGTTATTGCAATTAAACTGCATATTACTATTTAATTTCCTTAAATGGGACAGTATTTCACAGAAAATTGATATCCTCCTGGATCTCTGAACTCCTCTTTGAAAGTGAGTAACTGTTATTAAAACACTATTAAATTACCCTGTAGTAGTAATTAATCAGCCTCAGATCTAAGCTGTAAATGGCAATAAGGGAAGATTGCACCACCACCAAATATTAGTCCCTACTTTTAAAATCTGCATTGCTGATTTGATTTAGGTTTTGGCTGGCTTGTCACTACTCCTAATCTGAGCAACTAGAATTTGATCAAGAAGAGGAAGTATGAGGAATATAAGGGGAGAACAGCATGTCCTGATTTTTGCAAAATTAATTTGCAAAAGGCAAATTAAAAATTCTTTATTCTATTTGCAGAAAATTCTTCCAATGAAAACATATAAAATCAGAATTTAATCAAGTCAATACAAGCTAATATACAGATATGAAGTCCAGCTGTATAATTTAGGGAAGTGACTTTCTGTCATTAAATAGTCAGCTACCTGGGAAAATATTGATATTATCAGTAGAATTCTCTGAATAATATAAGAGAGTAAGAGAAACCTGTTTTTCTAAAATGTAAGTAAACAACAATAACTAAACTCAGGCAAATATTGCATAATAGGTGGACAACATAGACGGGACTGGACGCTTTGACAGGGCAATGATATTCCTCTGACAACTTGACTTTGTTTCCCTTTGAATGTCTAATGCTTAGTTAAACCAAAGAAGACACCACTTTAAAAGCCTTGTGACTGCCTTAAAATTGTATGTTTCATTAATCTGTGTTAAGTCACAGATGTGCCAGACCTTCCATTCTTCACTCAGAAGGAATAAGGATATTCCATACTCAGGGCTGCTCCATCACTTAGCCAGGAACAGTCAATTCTACAGTGCAGTGCAGTGCAGGCCAAATAATAATAAAAATTCATGCTTCTAACCCTTCAACAGTCACAAATTTCAGGATGTAAAAATAACACACTTGACATGCATTAAATGCTCATTAAAATTAATGAGAATGATGTGATTCTTAGAAAAAGTGCAGCATTGTCTAGTGAAGGAACTGTTTAGTCTCACAAGTGAACTGAGAGTGTTAAGAAGTCTGGTGGTACCAGATAAAATCCACAACAAAGCTGTATAGAAAAATTCACATGGCCACCTGGAAAAAAGAAAATCACATTTCTTTCAGCTGTATTTTATCAAAGATTTTTACACTGTTTCCACATATGCTGTCAGTTGTTTTCACCCCATACCTTTTGATTTCTTTTTCTTTTTGTAATTTTTTCCTCCTTTCATGTAGTACAATCTCTCTTCTGTGTTTCATGACCTAATTTTACCTCCTTGCCCTTGAAAGTCTGTATTCATTCAGACAAAATAATGACTAGGAGTAACAAAAGTAGCATGCCACAGTTCTCATACTTGGATGTAGATATTGATAACTTTGCTGCAATTTTGAATAGTATTTAACTCCTCCCAGATCTAAAATCTGGTAAAGAATTATTCCAATAAATTAATTTTTCAAGAGAAAAATCT
Organism: Passer domesticus; assembly: GCF_036417665.1. NCBI lineage: Eukaryota > Metazoa > Chordata > Aves > Passeriformes > Passeridae > Passer > Passer domesticus. Next base: position 125,630,285 of record NC_087474.1, on the reverse strand, counting down.
AAAATCAAAAATGGAGGTTCCAGTGCTGAGGGAAGTATCTAGGAGGCAGAAAGGAAGGTTGAACTAATATTAATAATGTTGACTATAACAAGAGATTTTTATAAATTGCCTGCATAATTATTTTAACTCCTGGTTTGGCAAAAGTGAACATGTTAACAGTTATCACAAAAGATGTAGAATAACAATAATTAATATGGAAAATAAAATCTAGAAATAGAAAAGAAATGGATTTCCTCTAGAAAGGATTGAAAGATGTTAGCACTGCAGTGACACAGCCTGTACATTTTACCTAAGGCAGGTCTGCAGTAATTGCAAAATCTCAGGCCAGACTGCAGCCAGATTAATCCTCTCTCTCCCCTGAATCACTGAAGTGTCTCTAGAAATTTGTATCCTAAAACGATGCCTTGGGACAGTCCCACCATGTCGCTGGTGTCAAGTTACCTGATAGCCCAGCAAGAAAGGACTGTCAATAATCAGACCCCTGGAAGAGAAGTAGTAGCCTTGAATTGATCAAGCACAAAAGAGCTCCAGTAGCAGCCATTCAAAACATTAGAAAGCCTGAGGAAAATGAACAGAAAAAAACCCAACAACAAAGAACAACAGCAGCGAGTGAGGTTTGTACAAAGCCAAATGGAAAATTACTAGATTCAGCAGTTGTTTTACTAGGATGTTAGATTTTATATTAAATTTCAAAACCTGTATTATCATTCATGTCTTGATAACAGTATAACAAAAATATTATGGAAAAAATCCAAATGTGAATAAAATAATATTTTTTATTACAATCCATAGGGGAAGAAAGACTGATATACACTGCTTAGTTTTATTCTTACTGACATTTCAGTTCCCACTCTCCAGTATTGAGTTATCTTAACCAAATGCAAAAAGTCAGCTACTTTAAAATGCTAAAGTAGAATATTCTATCTGAATTCTGTGTAGGAAAACAGGTCACAGAATGCAGTCCCAGACTACTAAATCAGCTTAATGCAGACACATTCCTTTTCCACTTTGAATCAATACCATGATTTTCAGGAGCTATGGAATGTTCTGCTGCAAAATAAATGTCCTTGTATCAGTAATGCTGAGATCCTATTTTTTCAAGAGAGTCATGGAAGATATAAAAGATACGACTTTGCAGGACCAGGGCCAAACTGTCTATATGGATATAAAACATTAAATCACATTATATAAATAATGAAGAGTGATTAATACAACAAAAAAATCCTTAAAGAAAGCAAGAATCTAATTTCTGCAGTTTTATTACAGATATTCCTCTCTTCCAAGAAGAATGCAAATGACAGTGCCTTTTTAACTTGACAGCTTCCCTTAAAATACTTTTTTTTTTGTTTTAGATTATAAGGATGAAGGAGAGAAAGGATTGCTTTATGCCTAATTTTGATTTTTTTAATATTTCTTACTTGATAATTCATTTTTCAATGATGAATTTGTAGCACTGGGAGTAAAATCTAACTCATCACAGGGGCATTATTTTTCCTTTTTCTGAATTACATATGTGTTTAAAAATCAATGTTTTAAAATATATGTTATTACCACACAGTAATAAAAAATTATCCGGTTTATCACAGAGCCTGTATTCATAGGCTCATTTACAACATTCATAGTCACACAGGGATGCAACATCCACCATAATTAACAGTTACATGGCCAAGAAATTGCAACCATGGCTCAGAACTGGGATTGACTGAAGTCAGCAGAGCAGCACCTGAGCGGGAAATAGAAGAGGCTGCAGAGCCAGGAAGAGGTAAATGCTGGGAGTTCTCCTGCAGCCCTGAGATACTCACTTGTGTGAGGTTTGCACGTCCAGCCCAAGGCTCCTGCAGGCCTTGCACTGGGTAGGAGAGGCTCTCCAATGAAAACATGCCTTGAGAAACCACCCCCAGATATGTGAGCAGAACCCAAACAACTCAGACTGCCTCTTGTCTGTTCCCATGAGGAGACCACCTTCACCTGCTGTTTTCATCACTTTGGCACCCATGGCTGTACAGTAGCCAGCTGTCAATAAAAAGAGTGGAGTAAAAAAGCAAGCTAGACCAGTTAATAGTTTGGAAAGAGCCTCCAATAAGCCATGGAGAAACTTGTACGTGTGCATTTTCTTTTAACCATATGCCTCATCACCTCCTTGACACACAGCTATGGCAATCCTGATTTCAGTAATAAATGGATGATTGGGAAAAATCCCAACAATTCTGCATATGATTTCCTTGAGGTATCCAAATTCCCAACTTCAGCAATAGGATGTTTTTGAAGAAGTAGGTTATGATACTTCAGCTGCATGAACACAGCACATACAACACAGTGGGTCATGCAGCCATTATTCTAAAAAGAAATCCAACCACTTAGAGAAATTAAGTGACATAGCCTGGCTCCTTTTCAAGCACTAAATATGAGGAGCCTACGGTTTTGTATTTTGTATCTGTCCTGTTAAATAATGGACAAAATCAGCTACACTGGAGTAGGTTCAGTAAAAAAATTAATGTTTGCCTTTGTGGTGCCAATAGAAAGAAAAATAGAGAAACATCACCTCTGCTTCTGACATCTTATTGTGACCACAAAAACAGGAAAAACAATAAACATATTCTAAGTGTTTCTATGGCATGCATACTTTATTTCTGACTTCATCAAGCCTTTAATAAGGAGCAGTCACTCTGTTGATAGAATTGCCTACCTGGTGAGTACCACTATTCTATGAACAAGTTAGTAGTACTATGTAAATTCACTCTTTGGCAATTATTTGTCAGCCACTGATTGAGAATCTATATCACATGTTGCCCATGTGAGGTAACTTACCCTCAGTGAAAGAGGCACTAAACAATTCACAGACAGGTATTAACCACACAGGAGCTGACCTGCAGGGAGACCATGCACCGTCGGGCCTCACAGCAACTTGCTTTCTGACCATGATTTAAAAACTGAATATCAAAGAGAAAGTACCTCTCTGCAGCAATTCCTGGCCACATTATTAAGTGAAGAAAAGGCAATAGCCATACAGGATGTGTATTCCTTTTCCTATTTTCTACAAATTGCTTTCCATAGAAACTAAACACAAGACCTGTGCCACGGTAGCAAATAAATGTGAAGGCAAGAAATGCACAGTTTAAATATTCTACCAGTACTGAGAAAAAAAATAGTTTGATTTCTGAACAACACCTACAGGGATGTTTCTAGTGACCATGTCAGTACTGCTGCAGCACACTTGGCATTTTGCAAAATCTGAAACTGTTCTCATTCCAGATCTCCTTTCCAGTATCTGAGGGGATCAAATGCAGATGAGGTCACGAGAGAGAAAATGCACGAGCTGAATGTTTACTAAACACATGCAAAAATGAAAGCAGAACTTATTTAACATCAACAGCCCAAAATTTGTGTCTGCTAAAAAAAAACCCTGTCTAGATAGGTGTCATGGTTTCACTCCAGCCAGCAACCAAGCCCCACAAAACCACTCACTCACACCCACAACCAGCAGGATCAGAGAATGAATTTAAAGTGTAAAAGCTGGAAAACTCATGGTCTGAGATAAAGACAGTTTAATAGGGAAAGCCAAAACTGCTCATACAAGCAAAGAAAAACAAGAGATTAATTCAGTGCTTCCCATAGGCAGGCAGGTGTTCAGCCATCTCCAGGACAGTGAGGCTCTGTAACATTTAACAGTGACTTGGAAAGACAAATATCATAGTTCCAAATGTCCCTCCTTGCTCCTTCTTCCTCCTCTCCCTCCACCCCCCCTTTATATACTGGTGTTGGAATGTCCCTTCAGTTAGCTGGGGTCACCTGTCCCAGCTGTGTCTCCTCCCAACCCTCCCAGGCATCCCCAGTCCCCTCACCAGCATGGCAGCACAAAAAGTAGAAAAGGCCTTGGCCCTGTTCAGCAGTAACAAAAACATCTCTATATTATCAGCCCTATGTTCAGCACAAATCCAAAACACAGCCCCATACCAGCCACTGTGAAGACAATTAATTCTACCCAGGCTGAACCCAGCACAGCAGGAATGGATTGAAGGCAGGATACTGACTTTTAGTATGATCAGCCCTAAAAATAGCAATTGGCACTATCTTTTCCTTTTCTGAAGGGAAGATACTTATATCTCAGGTGAGATACCTATTCTTACAGGCATCTAAAACCCCAAATTAGGAGCCCTCTGTCAGAAAAGCAGTAATGTAGAAGAGAAGGAAGAGCCTGGGCTATGATATGACATGCAGCATGTAGATTCTCTTTAATTATCTTTCTACAAATTAGTGCCTCTGTCTCTCATAACTCCTTAACATAACCACATTGACTGGACTCTAATTTAAGGTGTGTGGCTGCTGTTCTGTGTGACATTTCTTCCAGATAAGAAAAAGGGCTGTAGAAATGAGTTGTATCAGACTGTGTGAAAAAAAAAAAAAAAAAAAAAAAAAGAAAAAGAAGTCTTTCTTATACTATTTCCTGGGAGTAATGGTATTATTAATAAGAATAATAATGGTAATCATTATAGAAGATATGTGTACCTTTATTTATTTCATCTGAAATTTACTACAGTTTTCTCAAACCTGTCAACATAACATTCAAAGAGCCCTTTCAATTACTGAATTATTTTCTATTAAATTAGAAGCAATGTACTTTTCAAAGAAATCATCTATTATTTATATATAAAAGGCAAAGAAACATCTAACTCACCACATCTCTACAAATCTTACAGCTGAACTGTTAGGCTGTAAACAGAGCCATATTAATGGGCTTATTCTACAACAAAGCACTTAAAGATAGCACAGCAACAACAATGATAGATGCTAAATGGTTTTAATAAAAACACAAATCCAAACCATTCATGAAAAAATGTTGACATGCAAGGGAAATTCCCCTACTTGTAAGCATCACCAAAGTGGCTGGTGTGGCGCTCAAGTATAGTTCATTGCCTCCCTACCCCAGATTCCTACTGTTGAGATGAAAAGCTGTGATATTTATTGACTCCTGCTATAATATACTACATATATAATAGGCAACAATCAATATTTGCCTCGCAATTAGGGGACAGGAACTTCAGTTCTATTTTATAGGAAGAAAAAAAGTAGAAACCTATAAATCTTACCAGCACCTAAGACCCAGTGTGAAAGGGTTTTTGTCACTGCTATTAGCCTAAGTTTAGGCCCATTCTAATATATCCTGCTCAATAAAAAGGTTAAGGGCATTTATTGAAACTGTTAATTTTCATTAGCAAGAACAAACTGAGGCAATTGCTTGGAGTCTGACCAAATAAGATGACTCTAAGACAGTTCCTGGAAAAACCCTGAATATAGCCAGTCCATTGTGAGAGGGAAAGCCTGCCCCTAAAACTCTCATTTGTCTCTCTTTCTCTTCTTCTTTTAAGCAATAAATATAAAAACTTGAAAAGGAAAGCCTGGAAGAGGCCTCCAGACTACATCTTGTTCATCCCTTAGCCTGATAGTCCTGTACTGCCTCAAACAGATAGCTTTCCAATATCTTACAAGCTTTTTAGAAGTTCTTACAGATTTTCAAGAAAGCTTCTGCCAAGGCTTTGCTATTCTTACTAGTTTTCCTTGAGTCCTAATTGAACTATCCCTTTTAGTAATTTAAAATCATTACTTTTTGCTTTATGTATATAGGAAGTTCCAATTGGAACTCTAACCCTGCTCAAGCAGCTTTACAACTTCTACTGCTACTCTTATTATTGTTGTTGTTGTTGTTGACTCAGTGACCAAAACTATCAACAGACTGCTCATCTTGCAAGACCACATCCAGCAGACAAGATTTATACATCCCAGTGTATTTGCATTTTTTTGCAATGGCAGCTTGACTCATGCAATTTGTATCCCCTATAACCTGTGGATCCTTTTCTAAATATGAGCTTGCTCTTCCCCTTGTATTTAGGCAGATGATTATACATGCCTAAAAGTAGAATTTGCAGAATTGAATTGTATCTTACTTTTTGTCTTAGCTCATTTCTTATTCTAATTCTCTCCTCCAAGGTCTTCCCACCTTGATGTCATCTACAGATTTAATAAACAAACTTTTCATTCCATTAGCCATGTAACGAATTAAAACATTCAGCAAGTTAAAATGCAAGAGAGGAACAAAACAAGCCCCCAGAGCTATGCAAAACACAATGTTCTATCTTGAAAACAAACTGCTGTCAGCACAATTTTTCACTGTTTACACCTACAATATAGTAGTTTTGTCCAGAATGTGAATCTGCAGCTTAATTTTAAACATCATGCAAGTCAACATCAGAAGTTTGAATCCTGAAAGTTAGAATATCTATAGAATATAGAATATGTCTCTCTCCCCAGAATATGTCACTTTAATAGAAAGATATTATACTGATTTGATGCATATTGTTTCCAACAACTCTTCATGATGATTCCATTGCATCTCATTAATATCTTGCAAATAGCTATATTATCATTTCTGTTTGTTTGCTTGCTTGTTTATTTTACCAGGAATTGAAATTACATTCATTTCTTTCCCACAGGCTCCCTCTTCAAGCCTTCTGAAAACAGAAATTTTATTTGTCCTTTTCCAAACTTCTAAAACCCCAAGTACTATTAATGAGATTTCAAAGGTAACCTTTCACTTTTTGGGGCTCGCTTCATCTTGCACTCTAAGGAGGTTTGGATAAATGTTAGATACTTTTGAATTGAATCAATCAGTCTTCTGAATACTCTCTAACCTGTACTTTCTTTAAGTCTGCAAAATACTTCTGGTATTTGTCATTCTTTTTTGTTTTGCTGTTTTGTCTGTCTAAATAATCTGAACAATGTCTATTTTTGGTGAGAAATAAAACAAGGAACTCCAGATTTCAGACTTCATCACATTTGATAGTTTTCTCTCTGTTTTGAACAGTGACAATTCTTTCCTTGACTGTCTTCTTACTAATAACATAATCTCCTGCTATTCCTTACAGTCTATGCAATATGCATCTTGATTTATTGATCTTGTCTTTTTCACTTTTTCCTTTAAGGCAAATTTTATTGTTTTATACTTATGTTTAGCAGCTTGGTCTGGTTTCTGCATCTACACAAGTCCTTTTTTGTGCTCAAGGTCATAAAAGTATTCAGGAGTTGGATATACTTGCTTTTTTACTCTCTAGCCTCCCTCTACTTTCAATTGTAACCTCAGAGTAACTTCTTTAAAGGTCTGCTGTCTCTCCTGAGAAATATTTTCCTGAGACTTATTTTCTATGAAGTCTTATCAGTCAGTTTTCTGAGTTGACTCTGTTCTCCTTGCCTTACCTCTGTCAGTTGCTTCAGGTTGTTTGTATAGGAGTGCATCATAAATCACCAAGAAATATAGACTTGAAATTTTGTCTTTGTTATAATGTGTTGCCAGTGATAAATGCGGCACTTTTTTTTTTCTTTTTAACATATTTTCTGATTTTGGGTTTGGTGGGGGATTTGGTGTGTCTTGGTTTGTTGTTGTTGTTTTGGTTGGGTTTTTTTTTAATTTTACTTTTTATGCTACACACGGAAACAAACAGAAATGGTTATAAGCAGAGGAACAGCAGGATGGGGGATCAATTTGGTGGGCAGAAACACGCACCCTCACTCTCTGTCTCTATTTGCCCACCTTCACAGTTAGGATAATTTTAGAAGGTCAAGGAACAGATACTGAGAGGCATAAAAGCAAACTTTAAGCACATCGAGGCAACGATATCACATTCATGCAACCGAATACATCCCCTCAGACAGCCCTGCAGCCCTGGCAGCTCTCGGGTAGTCTGCCACAGCGCCATCCACACAGCTACCCGACAGAGCCAGAAACACCTCCAGCCAGCGCAGGCTTTTGGTGCGGGCACGCAGAAATCCACCCCAGGAATTCTGCAGCATTTCAAGGTCAGTCTCCGTGGCAAGGGCGAGAGATTTCCGCAGCACAGGCTCGTCAGCGCTGCGGCTGCAGTAGCGCGGTGCCATCTGCAGCCCCACGCCCCGAATTCCCTGTCAGCTGCTGCCGAGCTGGAGCAGCCAGGGCTTTCCGCAATTCCACGGTCACACACGCGCTGCCCGATTCATTTAACTCTTTCTCTGCGCTTTGCTGCTGAAGCGGTGGCAAAACAGCCTAAATGCACGGAGCTGGATCTGAAATGTAGAAAGAGCTGAGCAGCAGAGGTGATGGCCCTCAGCAGCGCGGGCAGGATGGATGAGGGGAGCTGTGCCATAGGCTCCCGGCACAGGGAGAGCCCCTACTGACTGCAGAGGCTGCCGGCCCCCAGGGCCTGCTGGAGCCTGAAATTTTCGTGTGAAAATTTCGAAGGCTTTTTTTTTTCCGCCCAAATCTCCTCGCTTGTGTCTCTAAGCCCTCAAGCAGGCGCAGGCTATCTCGCCTTTATGTATAGTGCAACACGCCATCCTGGAGCCTGGAGCTGGGAAGTTTGCCCGCTTCTTCGCAGACCCTGCAGAGCACAAGGAGCAGCACGTAGCTTTTGCACAGCTTTAGCCCAGAGCATATCCACTCCAGGCTCACAGAAGGGACAGCTATCCCACAGCTTGCCACAAGCTGGTCGTGAGAAAATTAGAAGTGGAGGTACAAGGCATTCAAAGCCATAGCCAAGCTCAAGTTCCCTCAAGATTTGGATGGATACAGAGAGGGACATAGAAGTGGGGTGGGAGGTTTGTCACATGGACAGTTATGAAAACAAATAGAAATGGTTATAAGCAGAGGAACAGCAGGATAAGGGATCAATTTGGTGGGCAGAAACATGCACCCTCACTGGAGACACAAAGACCTGGTTCACATCTGGCTTGAACCAGCAAAAGGCCCAAATTTTCCCATCCTCAGTATATTATCCAAAGACAGAGAATCTGTCCAGCTAGCTGGGAGAAGTTCACTGTGTCATTCACTGCACACTGCAATTTCAATGCTTTTGCACTTTCATCAACCTGGCAACATTCAAAAATCCCTGAACTGACCTCAACACAAGCATGGAAGTGCAGAAGTATAAGCAAGGGGGAGTAGGAAGCCTTGTAGCTTCATAGGAAATTCTTCTGCCTTCAAAGCATTGCCTGAGAATTGGCTGGGGCTTTAAATGTGGGCAGATATTTCTAGTTTCACTGCACGGCCAGTTCATTCCAGCTCAGCCACTAAATACAAGAATTTTTACAGCATTACTCCACTCTCCAGCACGAGCACCTTTGCCTTAAAAACCACTTGGTTTGTCACTGCTATACAGAAAGAAAACAAGGAAATTTTTCTTTTAATAAGAAGCCTTAGATATCACAAATTGGATGCCATTCAGGACAAAACTTTCAAAAAATTCAGCTCCAATATAAGACAAGACCTGAGCTAAATGAACACATTTTCATATATCCATGATTTTCTTCAATTACTGGATATTATTCTTTTTTTTTTTTTCTTTGAAACATGATGACAGTTCCTGAAATAGCATTTACTGGTAGTAAATTCTCCTAAATTATCATACCAGCTATTGCAACTGATCAATTTAATTTTGACTGATACGTTAAAGTGATTATAGAAGGACCAGGCTCCTGAATATAATTGAATTTCAATAGAACTGTGGCACTTAGTTCCTTTCAATATGTAGAAGATTCCAGACTTTAAGACTAATTATTAAAGCTTAAAAAAAAATGCTACAAAAATTTCTAAACTACTCTGCTTTTCACTTCAGAAAGTGCTCTCAAATGTACATCATTTTTCACCATAAAAAAGATGACATTCCAAAAAGAAAATCCTAAGAAACCAGGGAAAGTTTTTATTGAATATGATTCATGAAACATTTGTTTAGCAGAACACATACAGGCCACCAATTTTCACATTTTTGATTAGAAATTCTCACCCACTAATGAAAAATTAACAGATACCTGATCGAGATGAATTTAAAGGTAAGATTAAATATTTAATAATTATCATAACATACAGTTAGAGGGTTGTAGAAGTTTCAGAGCTTTCTTTTTCTATCACATGAACTGAGGTAGATTAATGTGGGGTTTTTGGCACTTAAGAAAATTGAAAATAATTAATCTGTAATGGCATTGATGGAAAAAGTGTTCAAAATGTCAATAAAAGTGCTGCTTTAACAGTACTTCAAATAGTCTACTTACGCAACTTAAGAGACACATTATCTGCCAGACTACACACTTTTCCATTAAAATCTATGAAAATCTGCAGGTGTTTAATTACATGCTCTCCCATTGTTCCTTGGCTGCAGCAGGAGTAGTTTGAACACTATGTAAAAATTAATGTACAATTTAACATAACAGTTATGCAGATTAAAACTTTCCCTAGTTTCTATTTTGTGTGAAGAGTCTCAGACAAATAAACCATAAATTGCTTTTCACCAGAAAGAGTTGTTTTAATATTTTCTCTAATTTCAAAACATTTTGGACTTACAGAAAGAGTTAAGTATCACTATTATAATTATAAACATAGGACCATAAAATACCTAGGGAAATATTAGAAGGAAAATTACATCTCATGAGAACACTCTAAATACACGCTCCTTTTTCCCAAAGAAGGAGACTGTTCAATAAATTCTTGTTCAGGAGTTCATTTGAATTTTCACAGAATCAAAGTGCAACTGAAGTTGGAAGGGATTTCTGGGGACGTTGGGTTCCACTCCTGTGTATGAGAAGGGCCACATTGCTCAGGCTTATGTCCAGACAATTTCTGATTATTTCCATAAATGAATAATCCACAATCCCCCTTGGCAACCTATGTCAGGGCTTCAGGATCCTCACAATGAAAATGTATTTGCTGATGTTCAGAGGGAACCTCCCACATTTCAGTTTGGGCCTATTGCCTCTGGTCCTGGCACCGGGCAGCAGAAAAAGAACCTGGCTCCATCCTCTTTGCACCTTCACTTCAGATGAGATCCCCCTGAGCCTTCTCCAGGCTGAGCAGCCATCACTCTCTCAGCCTTTCTTCATATGAGAAATCTCTTCAACATCCTTTGGTCCTTTGTCAGTCCTCTCTGGTATGTTCATGTGTCTCTTGTACTGGAGGAGCCCAGATGTGGGCCTGGCCTTCCAGATCACCAGCACTGAGCAGAGGGCAGGATCATCTCCCCTGATCTGCTGGCATTGCTTGGCCTAATGCAGCCCAGCATATCATTCTCTTTCTTTGCAGCAAGGGTGCATTCCTGACTCACATGCAGCCTGGTGCCCACCGAGACCATGCCAAGCTGCTCTCTAGCTGAGTGGCCTCCAGCATGTACCAATGCATGAGGTTGTTCTTCCCAGCATGCAGGGGTCTGTATTCCCCTTGCTGAACTTCACAAGGCTCCTGTTGGCCTGTTCCTCCAGCCTCTGGAGGTCCCTCTGGATGTCATCATGACTCTGAAGCCTATCACCCAGTTTAGTGTCATCAGCAAATTTGCTGAGAGTGCACTCTGCCCCACTATCCAGACAACAAAAGAAAATGTTAAATGGGACTGGACCCAGTATTGAAACCTGGGCATCACCTCTAGTCACTGGCCTCCAGCTAGACACTGCACTGCTGATCATCCCCTCTGGGCCAGACATTCAGCCAGTTTTCAATCCACCTCACCATGCAGCCATGCATCATCCAGGCCATGAGACACCTTTAATGGTGTCAAAGGCCTCACTGGAGTCCAGGCAGACAATCTGCACTGCCCATCCTTCATCAGACTAGCTGCTTCATCACAGAAGTTTATCAAGTTGATCAAGTCAGAAGTCAGCCGTGCTGACTACTCCTGATGATTTTCTCATGCTTAATGTGCCTGGAAATGGTTTCCAGGATTAGTTTCTCCATCACCTTCCCAGGGACCAAAGTGAGGTTTGGTCTGTAGTTCCCTGGATCTTCCTTCTTGGCCACCTTGTAACACTTCTAAGTCTTTTCTGTTAGAGTTTCATCAGTGTCAGAAGGACTCACAGTTTGATGGTTTTGGCCAAGAGCATCGAGTATCTTAGGTCTGAACAACATACAAAGAAGGTCAAGAAATCTGGGACTTCTTTTGGCATTTTTCCAGGATCCAACCAACTTTTTTGACAGGCTTCTTATTTTTCTGTTTCATGCTTCATCCTCTCAAGGCAGGCCCACAAAAGGCAGCCAGTATTTAGATGTGTAGTTCATGAATCCTGAATCAAATATACACATATACTCGAGGACTGTGAAGGGCATTCCACTACCTGTTCATTAACTCTGCCCATTGCATGGTCTTTTGTACCATGCTTCACCCATGATCAACAGTCCAGGACCCACTTCTGGGGCCAGGCATTTGCTTTCTTTCATTACAGAATACAGAATACTCTATTTCTAACACACCGTAGGGTGAGAAAGCAAGAAAGAAAACAAGCCATATTTTATGGAACTGCTCAGTGATGCTAAGTTACATTCACTCTGCAGGTTTATGTGTTAAATTCAGAGTATCACTCTCCAAGTCAACAGGAGTTGAGGCATCCCCCACCCTTGCTATAGACACTATTCTACACTACAAAAGGAGAATTAATTAGCAATGGAATAAAGGAAAAAGGGAGTGTGGATAACAACATGGAATAGTCTCCAGGATGCACCTGGACCACTTCAAGGACAGTAGTCTTAGGTCTCACTCACTGGTGCCTTTTAAACATTTTTTAATCTAACCAAGGCACTTCAGGATTTTGCAGTCTCTCTTGAGATTGGCACAAACTATCTATTTGTCTCTCAAGTGAACCACATGGGATGCCTGTCTAAAGGGACTCAGCTCATTTCTGTCAGCCCAGGTCCTTGATGCAATGCTGAAGAACCATGCCATGTTTCACTTGCCATGATGCTGCACACTGGTTCCACAACATCTTGCAACCCCAGTCCCAAAGTTTTTATTCTTCCTGAACCTTTCAAGATAGAGACTGTCATTCCACTGCATCTGCATTGCAGACAGATAGGCAGGTTCCTGGGCAACCTGTATTTTCTGCAATCCTTTGTGAAAACAGCTCATTGCTTTCAAAGGTATCCTGGAATATATTTTACAGCATTGTTTCTTCTTTAGATAAAAGGGCACAATTAGACCTTTCACTTGGCAGATGTCCCTTATGTGGAAATTACTGCCCAGCTCTCATGATGGCCATCAGAGGTAAATCATGCCCAAATCTGTTGCAAAAATGTGAGATGGATGAGATCAACTGCTTTGTTAACCATGTAGGCTGTCTGATCAAAGTACTATTTTCCCTGCATAGAGAGCACAACATGTCCTACCAACACCATTGCAGTTAGTGATGCTAACTTTAGTTTTATGCAAGTTATTTATAGCTTTCCACATAACCATTTAGGAACTGTAGAACTCCTACTTTCCTTGTTTCAAGGCAAATTTCAGCTTTTTCTATGCTCCAGTCTAAGCAAAGAAAATTACCTGGAAGCTGTGTGGTCCTGTTAGCAGGGGATTGAACCCCAACTAAGAAGCTGTAAAAGAAATGCTCCAAAAGGCAATCCAGACATTCCCCAGTTAAGGTGACAACAAGATTTTTATTAAACTCCTTGACCTAGAAGTAGTAGTCTTTGCTGTTCAGGGCTGAATGTCACTCTCAATCCTGAAAAGTGTTAGTCCCAGGTTTCCCCACAATATGTCTGATAGCACGTGGATGCTGCAAGAGGCAGTAGTAAAAGTCTCACAAAGGGAATTTCCTTCCTCTTTATACCTGCTGCTGTTCACTGCCAACCCTGACCAGCTGAAAAGACATCATTTCATAGGAGATTTCCAGATTTTGCTGATTTTGCAGAAGCAAATTGCCTTATGTAATTTCAATATTTTCTCAAAGCTAAAAATACCAAAATAGGGAGTGGAAGGGAAGTGATGAGGTAATCATGTGGGGAACTTTAAATATATAGAATAGAACTAAGAGAGCAATACTTGTATTTAGTAGCTGGAAGAACCTTTCGGAGCATGAGAAAGAAAGAGACAAAGACTTAAATTCAATTCTTTTCTTTTCCTATTATGCAGGACTGCAGCATCAACAACCAGCAATTGAGAGAAGAGATACATCATTAAACTTATTTATAGCATTAACTACTTTGCATTCAGCCACACAAGTGAAACTGTAAAAAGAAGAAAAAATTATAAAGGCAGTGTGTGGTTCTTTCATTAGCTTGTCTGTAATGTTGGATTGGTCCATAAATTAATGTGTAAAAAAGGATGGGGAAAAAAAAGAATTCAAAGCTTTGCCATTGTAATTATAGCTCTTTAAATATCAAAAGACACAAAGAAAGATTCCTTTTGAAAAGAGTACCGATTCTCTTGGCAAGCCACTATTAAATACTTGCATAAATCTACGGTCTGTATCCTGCAAGTTGAGGTGACATTGCTATCATGGCTTACAGGTCTCTTCACATGACTATTGGTGCACTTCAGTATTATTTATATTTATATATATGTATGTTATCAGGACACTTTGATGAGATAAGATGCCTTCTTTCTGTCATGAGTGAAGGGCTAGTAAGTAGCAACTGAGAAATCTTGCGAGTAAAAGGGCCTTGATGAAGGGTTACCTATTTGATTTGGGCTGTTCCAGATACAAACTCTGGAAGTCTCTTTGGAACAACTCAGACATTCAGGTGCAGTTTCATCATAGATTTATCTGTAGCTCCTCCATAGTGTGCATCACATGCAAATACCAGATCACAGCAGCAAGAAATCTGTCTGCATCCCTCTGTCTTCAAGTTCACACAATATTTGAGCCCAGAGAGCCACCAAAATTAACAAAATATAGTAGTAAACCATCTTTAATATGCAGAGCAGAGTGGATTGTTGGGCACTGCAATTTCTAAATTAAATGCCACAAAGCTCAGTTCTCACCTACAATTTATTCACTCACAGACAACCCTTCCTTACAGTCTCACAGCAAGTCTTTTGAAGGGTGCCACAGAGAAAGGATCTCATTCTTGATACCTGCCAGGATAAATCAATGTCCTTTGGTCCTTTACAGATTGCAAGTTTCCTCAGGTCCAGTCCCATAACAGAGCAGTAGCTCCAGATATTTTTTAAAAGGGCCAAATCCCACACTGCATGGGGTCTAATAATGTACTGCTCCTGAAATAAATCAGAAGCAGGCTTTTGATGAAGTTGAACCACTGCTCCCACAAGGTGAGATCAATATCTTTGTGAGCAGCTGCAGCCCCTGCGGGTTTTTCAAGGGGCTGGTTGTTTCCTCAGGCTGCCCAGAAGTTGCCCTGTTGATGCTCAGCAGTCATAGATAGAGCCCATGTGGAGTGCAGCATCGGTAAGCTTTGGTTATGGCACAGCCTCTCTTCTAAATTGACACTTTCAAACAAAATCCAAGACACAGCTCTTTAAATACACAAAGGAATGAGAGAGTTCTTTGGTGAAACACAGCAACTTTTCCCCAGATGCTAGAAACATAAGCCAATGCCCAGAATGAGCACTTGCAGGACATTTTTTTATGAAGCTGGGGAACCTGGGTGCTCTTCTCTTCCTAGTCCTCAAGCACACAGTCAGAGGCACTATCCTTTCTCACTTACAGGTATTAACTTTGTTTTAAAGGACAATTCAGCTGAAAAGAAGCAGGGCAACTTT
The DNA here is from genome assembly GCF_036417665.1 of Passer domesticus. Lineage (NCBI taxonomy): Eukaryota > Metazoa > Chordata > Aves > Passeriformes > Passeridae > Passer > Passer domesticus. The sequence goes on along the minus strand of NC_087474.1, from coordinate 125,614,791 downwards.
GTTGGTCCCCTAATAGGAATGAACTGGACTACAGGAGAGGAATATAGGAATGGACCATCTCAGATGTCACAGCTGGGACATGGCAGAAATGTAGAGCCAAGAGGAATGTGGGACACACCACAGAGCTTCTTCCCATAGCTCCTACTGAGAAATTGTGGATGAAACAGCTAATTTCTAAGTGTGATACATTTACAAAACCAGCTACCTGGTTTGGGCAGTCTCTCTGCTGGTGGTTTCATATTTGAAGGAAACTGGATTTAAGATTCATCAGGAAGAAAAGCAGTTGCTATCACAGATGCCCTAACCATCCAAAATGCACAGTACTTTTTCCACAGACTTGCCTGATTGTGATGAGGAAGAAGTTCAAGAGCAGACCCTTGAGGTACAGTGTACTGCCTTCTAAGAGTGACTTGACACGATTTAGCACAACTTATACGCATTCTTCTTCATGAGCTAACAAGCCAATTAATTATGAAATGCAACAGGTTTTGGCCTAAAGCCAAATTACAGTGGTTCATTAGTCTTTGCTTTGTAGCAAAATCAAGAGTCCTGCCTGGATTACATTCTTTCAACTCTTCAGTTCAAGGATACTGTGCCATAGAACGCTAACTAGGTGCTGACGCTTACACACACATCATAACAATGGGCACTATAACAGCAGTAATCATCCACCTTTGTAAAGGATTTTTCACTTTTAAATGTTCAGAATCCCTTAGTAAAACATGTGACTGCAAACAAACACCTTTCCTGTGCATCTACCCACCTGAAGATGAAGAAATACTACCTACTATTAATACATAAGTTTACCTGGAGGAGCTGATCCACCAGCAACACTCCTGTCCCATCCACAACTTGCCCCTGCTCTCAGTACTGCCCCTATTTCTGACTCCCTATACCTTGGATCTTTTGCAGATTATCCCTATAGATTGATTGCTCACAAATATAATTTCAAGGAACAGTATTTCTACAAAACAGATGAAGGTTTTTTACCTGAAAAATATTTTGTTTCAATGAAGATATGTTAAATTAGAATAATACACTAAAAAGCAAAACTGCTGGGTCTACAATATACATTTTAAAACTATAGATGCACAGGAAAAAAAAAATCAATGAGCTCTGAAACAGAGACATAATTTCAAGAAAGATGGTGATCCTCCAAAGATTTTCCCCAATTAGGCTGCACCTCTACCACAACATTTTAAGGTCTTCCTCCTGAGATATCTTCACTTTCCACCTCATTTCATCACCCAACACTGCTGTGCCACCCCCTGGAGTCGCTCTCTGAATTGCTGAGCAGGCTGGAGAAGCTGCCATGAGCCTCCCAACCCATCAATGCAGCATGCATGGCTCAGTGATGCGAGTGAGAGAGCTGCAGCCAGCCAAGCAAACGCTCGCTTCAGAAATTGGGAAGGCTCGGGCTGAATCCCATTCAGCATTATTTATTATAAAGCATCATATTTAAGCTAGCAGGATCAATGGCTCATCTCATCAGATTTCTGTATAATGTGAAACAACGAGAATTCACCCTGTGACTTCTGTGGTGCTGTTGCTGCTTCTGATAAAATATTATACAAACACATTAAGGAAACCAATAGAAAACACCTGAGATATCTATCTACGTTAAAGTTTTATTACTTCTGGGATCTCAAAAGGCTTAGGAAACATCACTGAACATTGTTTCATACATACTCATGAAAGGGTAACGTAATAAAACCAGGTCAAACAACACTGAATATTAAATTTAATATGAAGTATGCAAAAGAATGAAATACAGGAGGTGTTGGAAGAATTATTAAAAAATAAGGAACTGTTCTTGCGATGGGGGGGTGGGTTGGTGGGGATTTTCTGGGGTAGTTTGATGGGTTTTTAACTGGCACAAAAAATTATTGTACATCCATAGACAGATGCAATTAATTTTTTACTTTTTTTTTTCTGACTAAATTTGGAGCAGCTGAGAGGTTGGTTATTTCTATCTTTAAAAATGGACTTATAGTGTTGCCATCTGTTGGCATATGACAGATATAGCATCCCACAATTCCAGACAGAGTCACAAAAATGCAGAAAATTAAAGGGACAGATGTGAGAAATACATGCTCTCATTTGGTTCCAGTGTTCACATCTGTTCTCCTCAAAGATTTTTCAATCATATAAATCTATCCACAGAAGCTAGTACCTTGAAATGTTATGACATTTCTGGTAATCATAAAAATCATATCCTAGTGGAGTTTACTGCATGCCAAAACATCACTGGATTCATAAAAATCTGGTTTCCATCAAGAGGACACAAAGTACATAGCAACATTACTTGTCTGCTTAAGTTCCCTCTCCTTCACAAACCATGAGCATATCTCACACAGCTGTAACATCATGGCAAGAACACAATTCCAACAGGTGTCTTCAGGTACTTTGCACAACACCTAGAAAGGACAGCTCTTTCTGGTGGTGCCTGTACCTTGCCCTGTCCTTGTGGGATCCCGGAGAGTGTGACCCCTGTGCTGCTGATGTGAGGGCTCTTCTTGGCACTGAAATGGTTGCCTGCAATTGCAAGCACATCTGCCTTTATTTGCAATGTCACCCATTTTTTTCACCGTGCTTTTGACAGGCTGCTTTCTAGTTCTTCCAGCAATCAAGATTTTTCCCTCTGCCTGCTTCCCTGCCCCAGCTCCTCTAGCCACATAGCACCAGCCCCCTCCGGCTCCCTCACTGATTTGGATAGTGTAAGACCTCACTGCTCCTTACAGACAGAGATGAAATAACCCCTAAACCAGTCACACGGGTTATTACTCTTCCCTCTACTACCCCAGTTTTCTACACCTGTCAGCCATTTTCCTTTGGATTTGAACTTTGAGTATCATTTCCATCCAAGAAGACTGAAAAAGTACAATCCCTACACTCCCCCCCCAGCCCCTACTCTCTTCATGGGAGTGGGGACTAAGCATGCTTGCATATTTGTGAGACATGCATATTCATGTAGGGGCAAGCTTGTACCTCCTTTTTTATTCATGGATAGGTTTTAATGGAGAACACAGAAATGATGCTCAGATTCTTATTTCATTTTTTGATACGGTGAGCCCATTTTCATCTTAAGTACAACACACCTCCTCTGTTAAACACTGCATAAATCCTTTCTCAAAATGGCAGCATCATCAAAAATTAAAAGGTATAGTACAAAGCAAACAATATTGGAACTACATAAGCATGTTGATTATTCACATGAACAGTTTTTGGTATTTACAGAAGGCATTGACTGATGCAGCTCACTGGCCCCATGAGCACTGTGTTAAATCATTAAAGTGCGAGCAGTCTTTATTTGTATTGCAGTAATATTCTGTATCCCCATTCCAGAACCCCAGAGTGCTCAGCGCTTACAAACAACCACCAAATCACGACTTGTATTTGAGAATGATTTTTTTTCCTTTAAGAACTAATTTAATGTTTGACAACTCCTCATTTTTCTACCTATTTTCAATTATTTTGAAGCACAAAATGACCTGCAGGCTACCAAGCAGAAGACAGAATTCCTCCACATGCCTCCTTGATGAAACACCAAAATAAGTAGAAAATCCTAATTATTGCATATTCCAGAAAGGTCAGTGACCTATATAAAATTCACAACACATAAGCAATTACATGCTTGGCTTTAGCTGAAAAGTGATAGTTGAAATAGACTTTCTGGTCCCTCTTGCTCCTCAGGTAAATGAATAAGATTTCAATGAAAACATCTTTTCCTGAAAAAAATTCTGAATTTAAGACCAAAGCAATTTTTGTATCAGCTGGTACTTAGCCTATCTAAACATGATAGAAGTTTAAAAATAACAGAAGCAACCATAGATTCTTAAATTTCAGATGCCATTAAGCAGTAGGATCAGTGATTCAATATCCCCTTTGTGGGTTGCCCTTTGCTTAGATCTTGTAGCCACATAGCAGGGCCATGATTTGTATTGCCATGAGAAGCAAACTCAGGGAATAAAGAAAACACAGCAAACTTAAATAAAATTAGGGCTGTCATTGCTAATATGGAGTCTCTCCGAAGCATTTTGTCTCATATTTAGTTATACTAAAAAGCAAATTATATTTGTATACTTACTACAATCCAGTCAGAAGACAGGTTCAGGCTAAGATTTCTTTACAGAAAAATGTGTGCTTGCAGTGTTGATCTACAGTTTCTCCTCTTTTTTCATGTTTTCCTCCAGACCAGAAATTCTGTGCAAGACATCCCACTTCATTCAATTACTTATACAACTGTTTGACCCTCAAATTCCTCCTTAAATTAGTTGGGGTTTTCTGTTGTTTGGGGTTTTTTTGTTTGTTTTGTTTTTTGGGTTTTTTTTTTTTGTTTGTTTGGTTTTGGTTTGGGGGTTTTTTTTGTTGGTGGTGGTGGTTTTTTAAATTATTTTTCTAAATTCTAGAACTATGAGAAACAGCTACACAAATTAATTTTCTTCACCCAAAATCCTAGCTGTGGTAGAGATCTGTATCACCTAAATTTAGTCATCTGACCAAAAAGCCTACACCAAAAATCTAGAGGCCAGTAGTTCTTTACAAAACAAAACTGCAAGAGCTTCTGGAAGTTGTTTGGATGTTCTTATGACCCTTGTCATGACTGGAGAAACCCTACCTCTTTCCTCCATCCACTGGGAAGCCAGCTCCTGATCAGCTGTAGTGAAGCTGAGCTGCTGACTTCAGGAGCTTTTGAGAAATACTTGGTTCACTTATGAAATAAGATGTTACATAAAAGAGAGTCACCATGATATCAGACTCCAGATCTTCAGTAAAAAGAAGAGCAGAAGCAGCAGCCAAATTTGTGAGGCACCCTATTCTGTCAGTCTTGCATCTCGCCCACTGTCAGGGACATAAGCAGAGAAACAGTCAATATTCTGCATCCTGAAAAGGCTCGAGCACAAAAAAAGGTAGTGGGATGCCTCGCACTTGCAAAATGAAAATCATGCTGGGCTTGCATTGAATGCATTTTAATCGTTTTTCATTAACATACAAAAATCAGTAAACTTGTAGAGTGCAGATTTAGAGAGCGGGGTGGGGTTCAGTGTGAGACCAAAACACACACTTACCTCTGCATCTGTGCACTGGAGGGCACGACTCACCAGCAGAGCACACTGTGCCAGCAGGCACCCTCCAGCCCCCACCTGAGCGGGAGGAGGCTCTGGAGTCAGGACTGCAGGTGGAAACAAGACCCACATCCACTCTTGCAAACAAGGGGTTAACAGCTCTTATATCCCCCTCCAATAAAGCCACTGCTGATAAATGCAGAGCGATGCTTCCTTAGAAATTAAAAATTACCAAAACAAAAAATTACCAAACAAGTCGATTTCAAATCCTGCATTGTGATGCAAACAGAGTTTTATAAAGACAAACATACAAATCAGAAAATGTTCACCTGGCCAAGTATAAGAGGAAAAAATGCTTGAAGATGCCCAATGCTTCTGTGTCACTAGGGAAGGGCCATGTAAAAAGTGCTTCTGTTTATTTCATTAGCATCCATTTTCATCAATACCCAAGATGGTATCATTTCACACACTAGAAAGCAATTGCCAAAAGCACGCTTTCAAAAATGTATCAATTGATCAGAAAGTGCTGATGAGATGAATCAACTTATGCAGACCAAGGAGAAATATGCTCATAATCCCCTCGCAGCTGGAAGAGACTGAGTACACAGCAGCCTGGAAACAGCCGTAGCAAAGCCCTTGGGTTTTTTGCTGGTCATGCTGAACACTCCTACACCACTGCCACCTGCCGGCAAACAGCAAGGTACACATTTCATTCTGAAAAACATAAATAAAACATTAGCAGTGTTTTTAACCATGAAGTGCTAAGGCTGGAAGCAAGGCGCTTGCAAGATCCAGAGCTGCAGCAAGGCACCTGTGTTCACCTGGAGACACCACGAGCTTGGAAAGCACATCACCTTCCACCAGCAGCATCAGCAGCACTGATTGATGTTACTGCTCCCTTTTAGGAAGGATTCGCCTTTCCACAAGAAAAAACAAGTCTTAAATGTTCCTTCATTAAAGACAATGACAAAATTTCCATTGACTCTGGTGAGAACCTACAGGTGACATTTTAAAACCTTTTTTTTTTTTTGGCAGTTTACCTATGCAATCAAAAGAAGAAACAAGAAGAAAAGTACAGTACAAAGTCAATACACCACAGCATTTTCTTCTTCTCAGTAGTCAGTTTAGGTTTTCCATGAAATCCAGAGGAGTCTTTGGTGACAGGCACAGCAATATGTGCACAGACCTCAATAAACCTTCCTTGCACCTCTTTGAGTGCCAAAGTTCTACGCTGTTTACACAAAAAAATTTACAGTGTGAGTGCTTTTTCATTTTCCCTGGCCAAAGGGTGTGTCAGCTGATTAATACAGATTGGAACACCAGCAGTGAATTTTCCAGTGCATTTATTTGGGATTAACTGATGAGAAGGAAAAACATTCAGTTCTGAAAACTCGGGCATCAGCCCCAAAAGCAGAGTGTCTTTCACGGGTCTAGAACTGGTTAAAATTTTTCAATTAAAAATTAAACTTTGTAGATAGAACAAAGTAATAAAATAGCAACAATAGCAAACAATTTACTGCCAATGCAGTGATATTCTTTTAGGAAAGAATGTAGATTTTGTGATTTAATGAGTTTTCAGAATTTTTCAATAGAACAAGATTGTGCCTTAGGAAACAAGCAAAAAACCAAATAAATCTTTGTTCTGTAATCATTAATCTGTAAACTATAACTCTGTAAACTTTAATCTATAAATTGACACATCAATATATTATTTATGCTATGACAAGATCTAAGTTGTGGAGTGGGCTCCTTTTAGGAGTATGACAATACAGGAACCCACAAAGTTTCCAAGATAACAGAAGAAGAAATCACAAATGGAGGATCTCATCCATCAGTTGGCCAGGGAATCATCCTGGCAGCAATAGCAAGAAGTTTCTCTGAGCTGCCTGTGTGATTCCCACCACAGAATGCAGCAAGTTGCCCTCATTCCTTGCCACGGGCAGCAGGCACTACTTACGGATGACTCCTTCAAAGCAGGCAGCAGTATCAGAGCCAGCTGAACCTCACCTTGTGATGTGGGTAGGACAGACTTGAGCTGCCTGCCTCTGGTCAGCATCAGCCTTTCTGGTCACATCACCTAACAATACTGTAAAAAGGCAGAGAGAAGATAAAGATTTTAAAGGAGGGTATAGAGATAAGATGGCACTATGAAAAGAGAGTGATGGTATTTTTAAGAAAATTAAATTAAGAAATAGAAAGAGATTGGCACCTTGGATTACTTCAGAGGAAGAAGTTGGTACAGTCACAGTGGAAGAAGTGGTGGGTAGGCTGGCAAGGAGCTGTGAAATGGAGTTTGTATGCAATGTGCTAAAGTGATAAAGCAATGGTCTGGGGGAAAAAAAAAATTTTGACAAAGTTGGAAACTGTCCTGCACATTCGAATACAGTAAAGCAGCAATTCCCATGCCAAAATAGATGTTATAATACACAAAAAAACAAATTAGAAAAAAGTTATCTGTGCAATTGAGTTAGAAATAAGAGAAAAAAAATAAACTGCAACATGCAGGAGAGGCAAAGACAATACCCACAAATATAGTGCCCTTTATAGGTCTGAAGGAGGTAAGAAAGCAGAGTTGCCTTGAAGATAAAAATGGGTTGTGGAACTGTGGATATATAACAGAAAGGATAATTCATCTTCTTTTAATATATTACTCATATCCTTATATAGATATGTGAATGAATAAAATAATATTTTTTTTATTTATAAAAATGCAAAGATTAAAAATATAGACCACTTGGGGACTTCAATTAATAGTTGGCCGTTCTTGAAGAGATATCACACAGGTGGGATGGGGTGACTGGGGAGGAGATAGTTTGACAACAGAGAGTAAGTTTACAAGTATAGAAATAACACCAGTCTCAGAAAAAATTAAAAAATATATATAAAAGAAGGGACAGAGGAATAAAAGCTGAAACTAGTCTGGATTCCCAAAGGACATGTAATCAAAGTCAGTATTATCACTGCTACGAACTAGAAAGAAATTATCAGGAGATCATGGGAGTTGCTTGCAGGGAGTACAAGGGAAAGAAGTAGGAAACGGAAACTAGAACAGAACTAGAAAATAAAACGACAGCAGGTAGGATTTCCAGTGATTTTAGAGAAGTTAAAGTGAAGAGGGAAGGAGAAAACCCAAGAGCTGAAATCAACACTGATAGATCTACAGTCAGAGAGTGAGCAAGGGAAACAGAGCATATAGCACCTAGTGTGGGTAGTTGATACCAAAATGAAATCTGAGGTATTAATTCACATTCAAGTCAGAGGAAAGCATGGCTTTCTTTTTTTTTGGCCTATGATCTAGGCAATCTCAAGAGATGAAGCCTTCTCTTTACCCAGGAGCCCAGCTTCCATTATAAAATATTAAAGCATGTGTGTTATAGAACATAACTAGATAAATGAAACATCATAGAGAAGTAAACAAGCAATATGGCATTGAGCAGAGATCTTGCAAATGAGGGGAGAAAAAGATCAGCACTTTCTTTCAGTTTGGGTCTGGAATCTATCCTGAATTTGAATTAAGTATGAAGATCAAAAGTGCGTCTAGTTAATATTTAAAGATATGCTTTGGGGGAAAGCCTTGTTTTTCTGATTATTTGTGACTAACTTTTAATCTTTAATTTTTTTTATTACACTTTCTGTTGAATAATATTTTAAGCAGTGTATCTTCTGAAGTTCCCCTGAGCTCCAATTTGAATGTGATAAATCACATGCCTTGGAACTTATAAATTATCTTCCATATTCAAAATATTATAAACTTGAAAATGTTACATTATATTTTCTTTCCTCCTCTTTTGTGCATTTTCTTTTTCTTCTTATAACTTTGAGGGACTTTTTGGATGTAATGGAGAGTACCTTCTTGCTGCCCACGCAGGCTCCTAAGCTCCACACCTAATAGAAAAACAAGACTCAAAAACGTAACATTAAAAAGTCTTATCTAGATTAAGTATATTATTCTTTAACCCCTTTATCAGCATCAGAACAAGTGTGGATTATTGGTTGATTATTTATTTCTAACACCTTTCATTCAGAAGGATCAGCTCACTCCCCAAACTGTGAGGTGCTGCCATTCCCATTCAGAAAGGAGCTAATCTAAGGCCTAAAACAGTGAAGTAATAATGTCAAATCTAATGTAAAAACAGCATCTCATGACACTTAAATTCCTACTCTGTCCATTGGACCACATAACCTGATATCTAACGTGATACAATTTACTAGAGGAGATCTTGTATCCCACTTTTTGGAAAGTATTGTTTAACTATACCGGTAAAAGGTCCCTACATCAAGTATTCAGGAAGCAGCCATCCTAATTGCATATTAACCATATCCTTTTTCAAGCAAATAATTGAGATATCTCTCACAACAAGTATAACAGCAGTAATTAATATGAAATGCATGATAAACTCCTCAGTAGTTACTAGTTTAGATCTATTGTTTGTTGTTAATCAGAGAAAGAAAGCAAATCTCTGAAGGTAGATAGTATCATATTGTGCTTGGCCAACTGAAAGCCATTTAACTGAGAACTTCATTCCTACACTTTGTTTTATACTATAAATGATCATAAAATTATCCAGTTGCTAAAAAAATCATAATTTTTTGAATCCAGAATGAATCAAATTAATACAAACTTGGTTACAAGCAAATATTTCTATAATGAACTAACAGCAGACTCTGGGATAGTGAACAGATCCAAACTTCATTCAACTGCCCCTGAAGTAAAAATCAGCCTCTCTTAATAGCATTTAAGTTGTAGGATATAAAAAATTACATGGCCTGAGTAATAACCTCTGAGAAATGTAGTTGCAGGCATCAGCAACCTTTGATATCACTGCCATAGGGGAGCTCTCAGCCTTCCTGAGGAGCAACACAGGTCTCCAGTCGCCAGAGGAACATTCTATTTCAGGCTTGAAGATCTATTTCAAACACCTAACAGCCAGCCACAGCGTGATATCCACAACAAGTGACCACTGTTCACACACCAGAGAGGTGTGTACTTCCATGAGGGACCATACTGTGGAGTGGACTGGTACTTCTGCGCGTGACACCAAACCATATTATCCCAAACACTGCCACAAGCTGATCTGCTCAGTTGTTTGTTTGGTTTGTCATTTCTTTTTAAAGCTTTCCCAATAAGCAGTTAAGTTGTCAGAGTTCATAGAGTGACTTCAACCTGATGATCTCATGAGTATACATCTGCCCACAGGAAGAGAAGTGCCAACAAAATGAGTTGTTTATCTCCGGTCCCCAGTGGCAGAGTACAGCTATGAAGGTCAGGTATTACATTTGCAAGAAGTGACAGAGTTTCTGCATCTACTTCATCATTTCAGCACGGGTAACTGAGAACTCTCCAGACATGTGCATGGCAATCAGGAAGGACAAGTACATATGGGAAGCTGAAGGTTGCTGTAGCATATAATACCACGTTGTCATGTATATTACTGCATGACAGCTGGAACTTCTGAAGGTCAACCCATCACTAAAACAAAAAAAAAAAATATTAAGAAAGTAATTACAGTGGACACACATGCCAGGGTGCTCCTGCTTTCATTTAATGCTGTGTCTAGGAATTAAGAATGTCATTATTAGATCGCAGAAAAGAAAGAATGATAGAAACAAAACTGAAGTGAAAGAGAGGTTAATATACTGCATACTGGAAACATGTATATTAATCCAAAAGTTTTTAAAAACAGTAATACAAAGGCTTTGGCCTTCTTTTCTCCTCATTTCTAAATTTCTTTTTTAACTTACATGCTTGAATTAATTGTTCATAAAATTATTAAAGTTCCTATTAGACCAGGCTAATAGAGATCTGCATTTTAAACTCAGGAGCTGTTTCAAATCAACTGCAAGAATCCATAAACAAAGAATGATGGTCATAATTTTTCTTGGAAGACACTAACATGGCCCACCTTCCAGAAATAAATGGATAATTTGAATGAGTGAGTGGGAGCAAGAGTGAAACACTAGGATTGTATGAAGGTTGTTTTAGTTTAAAACACTTTCTCATGCCATAAACATACAACATAATATTAAAGGGGAAAAAAAAGAGTTTTTTCTTTCCCAAACCTAATTTTATTAACATTAGAAAAATTTCAAAATTAAAACATTAAGGAGATTAGGAATATCTACAATGATCCATAAAAGGTCTCAGTGATTTTCTGAAAAAATAAAATACACTAATAATACATCTAAAATGATACTTTAATTCAAACATTATGCATTTAAGTAAAACATTGATAATCTCAATTGAAGACTTAGCTGGTATAAGAGAATTTGAAATGCAATTACTATACCTAATGCAAATTTTAAATTTTGATTCAGTGTCTTAGAGTGCAGTTAAAAATATTATTTTTTAAACCTAAAATCTAATGTCCCCAGACTTTTGCACATCCTTTTGAAGGAACAACAGCAGAAAATCTGCTAAGGCAGATAAATTGTTGCTATTAGATTTCAGAAGGATCAGTTTTTAAAAGGACAGGAGCTTACTGTTCCTTCTTTGCTGTCCAATGCAAAATCCTATCTAGTTACAGCTGTTGCAGTTATTAAATTTAAAAAATGAAGGGAATACTCATTCTGCTTTATTCTAAATTTTGATAAGCCTAAATCACAAGCTATTGGTTATTAATTAATTTTTTTTTAATCCAGAAGTAAGAATGAGTCTATGTTTTGATGTTTGAATTTCAGAGGAAATACCCAAATTCAGGTAAAATGTAAGACTGTGCTTTTATTTTTAAGTCAGTGCCATACTCACAGTAACCTAAGATTCTATAAAATGCCAAGAATCTTGCTTTTAATTGTTTGTGTTTTCTTTACAGAGCTCTAACTATGTATAAGATTAGAGCATAATTTTGTTGTTTAGACCAAGGACTTATAGACCCATCAAAATAAGAAGAATTTCTATTATTTCTGTCTAAAGAAATCAGTCATTTTTTGTGAGTACAGAAACATTGCCAGATCATACCAAGCAGCACACATCTCAGGTGATTGAAATCCTGTTGGCAAATATGAATTCCTTCCCTTCTTGTGGCTCTTTTAGCTCAATTAGCAGCTATCAAACAACTTAACCTCTTATGGGAAGAGATAAGAGGTTGAATGCACCTCAGAAACTGGTATAAGCAGGACCCTGGCTGCCCAGATGCAGAAGCATCACATCACAGCACCACAGAGGCACAAGTTACTCTGAGAGCAACAGCCCAGGTGTAGGGACTCTCTAAGACCAGACACCAGAAATGAGAGAAAGATTAACACTCCAAAACTATCCTCTTTTCACACCACCTCTGTGCAGCAGCTCATACCTCATCTCATCTACTCCTCAAAGGTTTTCCATGGACCTGGAGGTTGCAAACAGCAGATGTAAATACACAATGCACTTCAAAGAGCTCACATTACGTATAAAACCTCTGCAAGCTTAGTTTATAATCTGATTTTCTATGTTTTGGGACTAGTGTCAGCACTGACATGCAGGGAGGTGGCCACTACACAGAAGTGATGGGGTTGGCACATCTGTCCCTGCTTAGTTTAGGTTTAGTTCTACAGGTGGTAGAGAAGAAGCAGTGCTAGCATGAAAAGGAGCAGTGCTAGCATGAAAATATAAAGCTGCCTGGCTGCAGTTAGGGCTTCTAGCATGCCCATGAACTCTCACTTCCATCTGTATTTAGTCTCTGGACTCTCATTTTCGTTTGTGTGCATAAGAGTCTAGGTTTGCTAAATTGAGAACACAGCCTTGAGTTCCAAGTGCGTTTTTGTCTTCAGCTAAATCTCTTTCCACAGATGCCTAACAACCTCCAGTTAAATCTATTATTATTGAAGAAGTAAACTGCACTGAACTCTTACAGGTCTATGCAGAATTTTGTGCATCAAAAAAATGGCTATGAACCATCATTTAAAGGACATAGCAGTTTCCACTTTTCATATCCAAAACTGAAAACCTTCAACATCCTTTGTTAAGAAGACAAATCTGTTTGCTCCCTGACCGCATAGGCAAATGGTAAAAAAAAAAAAAAGTATGTTGAGGTCCAAGGTCCATTCCAATATCCGTGTTTGTCAGCAAGCACGCAGTGGCTTCAGAAGGTACACCAGAACAATTGTGAAGGTGAGGTACTAAGATAAGAATGAAATTAAAATCTCAAGTACATGAGGAGGGTTCAAACATCGAATCAGCATTGCATCTTAGATGTTTTCACAAAAAAAAACAAACAAACAAAAAAAACCCCCAAAAACAACTACCAAAAAAAGCCAACAACAAACAAAAAAGACACTTAAGAAAGCCCCAAAACAAACAAACAGTAACCTCCAAAACAAACAAACAAACAGAAACCTCCAAAACACAAAAACCCCATCACATCTGTGAACTGAAGAAGAATAGCTGTTTTTAAAGACTGATGTGCATTAAATACTTAACTATATAGGAATCATCATGAAAGGTAATGGAAACTCCTACTGCTGCTATTCAACATTAGGTAACGGGTATTGCATGACAGCAGAGTCCCGGTGCATATTAATGCAGCAGGCATGGCAAATACAGGTGCCAATGCAAGCATTATCACCCAGCTCTGGTTAAAACAGCTATGATGCCTGGAGTAAAACCTAAACTGGCATCAATCTGCTGTAGGCAGCTCACTTCATCTTCCTCCCTCCACTTTCTCCTCCCACACCACAGTTTGTGCTGCGCCCTTTGATTCAGGACCACGTGCTGCAGTGTTTGTGCAGACACCGTGTAGCTCTGTGAGCTATCATCTCTCTGGTGTGGTTTCCAGCAGGTAATAGGGAGAGTCAATAACAAGAATTTAAACTCATTTTTCTTCTTAGTCAATTGCCACAGCCCATCAGTTAACAAGATTTCTGAAAATACAGAAAAACATTTTGAGCACACATAGCTTGCTTTTGGGAGCTTCTGTTAACATTCTTGCAAAGCCCACACAGCTTCAGGCACTGCACAAACATATGGGAGTATACAGACTGAAGTAAACACAAAACAGTAGAAAGAAATATCAGTAGATGTAAAAAATGAGGCCAGTAATACAGATTAAAAATAACACTGATTTATGGTAGAGATTTTAATAAATAACACTGTACATTCCAGTGGAGGCTTCATGCATTTGACACACTAATGTTATTGCTTGCTGCACAGTTGTGTTCCCGGAATTTCTTTAGGAAGGTGCCCAGAATGCTAATATAATCAAATATCTGGGAAGCATCTCAATACCATAAGTGGCACTAGTGTAAAATGTATTGAACTAGCGTGGATTTACACCCCTTACACCCCCCGCCCCCCATCCCCATTCTAATTCAATTAAATGGGAAGGGGAATAATGCTCTATAACTTGAAGTCCCTTTTTTTTTCTCCTTTAAAACAGAACCAAATAAACCAAATCTCAATGGCTCCCTCTGCTGTCATGTCTTAGAAGTTTCATTATATTTGCAAATCTTTTTTAAAACCAGTTTTTTCCTTCCCCAGTCAGTGAATATCTGGTATTTTCACAACATCATACAGTGTGCCAGCTCTAAAGAGTCAAATAAACCTTTATCCAAAAGCAAATTTCTCAAAGTGCAATTCAATGCCTGCTTATCAAGGCTGGAATAGGTTTGCCCTTCATGTTTGCATGGCAGCTACATGTAGTATCATAAAAAATGTTAAAGGTGGTTTATCATCTTTGTAATCAGCTTTGGGTTGATCTGGATTTAACTGCATAGGTGTGGATTTTGACTCTAACAAAGCTAGATCACTTTGCATGAAACAACTGTATCTATAACAAAACAACTGTAACAAGTATTTCAGAGCTATGGGAAGAGTTCTAGAGAAAGAACATGTTTCTGATGAAACAAAAAGTACTCCACAACACATTAACCAAGCTGGAGAGCTGCACTGCCTCTGGCAAACATTCTAGATTGTTCTTTGCCAGGCCCCAGGGACAGATAATGGTCATTACCTGGCACAGGTGAGCAGCAAAGCAGCAATATCAGGATGTCTTGTCACACAGCTGACAAAGATTTGTCTGCCTCTCAGCATCTCGGTAAGAAGTTTAGCAAGAAATACTCCATCAGGGACCTAACTCCAAGCCACAGAAGTCAACAAGTCAGTCAAAAGAAGCAAAAGCAGACCCCAGGATCTGTCCTCCCACACATAAAGAATAAAGAACTCTGGAGGACATTATTTATTCTCAGCAATGTACAAAAATGGAGGATAATAAAAATCTGCACTGCTCGGTCAAAACAGAGGTGCAAACTTAAGAGAAAAGCAAAACACCTCAGTACTTCACTTTCCAGTCAGTGGAAGCACCTCCCAGGCACAGAGTGCGTAGGGGGAGGCAGCTGAGGAGGGACGTCCCCCACAGCAGTGCTCCCCTCTCCGTGGCTTCCTGGCAGAAGCACACACTGCCAAGTGACAGTCCCTCAGTGTCCCCTGAAGGTAGATTTGATGCCTGAGGTTAATGGAATGACAGCAGAGAGTATTTCCATACTAGCCACAGAATTTGTCTCAATTGCCTCTGTCTTCTTTCCGCTCCGAACCCGATGCCTCTCAGACCGGGAGCTATATTTATCCCTTGCACACAGGGATGTTCTCATGGTTCTAAATTAAGCAGTTTCTGTCACACCCAGGACCAGCCATAACCCTTCTCTATTGGTTCTCCACATCAGAGTTCTCGGTGCATCTGTGGAGCCCTGTCTAAACCAAGGGCAGATGTACACACCAAAATAGTCACCTCACTCATCTGGCGGTGAAAGCTGAGATCGCTGGATGCCCCCCACTGTACACATCTTTTCACACAGGATGCATTTAAACTGCTGAGAGACAACTTCTCCTTGAACTGCCAGGGCATCACTGACACCTACAGCCTAATTCTGCCTAAAGATTATACCCACTGCATCTACTTCGATCCTCTTGCCCCAGGTAACATGCAGAGACCCATCACATTTCTAGTCTTCCCATATTCTTGTCAGAGTAAAAACATTCTCTAGACTTCAACTGTTCTTTTCTTTTTCACTTTTTCCCAGCTCATTTTTACTGTGATGGTAGGCTAATTCACCTACAAGAGGGAAGTTTCATTTATTTTTTGTAAAGACATACAAACACTCTAATTTATTACTAACAACTTAGCTTGAAATGGCTTTGCTCTCATTTTGCTAAGCTAGGCTCACACCTTAAATTCCACCTATCCAAATACAGATAATACTTATAACATCCCAGATTTAACTTTAAGATATACCATCCTAATTTGACAAAAGAAAATATGAAAGAGTTTTTGAAATATTCCTAGTGAAATTTGCCCAAATAACATTAAGACAACTCCACATTTCAAACCTCTCAAATGCCTTCAGCTTACAATGATGGTTCTTTGCTATAAAAGTCCATACCCATTGAATGTCAGGCTGGTTTTATTCATCTAGACTGCAAGTGTAAATTACTTAATCAGCTTCTTAGAGGCAGATACTGCATACCAGTATCAGGGAAAAAAAGCTTACCAGAATGTCCAAAAAACATTAAACTGACTCCTTGTATGGAGTATTGTGTTATCAAAGACATAGTTATGAGTGATCTATGTATTACATTCTCTCCAGATTAAATCTTTTTACTCTCATGTTTGCAAGAAGTTGGATCTTCCTTTCCTTGAGCTGGATCTTCCTTTCCTTTCCAACTATTACAAGCTTTCTGGTTTACTAGCATTACTTGTAGTACTTGCCTGACTGCAGTCTTGGAAGGAGCAATTTTCATACAAGAATTGCTGATATTACAAAGCAAAAAAAAAAAAAAAAACCTCAACTATTTGGCACATTTAAACCTGTCACTTCAATGTATTTGATGCTGGAAAGCAAGAGGGTAGGAGACAAATACAATTAGTTAATGGGAGCAGTGATCAACCCTATTCTCAGTGCATTTTTAGACAGGGGAGAGAACACAGCCTCCCAAAGCTCCTCTTGCATTTATTCCAGACTCTGCCTACAGAGCTGGCATAATTATCCTGACTTGGGATCAACTAAGTGTCAGAAAGCCTGAAACAAAAGAAGCTTGTTAAACTTAACAGTATTTGCATTCTCCATTAATTTATTTGCTCACCCCAGATAAAGGAGAGTCCACATCACTGACATGAAACCATGACATGAAGGTTAAAGGATGTTTTGTGTTGTACAGAAGGTGTGTGGCACCAAAATCCTTACCCCCTCCTTTTCTGTAACACTGTTAATCCAGGAATTTAAGGCAAATCTTCACATTTCGACCCCATTGCAGACACTTTGACTATGTCAGAGGCATCTTTTTATTTGCTTACCCAGTGGATTTGAACTGATCCTACTTTGAACTTCCCAGATGTGACCCAGCTGTGAGTCAGAAACCTGCAGCAGTCCAGGGGTACTGCTGAGCTGGTTAAGTCTGGTTGAGAACAATTCTAGTAGCAAAGCTCTGGGCCAGAACTGTGCTGCAGAGGTCAGCACACAGGCAGCAGAGGTTCCTGACACAGCTGACAACTAAATGAGCACCTGCACAGGTAACAACCAATGACCACAATGTATAAAAATTACTTTTTCCATCCTAGCTGTTACTCTTTCATGAATAACAAACTCTCTATAGTGGCAGTAAAATAATCTGAGCTCAGTGTAAATTACAATACACTTGAAATTCAATCTCTTACAAAAGGGCTCTACCCTGATCTGAAAAGAAAAAAGAAACATGAATACTCAGAGTAAAATCTGTAGAATATAAGAGGTAATACCCAGCAGCATCTCACCCCTGCTCAGGGAACAGAAGTTCCTGGCAGGAAAAGCTGGATTCATAAGCCCTTTTATTTCAGAAAGTATTTTCTCAAGTAATTACTTGAGAAAGCAAAGGACCCAACTTCCACTTGGGAGTAGGTTTTCCTATGCCAATATGCCTAGGCCCCAGCCTGAGCACGATGTAAGGAATCCAAGGGAAGAAGAAACCCAAACCAGTAACTAACCTTACATCAAGTACATTTTGTCTTTGTACAGGGACAGAAGCACTTGATTCAGTGGGAGTGCAGCACCTGCCCCCGTCTAACTCCTATATTTAGTTCTCCTGTAGGTTGCTTTAGAATGCTTCTTCTGTAATACCAAATGCATATAAAGATGGAAACTTTGACCAAATGCTCCAAAGGTAACATTGCTGGGACTGTGAGGTATTTTTCCAAGGGAAAACAGAGTGTGAAAAGTCTGTGGATAGCCCTTATAGACACACCTAGTAACAAAAATTTTCCTACCACATTTCTAGCAAGTGCAGCTTAGATTTAATTTTGCAATGTAAATGACATTTTGCCTGTAGAGTAACACGCCATTTATCGTCTTGATATTTTTTCATATTTGGTTAATGTTTCTCTTTAACAGAAAAAAAAATGCTTAACTTTGTCCTTTTGAGAGTTCTCAGTGGAGTTTTTTGTTTTTGCCTCTCAAGCAAATCACATTGCTACTGCAGATGATATAACAATTTTTTTTTAAAATTACATTTTGCTACAGAATTTTTCTTCATTTAAAGGTTTTCTGAGTCTGTTCAAGTTGTGTTGAGCAACTATTTATGTAATCCACAAACCATAAAGGAACTGAAATAATCCAATGAACTAAAAATCCAGGAAGGATCTTGATTCAGAAAGTCTCAGCAAACAGGAGCTGAGGTGAGCATGCTGGAGGCAGCTTCTTTCCTTCCTCTCACACTGCTCTCCTTGTTCTCATGATTGGTTGTTGTCAGAATATCAGATTAGCCAGATTTTTGGTCCAACTCTCATATCCATCCTTATTAATTGTAAAAAAACCTGCAAAAAGGGCTGAGTTAAAGTTTTTAAAATATTTTTGCAACAAACTGCTTGACTTTGTTAAAACCTAGGACTGAAGTGTCTTTTCATACCTTCTGGATCCCAGCTCAGGAAAACAAAAAACCCTCAAAAAAAAAAAAAATCTGTTTTATTTACATATTTCGTGCATCTATTTTTATATCTTTTTTTGAGCACAAAGCTATGAACACTATATAACAAAAAATGTTGAAAGTAATTTGATTTAGAAAGAATCATGAAAAAAATTACACTGTGCAATTTAATAGATCATTTTTTCATCCAGTGTTTTGGTGCATTTCTTTAGCTACTGAAGTAAAAGACTCTGATACAGGCATGCTTTTTTTGTACTAACATTACAGGAAGATTTTAATTTGATCTGTATTGGATATTAGTCTTTGTGACACTACTGGCCAAGGATTTTGGGCTCATCACAAGTCTATGAAGTTTTGTGATTAAAAAGAACATGTCCTCAAAACTCTCTGCAATATCAGAGCATTCCATACAGATGGTAAAGAGACCTACAAAACTGGATCCAAATCAGCCAACAATGGGCCTTTTATTATTTGTGATGTGAGCTAGATGACAGGGGAAGACTAAAACTTAATCTTAAACCTCTCCTGAAAAATTTCATACTCAGAGGTTTAGTCTCCCTTAAGACTCAGCAGTTCTTCTCTTTGAAAAGCTGCATAGAGCTCATCCTTCTTTAAATTTTGCTAGCAGATTAGAGGGTAAATTACTTACCAGCCTGGATGTTTCCCTCTTGACTTCCTTCCTCAGGCAGAAGTGATTCAAGGTCAAGCTCTTACCTTTGTGAGGAAAGTTGCAACCAGCAGAGAACTGCATCTGTCCTGGGAGCATGCTGTGGTATTTCCACCTCTTCCCTCCTACTAGTGTGATAGAACACTTGTATTACAACTGCTTCTCCCAAACCAAACTCTAGACTAAAAAAATCCTTAATTATTATCAACTATTTTATTTCAAGACCCTTTTGCAGCCTTTTCTGCACACTCTCTATCATTGGCTCAACCTCTACCTCCTCAATAAACTCTTTTCAGTCCCTAGTATCCTCTATCTTCATGGTCCCTTCCCTAGGATTTCCATGTATCCCACCACTACTGACTTCTATTTAACCCTTTTCCCACTACACACACAAAAAAATATTTGCTGTCAGCACATTCTTCTTTCAACTATACTCATTTCCTCAGTCTTATTTACAAGTGTTTAAGTTCAGTGACATCCATTTGTGAAATCTAAAGCGTCTCACCCTTTGCATGTCCTTCAACTCTCCTGTAGAAAATGTGATTTATTATAATGGGATTATTACATTATCAGTTAAATATAGATGAGTTTATGCCTGCTGGTGGTTGACTAAGTATAAATGTAAGAATTACTGTATTAGATTTGTGCATTCTAGTTGAGGATCTGTTTCTCAAAAAATACAAAGTGGAGAAATTTGTGCACACCAGTGTTTGTAGAAATAAAAGATTTTAAATACCACATTCAAGATTATCTTTTGACTGCCAAGTGAATATAAAGTCCTCTTTCTCTAGCAGTATTTTGATGCCAGAATTTAAGAAAAATTAGCTCGCTTATTTAAATAAATTTTATCATACAGAACGACTTAAAGGAGCAGCACAGTACACAGCTATTCTGTTCTGGGCACGCCATTACACCATTATCCCAGTGCTTCATTAAATCATTAATTGCCAGTCTGTAGTCAGAGGGTGGGGTTTTTTTCTCCCATTCTCAGGGAAAGTAAATACTCTGCAGCAGGGATGGTCTCACTTGGGGTCTCCATGTCTGTGCCTCAGTGGTACCTTAATTTTGAGAAAAAAATTGTAAAATACAGCAAGTTATTTGACCAAAGCTCTGACATGGTCTTAACCTGTTTCAAGTCTTCTGTCACAGGCTTATCTTGCAGAGTGAGCTGTGGTATCTTCCAGGGTCATGGAGGCAGCAGCACCTCACTCTCAGCTTCTCTTTGCACATTCCTTTGTGGGCTGGGAGATTGCCCCTGAGCTCATGAACTCACAGCTAATTGTTCACTTGTCTGCATTACACAAACTTTTTCCTGCACTGCTGGTAGGTCTCTCTGAGGGATTTGAAGATGGAGAGGTAGGGAACCCTCCAACTTTAAAAAAAGAACCAACAAAAATTAACTTCTCCCCAAAGAAAAAAAAATTCACCCCAGATTTTTATACTTAGCAATCATTAGAACTTAGATTTAAGGTCAGAAACTCCTTCAATTATGAAAAGACCCCAATAAGCACCAAATATACCCAAAGTCCCTAAGAGAAACCTAACTCTATACTGAACCTTTACACAAATGTATAGCAAAACTACACATCTGGACAGCATTTCCTCCATTTCCTTTTACCTTAGGTTTTGTTGGTGTATTTGCTCCCTCTAGTTGAAAATACCACACAATTAATCTGTTTCCAATTTTTTTGAAAGATTTCCCATTATCTCTTGTTTAAACACACCAACAGCTCACTGTTCTTTTACGTAGCATAGTTATGATTATTTTAATTGCAAGAAATGAGAGAAAATTTACATCACAAGAAGGCAGAAAGTCATGGTGTCTTTCCATGTGTAATTTCTGTTGCAAAGCAGGCGGGTTCACTGAATGAGATTTAAGTTCCTCAGCTGCAACCTTACTCTCAGATATAAAGACAGACAGTAAGTGAGAAACTCTTTCATGGTGTAATGGTGCAGAAAAGCTGTGTTTAACAAACTTTCAGTCCACCTAAAAAATCTTGAACACCATTAAGACAGATTTGGCACAGAGAAAACTAAACAGAAAGTTAAGCTGCAAGGTGTTCAAAACATAGTTTGTGTGGGAAAACGTCAGTATTTTCTTTAATGTAAAGCTCATATTTCATTGTCTTGTCATTTAATCAGTATGAGAATAAAAATGATGCAACTCATCCTATAGCCTCCTCCAACTATTATTCTCAGAAATAAACTAGTAACTGAGTAACTTCTTCAGACAACCAACATTAAGTAGGAATAGAGATGTCACTGACCATGGGATCAGCTGGCTAAGCCTAGTGCAGCAGCAATGACCTGGCACAGGGGAACAGCCAAGGCTCTGAACACAACTAACATTCCAATCCTTGCAAAATGCACTGCTTACTGAAAGAATGAAACGGAACTTTTTACTGGAAAGCAAGTTAAGACTGTAAACTGATGTAAGACAAAGAGCAAAATCACAATGTAAAGTAAAAAGCAGAAGAGAGGTGAGATTAATGGGGGAAAAAACAAAAAACCTGCCACATGCAGACCAGTTTAGGAGTTCAACTGGACCATGTGAATATACTTAATTTTAATTCTTTGCTCAAAAGATTGTTCCAGCTACACTGAAAAGAGAATGGAGACCAACCTTCACAACACTCTCTTGGCTGTTTAGTATCCTTCATCTCATACAGCTGTGAGTTCTCTTCTGTATTCCAGCATTTCATCTACTTCCCAAGACAAGCATTCCTGTATCCATCGTTGACTTTCAATTTTCAAAAAACCCATAAATACTCATTAGCAACCCACAGAGCAGATAATGATAGTTATTTATTCACATTTAAAATAAGCATAAATTTTAGTAACTTAAAAAATTCTCTGAATTGTTCTGCATGTGGTATTCTTGAAATTAAAGATCAATACAACTGAAAGACCAAGCATTACCATCAAATATGAAGTCGAATGGAATACAGATCAAGTTAATAGCAATTACATTACATTAACTTGAAGAAATTAAACACAGTTTTACACATTTTCTGATGAAGCACCACACTCACAAGACCCAGTGTAGCATCTTATGAGAACTGAGCTGCAAATCAGTTAAGCAGCTGAAAACAAACAGGTAGCCAATTTAATTTAAAAAAAAATGAAGAATTTAGTAGCCATGTTTTCCAGGTAACCATCAGAAGAGTTGTATTTCCAGGTAACCATCAGAATTCAGTGTATTCCAGTCACATGTCACAAACACCTGGATTTTAACCAATTTAACAATTCTTTATTTCTGGAAGAAGAGATCCCAGTCCTCTCACCACCTATTTCACAAAGCTGCTAATCCAAACTGATGAAAATCCCATTAGGATTCTTGGGTAACACTGAACAGCAGCTGCATCTATTAATGCTTGCAAAATAAAATTTCAGGTTTTTTTTTAACAGTAGATATACAATTAGAGTAGGTAATGAATGATCCACAACCTTTAATCTCATCCCTTTGCTGAAATGTAATAACTTAGCTCAAACTACAGCTAAATCTCCATTTACCTTGCTCAAATGCTTCATTTGGAAATTTTTATTCCTGGACTAAGCATGAAGGGAGGATTTCTTTTGTTAACATCTGAGGTTCTATCAGATGTTTGCAGAACAGGAAAGAAAGGATGTGTAAATTCAGAGCTCAAGATGAAAGTGTAACGCTTCACATAAAAGCGCACAAATCAAGAGAGCTTGCGCATTTGGAAGTCCATAAGCTCAACTTAAATATAGTCATTGATCTAGAGTATCTTGTTTCATTTTACATGAACATCCACTTCATTGTCAAGATGAATGTAAACTTGTGCAGGCAGTCTATGGTATCCCAGAGTGGATGAAATTCAAAGTAACAACAAACAAAAATTAATTTTCTCAAGAGTTACAAACTAATTTTACAGGCAAAGGATGTTAATTAAGATGACAAGTGCAAATGCACACAGGATATGCAAACAGCTTATAAACTCTCACTGTTAACACTCCGGTTATCACCAGCACTAAAATTCAGAAGAACACTTAAAAGTGGATCCTTGTTTTAATTACTGTGTCCTTAAATCCCAATGAAATATTCTTTCTGTTTCCACCTTCTGAATGAAAAGGCTGCAGTTAACTTTAAAAGATGGCATACACCACATAGAAGATTGAATGAATCCAGTTATCAAAGCAGTATTTCTCTATCTGCACTGGGGCAAACAAGGCAGACTGAGACAAGCTTAACTCAATCAGAAGAGTTCCTCTCTCCAGAGAAAGAAATACGTGAAGTCAGGAATTTTATTGTAGATTGTGAAAACAGCATCCAAAGCCAGGCTGCCCTTATGGGCATCCAAAGGAAACAGCTGGCAGACATACCCAGTGGCGTTTTCACAGAAAGGGTAGGAAATTGGAAAGGAATGCTAGATGGGAACAAGAAATTCACTGTCTCTTGAGCACTGAACTAAGAACAGATTTCTGGAGGAAGATACGTGAAGATCCACCCATGTGCACTCTACCTGCAGTGTGGCAGAACAAGTTTACTGTGAAATACGTAGCTAAATTGATTGGAGAAGACATCCAACTGGTCATTGACTCGTGTTTGTTGCATTTTCACTTGCAGGAAGGACAAGGTCAGAAAAGAACAGATCACACAAACATTAGGCATCTCCTAATATTAATAAGCAGCAAATTTTATTATTAATATTTTGCTTAGAGAACCCTGGACATTGACAGTACCATTAGTAAGAATGCTTCATGATTATTATCAGAAGAGAAATACTGTTGAAAGCCTGGACTAGATACAAATTTAAATTTGTGAACTGAAAGGTTCATATTCATCATATTAAAATGCACTTTTTAAAAATATGTAAAGTAGAACAGACAGTATAGAGCAGATGCTTTGAGGAAAGCCTGCCAGCTGTACACCAGTATTTGTATATGAGGCCAAACTAATTTACTTAGAATTCCTATGACCCATAGAGAAATTCTTTCCTCTTCCATGCTGAACTACACTAAATGTGTCAGGTGGAAAATAGAGCAACAAAGGATATGAACAGGTTGTTCCTGAAGAAACTTTCAAACATATTTAATAAGATCCAATGGTCAAATCTCATGTTAAAGAACTCTCATCTATGTCACCACACTGTAATGGTACAAACAAAACAAAAGAAAAAAAACCCACAAAACTGAAACCAAGTTTGCCACACCTAGATGGAAAAGAGCCACTTGCTTAATCTCTTCATTTATTAGTAAATTATATGGATCTTCACTCAACAAAAGGATAAACAAGATATTGAAAATCTTTATGCATTTCCTTAACTACATGGAAGGAAAAATTAGTAGAAATGGCTTTGGAAAGCCACTCCTAGAGGGTAGTTTGCATTTGGATGCCTAGAATTATTCATTTAAAAAACAATGCTGGAGAAAGTTCAGACTGTCTCCACTGGATTTTCACTGCACTACAATCAGGTGAAGTATGTAAAGATCTTTCTGGTGAAAGTCACTGGTAATTTTGAAAAATTAAGGTAGGTAACTGTGACTTACAGAATTCAAAACATTGTTGCTTCAACTCAGGTTCAGCTAGGAAAAATGCACTGATTTCCTTAGGAATTTTCTAGAATGACCCTGCTTGCACAGGGAGGTTGGACCAGATGACCCCACTGTGGTCCCTTCCAACATGACCCATTCTGTAAATGCATTTCAAGTGTGCAAATTCTCCTATGAAATAGAAAGCAACTTCAAAATAGAACTTGGACCAAACAATGAAAAATATTTAAGATGCTTCCTCCTAAATATTACATTATTTGCACTTGACCTCAACATTCTCTTTTGTTTGGTGCCATAGATTTGTCTGGAATAAGAATAATTTTGGCAAAGGGCTTTTGCATCTAAATTTTGCAGACAGTGAACGCTGAAACTGCCCGAGTAGCCAAAAAGAAAAAGAGAATGTAGAGAAGTAAGTACTTCATAAATTAAGCACAAAATGGCAAAACACCTGAAGAAATGAAATTCATTTAGTTGTGAATGTCGATTTTTTCCTCAATCCAAGTCCTTCAAAATAAAGTAGTGCTCAGGCTTTCATTAAGCCAGCAATGCACACGTTCAACTGGCAGAAATGATTCCTGTCAATTATCAAAAATACTATATGAAAGATGCTGATGTTACAAAGGCAAAGATGCTCAAAGGTGAGCAAAACTCTTACAATCTTAGTTTGTCCCACTTGTGTTGGTAGGACAAGCTTTTCCACAGCAACTTTCTATGACAACCCTTAGGCCTCCTCAAACTGGAAGAAGGAATCAAAATGGAGAATACTCAGCACTTCCTCCCTCCTCCTTGTATCACTAAATGTGTGACAACATCATATCTCACTTGTACACTCAGAATTGGTTTTGTTGGTTTACCTCTGGGGAGCCTTTGCCACTTGTAAATATTCTGCTGCATCTCTGGCTCAGCAACCCCAGGTGTGTAGCAGTAGTGCAGCTAAGCCTATTCATTCACAAGTGGGTACCTGCTTCTGAAAGAACAAATCTCTTGCTTACCCTCCCACCATCTCCCTTCTAAACATCTAACATCACAGAGAACTGGCCAACTGTTAAAGCAGCAGAAAATAGCTTGAACTGGCTCAGTTTGGATCACAGGAAAACAAAGGCTGGCACAAAGGAGGAGGCATGAGGAACAGAAAAGGGGTTCCACTGATGCCTCCATTAGCAAGTTAGAAAGCAACCATTGTAACACCTTCAGCATATTGAAAAATCAGACCAAAAAAGGCATTTCTACATTTATTTGAGATAATAAGCACCATTCCTTTTCTTTCTGGAGGAAAAGAACTTGTGCATAAGGAAGCTGAAGATTAGAAGCTTCACATGTCCATTAACTAATACAGCACTCCACAGCTGATTTTACAATGTTATATACTATTTTTACAGTACTTTATATGCACATAAAATTCCTTTCAATTTCAGCTGCACATACTAAACTCTCAGCAGTCAGCAAATCGGTCACAACATGACTAACACCATCAGCAATCAAATTCTTCTATTTGTAGATTTGCTCACAATCCTGGAACAGTGCAAGAACTGTCTCAGCTCTCTAAATGTGATCACCTCCTTCTCTCACAATCCTGTCTCATCTTCCCAGCCTTCAAAGCCTGCAACAAAGTGATGAACCCACTTGATGCTGAACCTGATTCAATATAAGAGCAGTGCTCATGCTATTAGAACAAAAAAGGCATGGGGTAAGGCAGGAAATATTAACAAAGCCTGCAAAAATATGAACACTGCAGTGAAAGCAAACTGGGGTTGCACATGCAATCAGTTCCTGAACACTTGACTCCAACATTAGCTTTCTGGTAACTGGGAACTTCCAGGAATTTTCATAACATACTTCTGTAACAAAGAAGCAGAAACATGTTGATACCTTGAGGGATCACAGACTAACTACATCCTTTGGACTCACTACATTGACCTTTACCACTTCAGCTGATCAATGACAGCTGGAATAAATCAGCCCACAGAGGGAAACAAATAGCTATAAAACCTGTTAGCAAGGAACAGATACACATGGAAGCAGTAATTTTTGGGCTGAAGCCAAATTTCATAGGGATTGGCCTTGAAACCTTTGTCTCCTGGTCTCCTCTTACAATATGCACTTTGCTTATCCCTCTTATCCACTTGCTATTTATGACACCTGTCATTTAAGTGACTTTTCTTCTTTACTCCAAAATACAGGAGTAGCCTCCCTTTTGAGCTTCCAGATAACTGGCAGCAAAAATTAAGATTAGTATCTGCTAGCCGGCAGTCTCTAACAATATTTAAAATAATGAGCAAGAAGTGTGCACTGAACTTCTTGTGTTTGCATGATTGTATGAGTGCAAAGGGCTCAAGAAGAGAGAAAACAAAAGTCAGCAAAATCATCTGTATTAAAGACAAACCTTTGCTACTTAAGCTCCAGAAATCTGACTGCCAAAATCTGTAAATGAAGGACTGGAAACACAATATAAACATCTGTGTTGGACATGAAACATGTTTAAATAATATGTGCTACTGCTATTTTAAGCTATAAGATATCTGACTTCTACATCGCTGCTCTAAAAAGGGAAAGCTATCCCTGGAGTTTGGTACAGGTTGTTCAGTAATTTGTACAGTCAATACACCCTCTTAACAGTTTTTCAATATTCTCTTCCAGCAGACAGAATGTGTTGCTATATTAATTGAAACAGAAGATATACTCTTTAGAGATTAAAAATTAGTACAGAATTGGCCCAATTAATATGTATTGTAAAACTCTTGTTGCATGTTTCTAACAAAAATCTTAACATGGTTATCAATATGTCAACTCCATGGACAAAGTATTCTTCTCAAAATATTTCCAAACGGGGTAAAACACCTCGATATTTGCACAATGAAACAAAAAAATTTGAGAAACAGTATATGCTTGCTAAACAAGAATTATGTTTATTTAGCTAGTGAATCACCTAGAGGAGTAAATTTTCACTTTCATGATAGCAATCTGTCAGGCTTGCAAACACCCAGAAATAGGAATTAAAGATTATTTTAAATGTAGTTATAAAGGTCATAAAAAGTCTGATTTAGACTGAGGTACATTTACTCAAAACTGAGATTCATTGAGTGGTAGCAAACAAACAGTTCCTCAGACAAATGCACTTTTTTCAGTATACATGTTACAGAAAAAAAAATAAAGAAATGTGCATTAACTGGTGGTGTCCACCAAGCTGCATATTAATATTCTCTTACACCAAACAGTTCGAAACAAGGGAAATGTCATTCTATTATAATTTCATGTTACAATTCATTTGGCTAAACTGCAGCTTAAAGTTGCTTTGCCATATTAAAAGATTACTACAATAATTTTCACATGAACATTTAGACTTGAGTTTTACTCCAGGACTAAATATGGCATGATTTGCTTTTAATCTGTTGAATAGCTAAAAACTGACAATTAAAAAAACTACAACAAAGAAAAAATTAAGTTGAAGCAATGTGAATCTCACATCATTGAACCACTTCTAATGGTTAAATGTTAGTATTTAACAAATTCAAAGAGTTAATGAATCCTTGCATTCGTTCGGTCTCCTGTGCCTTAGCTAGGATGCATAAATACAAAAGACAGCAGATACTGGTAAAAGCTTCAGGACAGAAAGTGCTTGACGAAGGTACAGTTCTCAAGTGTGTTTGGTGAGAGAGTATAAGGGCAGATGCACTGATGAGAACCATTACAAGAAGAGTCAATTTCGTGTTAAAGTGTTCAAAGATGTCACCTTAAGCAGAAAAAAGCTTTAATAACGTCTTCTTAGACATATTAGGCATTTCCAGAGTCTACATCATTAGTGTTGTATTCTAGCAGGACATCTCCATATAGTTATTGTTTGTTTCTATTTCTCTCCTGAAAAAAACAAAAACAAAAAGGACAATCATGTTAATACACACAGATCAACAGTATCTGCTTTTTTTACATTACAGCATTTTCATTGCTTGCAATTTAGCTAAATCAGGCAACACGCTTTCAAGGAAAAAGCTTTAATTTTTTCCAGGAATATGAAATTATACAGTTTAAGTCAACTTCTTAAAGAGAAATACAGAAGTATAAGTGAAACTAAAAGGCAAACGTTCCAAAAAACTGCTATCAAAAAAAGGACTTATAACATCAGTTTTAATTTACTTACATTGAAATATATTGCACCAAGTGAACTGAGCAAGCAGACCAAGG
Organism: Passer domesticus; assembly: GCF_036417665.1. Taxonomy (NCBI): domain Eukaryota; kingdom Metazoa; phylum Chordata; class Aves; order Passeriformes; family Passeridae; genus Passer; species Passer domesticus. The sequence goes on along the minus strand of NC_087474.1, from coordinate 125,585,504 downwards.
GACCTACACACAAGGCAAGATGTACCCTAAATCTTCTGCTTAGCTTGTCAAAAAATGCTCTACCCTCTATCCATTATATCCCTGAAAAATATGGCATTCCCAGGTATCTCCATCAAAGCCTCATATAATAAAAAGTGCTTAAGATCAAAAGGTAAAGTAACTAGCTGGCCCAACACCTCATCCTTCATACAAATGCTCAAGTGGCAAGAAAAAAAATATTTTTTTAAGAAGGCCATGCATACCTTTTTCAGAAATTACTTTCAATAGCAAAATGAAAATTCAGTGAAATAGGAACAGCTACAAAGAAACATCACTTGAATGTAAGCCTGAGCCACAGGAGGACCACGTTAACCAGACAGCCCTCACAGCACTATGAGATGCAACATTTGTCATTTAGGGCTAAAATACTAATGGCACTGTAACTATCAGGGACTAACAAACCCATATTCTGCAGTACAGGTTTAACAGAATAAATGACACTTTGAGTGCTTTATCATCATCCTCCATTTTCTCTACTTAGTTCAAGATAAACATACACTTCAGCATTATAACTAGCTCCAGAAAAAAACAAAAGCTGATCAACAAACTATATATCGTTGCCTTCATAATACATCATTTAGCCTGCAAAAAAACACCAGTCGGTGCAAAAAACCAAGACCTTATCTTTCAATAGCATTTTCCATACCTTTCTTTATACATACAACTGAGCACATTAAGAAAATATACAAATACCTGCACGGAAGAGAGGTAGGTTCCCATCCCCCGTAAACGAGAATAGAAAGTATAAAATACCTCTCCATATTTTTATTATTATTGCACACTATAAATGGAACAATAACAGCAGGGGAAACAAAATAACCCAGGAGGCATTTGAACAGCTATTTCAAAACCACATTGAAACTTTATTATGCTAGAAACTATTTAAGAAAATTGCAAATGAGCATATGACCCCACATAGATTCTTCCAAAAAGACTGTCTATTGAAAGAAGAAGGTATGTAACATTTATACTGGTTATTACTGGTCATCTAGTCCTTTCCAAGAAAGATCTCCCAAGCTGCTTCAAGATGAAAACCAAAACAATAAAGCCCAGTCTTTGTCACAATGAGCAGCTCATGGTCCCAGCAGCTGAGTGTCTAAGACTGGACATTAGCTAGAGCAGAATTTCTGTGTATTTAAAGTGAAAGCAATATGTGCACTATTCTGCTAGAAGATTATTTTTCCTATATCAAAAATACGTACCTAATATTTTCATAGTAAAATACTACTTTTTAAAATTGATAGTATCAGTCATTAATACAAGCTGATATCTTAACAATGCACTCCTAGCTGAAAACAGATGATGACTGGCCTCATGCCTCACTATGCATGTAAGGCATGCAAAAATAGCCTGCTCAGGCACATCTCAGATTATTCCTCTAATATTAGCAGACTTCAACTGCAGGAACTACACAAAGTGTTGAAAAACACTCCTGCAGTAGTAAGCAGGAGACTATGAAACTGCAGTGTTAAAATATATAACAATTTTAAATACAGCCTGTATACAACTAAAATCATCAGCTCCTGTTCATCTGCAAGTATTGCATACATAAGCACTGACTCAGGCTGTCTAGAAAGACTCTGCATTTCAAAATGCTGCACTATAAACTGACCAACACAATGCTTTGTGAAGCTCTCAACTCAAAACATATTTAAATTCATAAAAATTCAAAGTAGAAAAGGAATGATACCCTTGACTACCTTCTTCCACTTGATGAAATAATGAAGGTGTTGCAAATTTTAAATCCGCTTTGAATTCTACAGAGAAAAAAAGGCTTCAAAACACCACCACATCTTTCCTGCAGTCTCAAAATTATGTATTACTACATTTATATTTAATTACTTCAAGCAGACATACAAGCATGACATTTTTCAATGCAAGTGAACGGTACATTCTTCAAATACTGGTATCAGTGACATTTGGCACTCTGTACTGCAAAAGAGAAAGACAACCTGATTTACTCGAAACATAGGCAGTTCAATTCCACTCAAAACTAAAACCCTCCCCAACTCCAACAAATCACACTCCTGGACTAAACTCCAATAACTGCCTTTTCCTATCTCAAAAAGTATTTTTCCTAGGGGTTTTGGGTGGCTTGGTTTTTGAGTTCGTTGTTTTTTCGAGATTTTTTGTGGCCACAGACTAACAGAAGAATTTACTTCCAGAAGGTTTCCAGCATAACCACTTCTCTTTTACTCAATTATTTTCATTTCTTATATCCAGATAAGCAAAACTTTTGTCACATCTCTTGCAGTGCTCTTGGACAAAAACTTACTGCTGTGTATTTAAGTTCCCTGCCAAAGGTCAACTCACCATGGTCAGACTACCCAGCTGCAGGGGGAGTTTATGAACAGGACATGGAAATTAAGTACCATTCAAATCAGGACGATATGGGAACATATTGGTTGGTTAAAGGTACTGTCAGCTGCAGACCATATGCCAAGCACATTTCACACATGTAAATAACTTTCTGCACAAACCAAGTGAAGGTGAATCTAAAAACTGCTTCAACCTTAGAAACATGCATCAATCTAGTACAAATAAAACTATGAAATTAGTTTGGTCTGAACTGCAAAGCTGACTTACTTCCAAATTTTAGCTGTCTGAATTCAGCGCATTAATTGAATGAACCCATGCTGAGAAGTAGCTGCAATGTAATTTATCCTCAGATATAATGAAATCTCTGTGCTAATAAAATTTCAAAATTCAAAGCAACAAAAACATTTCCTGATCTGATTTGAAAGATTCTATGAGACACACACAACCCAGCCTTTGCAATTTCTTTGCCACAAAGAAGGTAAATGAAAAAGCCTCATTTTAAGTAGTCTACGTGTAAATGCAAACGTAACCTAACAAGAACAAGAAGCTACTACAGTCTTTGGCTGTATTTTTTTCCCAAGGTCCCACAAACTGAAGCTCAAGGTCAGGAAAGGCAGATCTGAAAGAATGACTTTGGCTGATTTTTACAGTAGTTGCAAGTGCAAGCATTTCAAGGTGTCCATTTGGAAGCTATCCAGGGTTGCAAACTTAACACAGGCCAATTGCAGAGCTCCCACACACCCTCCATCACTATCAGCTATAATTGCAAAAAAAACCAAAACAACAAACTGTAGCATATTGCCAAACCTCTGCCTCTTACTGCAATGTTTAAAGTGTTCATGCCTGAAGCTGTCTACTCTGCCCCTCTAGCAAGAGGGAGCATTCTAACAACAGCTTCAGAAGCTGCTTTACTGCAAACTGTGATTTAATCTTCAACTTAGAAGCCCTGCTCATCTGCAATGTAAGCTAACATGTCAGACTGCATTCTGTGAAGTGAGGCACAGGAACTCATCTGCTCTGCCAACTGTGCTGCGTGGGCAGAAACACCTGGCAGAGGCAGAGCAGGCAGCTGTAGAGGTGGTGAAAAGAAGCCACAGCAAAGCTCATGAAATCTCATTTACTAATGGCATCAGCCATAATCTGCAATTTATTTCTCCCCAGTGTACCATTAAAGCTAGGACAGCATAAGCATTGACCTTAGAGCTTGAGAACCGCAATGAAAAACAGATTACTAGAAAAGTGAAAAAATCCAGAAATTTTTACTCCGTTTATATCACCAGCTGCTAACAAACTAGATTACTCAAACTTTAAAGTTGTGTAAAATATTAGTCCTTTTTAACTTCTCACTCTCGAACTCCCAACTAAGAGGGCACATCTCCTCAACAGAGAAACAACCTCAGAAACAGGTAAATATATTTAAATACATTTCTCTGAGAGGCACTTCCAGGAAGAAGGGAGGGAAGGAATAGATGAGAAGGGTGTCTAAAAGTCATAAATGAACCTAGAAATTTTTCCTGTGCAGATGCCATTCCCTCCCTAAATACTAATTTTCTTCTATTCCTTGACCCAACATGAAAACTACAAGGCACAAATAAAAAATCAAAGTTAACATACAAAGTCAAATAAGGTTTTACAACTTCAGAGTAGCTTCTTCTCCCAGTATGCTCTGCAAATTAATACTCATGTGAGACCCTGTTGCTGCAGATCAGTTGAACTATAGATGGCATATAAAGGTTCTCAAGGACATAAATATTAACAAAATCTGCAAAAGCCAGAAGACCTAGACTTCAAACTTATTTATTCTTCCTATTAGTTTTGATGGCATTTACTTAGTCACTGAAACGTACTTGTAAATATATTCTCCTACTATAGGAAAAAATTACTGTAAAAAGGTAAATAAATTTTAACAAATTCATGCACTGTTAGTAGAACATTAACAGACCATATTATTTTATTATGGTAATGATAAAGGCAGTAAGAAGTTAATCCCCATCTGAAATTCCACACAGTACAACCATTCAAAAGGCAGAGGTGGAGAAAGAAACCCATCTACTTAACGACACTATATGATAACACACAACACTAAAGGCATTATATGAAAGGCTCTGCAGAAACCAAGCTTGAACTCCATGAGCCAGAAAAGCCCTTCCAGTCTTCATGAGCCAGAAAAGCCCTTCCAGTCTTGTCTTCCCAGGCAGATACTTTCAGTGATGGATCAGCCCATTCTAACTACAAGTAGCAAGTGCTTTGCTTCAGCGTTGTACATCATTATACACTGAAATATCAGACTTTAATTATCTACAAGACAGCCATTTCAGCAAGATAATTAAAAAAAAAAAAAAAGAACAAGCCTCCAGATCCTCACTATTATTTGTTAACAATGCTCAGAGTATAATACTGGCTTTTGAAGACTGACAAGAGATAGCTTCTTATCAAATCTATAGAAATTGCATTTAGTGATGACCTCTGTCCCTGCAAAAGAAGCAGAAAGACGACTCTGACACCTGAGTTAGTTGTTTTCAGATGCCCATGGGCAACAAGAACACATTACTTAATTGCTCTGCTAAGGAATTTATGGTAGCCTTGGAAGGGAAACAACATTCACTGCAGGGCTTACGAAATACACTGAGGAAGAATTTCTCAGGCAGTTTTTCTTTACGCCTCACCACTCATAATCTTTGAATAGGTGTAACTCAAACTCCAATCTACCATGAGGAAAAAAAATGAACTTACTTTATCTTGGTTTCCTATTTATATGAAAAAGTAGTGAACAAGTTTACATTTACTTTTTACAGCCAACTATAACCTGTATGGTATGGAACACTACAGTAATTACTCATCAATATTAACTACACTACCAAACCTCTGAAAAATTCACAACCAGGCTTGAGAAACCTATCATATGTTAAGTTTTGTCATGTTTCATTTCAGCTAGATATGAAGTTTTAAGCAAATTGGTTCTGTAAATAATCCTAGTTCAACCAAATCTACAGGAACAGCTCCAACAGACAAGCAAGATCTGTATGTCCCAGATAAAAAGTCCCATTTTTTCCAGCACACCACTTCCAGGAGTCTCCACTGAGTTACTGCTAGCTAGCCCATCTGCAGAATGAATCAATGAAGCAAGGTTGTGGAGAGTCAGATGGGTTGGGACTTTCTTGCAATTCGCAGGCATATTTCTACCCTGCAAGCTGCAGGAAAAGCATCACTGTTCTAGACAATTTGCTGTTAATAGAGCGCTGAAATCTGAGGAGATGCAGCAGGAAGCAGAAGGCTGCCTCATGAATTTTTACATCTATCTGTATATACTTATGGTTCTGCTTCTGCTATGGAACAAGAGATTTAGAATTTCTCCTTTGCTTTAAAAATCACAACTTAAAAGAAAAAGCACGTAGAAAAGGTACAACTGTCACAGATCAAGCTCAATTCCAGTTTGAGATCTTGTCTTAGCTAGCTGCCATGATATTTAAGAACACAAAGTATTAGATTCCAAAAAGTGACTGGTCTCTTAGACTTTGAAGTAAACCATTTGGTTGATATTCCTAGCTTTTCCAATAGGGGTCCCTATTTTACAGGGGAAATTGGTCTTTCCATTCCCAGAGTAAGAGAAGTTGAATCCACTCTGTAAAAAGCACTTTGCAGGCTTGATTCAGGTAGGGATTTCAAACAAACACATTACAAGATCTGTACAAGTGTTGCTATGAACTAAGACTGCACCAGTGAGTTTAATTACCTCTTTTATTCACAAGTCTAATATTGCACTTTCCCTCTTGCATCATCACTAGAGAAACACAGCCAACATCATTGCTCAAACTCTTACATGGTCACTCTGTAAGAGACCACAATATAACTTCTATCCCCATACTCCAAAGAATTCTAAATTATACCTTGGAACAGAAACAACTGACTCTACAAAATGCACAGAAAACAGGCACACTTGAAATCCCTATGTCTGTAACATAAGAACATGAGGGTCATTTTTAAGTTTTTCTAAAAGACTAAAGATGCAACAGCAAATGAAGACACAGCAAATAAGCACACCATCATGGAAAGGAAATTCTAGCGCAGTATGCTCAAAATTATTCTAGCTCCAAATAACCATCTCCCATGACCAGGGGTACATATTCATCTCACAACTATCAAGGGAGGGGAAAAAAGTGTTTCCTGTTTCTACTTTCTCACTTCCAATTATGAAGATGACACTCTTGATAAATATGAAGTTCAAGGAAATTAATAATGTCCCTTGAAACTTCATCAAAAGCATACAGGAAATGAACATATTTCTCAGAAGATATTAATTACATAACCCTCTTTTAGACAGTTTCATGTTTATTACATAAACCTCTTCTAAATATAAATACACAAACTTTTAGAAGTTATTTAGTACAAATATAATTTAACTGCATTAAAAATTTTTGTCAATCACCTGTTTTCCTTAAACTGAAAAATGTGTGAATGGATCTATATCTGTTCTTGACATTATAATGTAGTAATTGATGACTGGGGGTTAAGAGGAGGAAGAAGCAGCTACAGTTCACTATTAATGGAAGATTTCTCCCTTCAAGATATTTTTAAGAAATCAATCACAATATTAGCAATGTCCTAGAAAGGAAAGGCATTACACTGCTTAACACTGCAGCCCGATAAGGACCCAATTACCAGAGAAACAAAAGTTACATTGGTATCAGAGTGAACGGGGAAAAAAAAAAAATCACTGCTTTTGAGAGTCAAGAAGTTCTAGCTATGTCATCATTCCTACTACAAGATAAGTAATACAACACAAGAAAAATAAGCATTTAAAATTTTAGCTATCTGCCATTTAAAGGCTTCCTGAAAGTAAAAAAATTCCAAATGCAAATCAGATAAGCACAAATATATAATAAGTTCTTCTACCTTACCTCGTGAATAAAATATTTTTCTGGACAATCGCACTAAGAAAACCCTCTAAAGCACTCTACAATTACATGAAACCATGACCTTTTTTCCCCACTGTATGCTACAAAAGCAGAATTCTCCATCAAAAAGCACCAAAAGAAGTCCTAGGACAACACTTAATAAGCCACCATCTAAGGGCAAGGAAGTTGTAATCTGTCAACAACTGCATTTTTAATCAGAGCCACATATTATTTTCACCCATATACTAACTGAAGGTTAGACGCAAAGCTACTACTACAGATATTTTTCTTTATTTTCATTACCTCTTATTTTCTAAATTGTAATTGTTTCAGATTTTTGTTTCATTCATTTAGATACTACAGCTTTCTGTTGAAAGACAATCAAACATCTTTTTAAATAATATGCATACAACTTGCACATTTACACCACAAAGCAGCAGTTAACTAAAGACAAATGGAATTCCAGACCACTTCAATGTATGTCTGACAGAACTCATGGAAAAAAGCATCACTCATTTCTCTGATCCTTTGGTAAAAGATCACAGCACCTGTATGTTTAAAATAGGAGTCTGGAACCTGAGCTGTAGGAGAAAGGGAATGATTACTGCACAAGCCCTGCTGCAGATACCACTCCCACAGCAGGGCTACATCAAACAGTGCTACACACTACAGTTCTAATATTTATGCTTGAAGAGACTATTTGTCATTTTCAATTTACCTTTATCAAACAGCAAAGTTACTAAAGTTTCATGTTTATCAGAGACTATTGCTTGTACTTCTAGAAGTATACTGCCATATTTTAACAAAACATACTGCTAGGCCATATTGGAAATGAATTCATGATCCCCCTGAGTTGTTAAGATTAAACTTTTACAACCAATTATTTTACGATAAATTAGCTGTAATGATGAACAGTTATAAAATAAATTAAATCCCTAATTATTTGCTGTTTATGATATTTAGATTGCTCGCTGTATGAAACTTTGTAAACACCTATGCAATAACAAAATATTAGCTGAATTTCAAGGAACATGGAAGGGACTACTGCTGCCTGATGCACTTAATATTTTATTAACAGCTATGCTTATACTTTTCATTACCAAAACACTGGAAGCAAAGTGACTGCCACAGCTGCCAAAGAAAATGAACAGGAACTTAATTTACACAGTTCTACAGGCAGTAGAAAGTGCACATATTTAAATAGAGCTTCATGAAAGCCTACCTGGCACTAGGTAATAAAGAGCTATTCAATTAACCATAATCCAGAGCTTACAATACTAATTGGTGCATTTACAGACTTGAATCATAAGTTAACAATTGCATGTTTACAATTTAAAGACAGATTACTTGTACACTGTGTGATAAAAGAAAAAACACAGATTTAAAATCAACATTCAATCACAAGAGAATGCTAAAGTCACAGTAGATGCCATTAGTTTAATTTGAACTTCCTATATTTTAAGTCTACATGAATTTGCTGAAGGCACACCTCAAATCCATCTACAAAGAGAAAAATCACATGACTAACCTATACAGTTATAAAGTAATTTTTGATAATTGGTTATAAAACAAATTTGTACAATGCTGTAAAAGAGCCAATGGCCACTATTGCAAGTATCTTGACAAGCATGTTTTCTCTCAAGTGTTGGGAAAGGTAACTATTTACAAAGAAACAAAGAGGTCAGTACTTGAGTCATACAGATACTGTATGTTTCTCTGAAGATACTATTCAAATAGTAGTGTTACTTTATTACTCAAATACCCATCATCAGTTACCTAGCTCAAGACCAGCTAAATGCTGAACTCAGTACTTTGAATTTTAAGTTTAGCACACATAGAAGCACTTCTACTAATCTACAGTTCTCCTCTTCATTACATTTTGTGGCTTTTACCTACTACTGAGGGAACAAAACCACAAATAAAACAATCTTCTTGAGTTGCTAGGGCATGTCTGAATTATCACTTGTTTGTGAAGTATTTTTAAATAAAGGAGATATTTTTGAAGCAAACCAGTTATTTGTGAAATATCCCAAAATTCTGAAAATTTAGAAAATACTGAAGCATGAAGGCTACAAAGGTACATTATACATTATAATCTCAGTCCTCCTGAAACATTACAAAATTACAACAAATCACAAAATCAGAACATCTGGAAAGAGCCATGAGATCACCAAAGTCCAATTCCTGGTTCCGTGTCCACGAGTTGCACTATCTACCTGAGAGTATTGACCAAACACCTGAACTCTGTCAGGCTTGGAGCTGTGACCACTTCCCTGGGGAGCCTGTTCCAGTGCCCAGCCACCTGCTTTTCTTCTATCTGATCTACATCTTCCCTAATACAGCTTCAGGCCATTCCCTAGGAACTTGTCACTGGTCACAGAAGTGAAGAAATCAGTGCCTGCCTCTCCACTTCCCCTCAAGAGACCACAATAAGGTCTTGCCCTCAGTCTCCCCCAGGCTGAACAAACCTAGTGTCCACAGGTTCTTCCCACATAGCTTCCCCTCCAGACCCTTCACCATCTTAGTGGCACTTCTAGATGCTCTCTAATAGCTTTATGTCTTTCTTATATTGTGGCACTGAAAACTGCACACAGGACTCGAGGTGAAGATTCACTAACACGGGGTATAGTGGGACAATCACACCCCTTGCCTGGCTGGTGGTTCTGCACTTGATGAAGTCATACCAAAGCCAGAAAAAGTCAGTCATTCCCTTACATTGAATATTGGTTAAGAAAGCAATCCATCACCCCATCATCGAGATATCATGAAAGTAATGATACTCATCTAGGGCATAATCCATTTTCTTTTTAGGAAAAAAAATCCAAAAGACATCACATACCCAACTGGGATATTCATCTAGCCTACTAACAGAAAACTTTGAACACAACAATTTATTGCAGAGTTGTGCAATGGAACTACAAAATTGGTGTGGGGTACGCCTGACACTGTTCTACAGGAGATGCAACACACACATTGAATTAGGAACATACAACAGGGGTGAAACCACACCAGTACTAGAAACCTAAGAAGTAAACATTTCACCTGCTTCACAGCTTCTTTATGAACAGCTTCAAGTGAACAAATTCTCCACTTCACATGTCTCAAGGCCCCTAGTACAAATCCTAAAACTTTTGGGGCTTTTTATTCAGTGAGTGGTGTGACATGATGAACAGAGATCATTAGCAACAAACCGTACTGATGGCAACTCCCATTTTTGAATACTTGTGTATCATCTAACTGGTAAAAACAGCTCCTGAAATGTTTCTAACCATGAGACAAATTATACATTTACAGTTACTGGCAAGTCTGGAAAGCAAGTAAATACAGGAAAAGTAAATATTGTGGCCAATAGTGAGAACAAGTGTTATGATTAGAGAGGGTACACAAGACAAGTAGTACAAAACTGCTTGAATGAAATGCTTTTCCCTTGTCTGATGAGCATTTCAGGAAATGCCCCCAAAACTGAAAGTTCCTATACAGAGTTATCACATTTACTCTTCCTTGCAGAAATGAGCATTTTTTTTAAGGAAATGCACTATCAGAAAGGTCAAAAAAATATTTCAACACTATTCAAGTCATCACTGTATCATTTCTGTTTTTCACAGTTCCACAAAAGATAAATTGAATCAAGGGGAAAACCCGCTTTTCACACTAATCATGCTGTTAACATTTCATAAAAGCAGAATTTGAATTGAAATTTTATGTTAAATAAAGTGCGCTTCTTCTCTAATTCCTGGTCCTTTTTCTGACATCCACTAACTGTAAAAATCTAAGCAAGAAGACTTCAGTTATGGATAATGGACTCAATTCAATTTTCATTTGCATTGAAGAAGTAGAATGTGTCAGATGTCTGCTTATTCAGGCCTACCTTCATATTGTGATTAAACAGATGACTGAACTAATAAACAAGTTACTTAAAAAAGGAACTTAATTTTTTTTCATTAAGAGCCAGTTACATCAAGTAGACACTTTGAGTAAGAAGTACCACTTTTTGATTTAACACTTGCAGATAGAAATTCCAGATGCATGAAAAACAAGGTTTCTGAAAACAGAAAAGAAAGAGAGCTGCTGTAATGACACTGATTTCTTACCCTACGCATGGCTTCCTCCTCCTCTTGACGCTTCTCATAATGTGCAAAGTCATCAAAGATTGAGGTGGTATGCTTGAAAGTAGCAATTATTTTAAGCACTTGCTTGGCTTTTTCTAGGGGTACCTCTTGAGTGTCCCTCGAATTGGTAACGGGTTTGTTGTCATTGTTTTCCAAGCGAATATGCCGCAGTTGGTTATTGGGAACGTCTTTGACAAAGATCCATTTGACATCAAACTTCCCCTTCCACTTATCCTGAGACCAGACACCAGCATATGCATTGTAGTCCACAACAGACTTCATCTCAGCCACTCCGCAAAAGTGTCCACTGCCATTCACGCTGAAGAGTAAATAGAGTGGGCCTTTTCCATTCAGGGACCGGTAAGCAGCATCCAAGCGCTTATTCCCATGCTCAGTACTACACCAGATAGAGTACTTAATGGAGCGGTGAATATCGTCCTCTGAATAACTTTTGATTATAAACACACGTCCATTCTTCAGATTCCAATCGAAGTCTTTGGGATTGTAGTTGTTTATGGCCTTTAGTTTATCCAGCACTGGGTGCACTTCCACACCAGAAGGTGAGGAGCTGACGGATACAACACCTAAACCAAAGTTCTCACTACCAGCTCCATTGTTCTGGCTGAAGCCCACACCCCTATTACGAGGAGCTACCCAGCGGTTTTGCAGCTGTTGCTGCTGCAACTGGTGAGGCTGGGCCTGCTGCTGAGGTCCTTGTTGCTGTTGTGGTTGCTGTGGCTGAGGCTGCTGTTGAGGCAGTTGGCTTTGCACCAGTGGTGGTGGTTGAATTAATGGCTGAGGCTGCTGGATTATAGTCTGAGGAGGCAGTACTGGTTGAGCTGGGGGTGCTTTTACCACTGACCCTTTGTCATCCCAAGTTCCAATATTCATGTTGTGTTTTATAGGTGGCGGCGGTACAGCAGGGCCCCCAATGCCCACATTACCTTTAGGCTTGAGTTTCGGCTGAGGTTTAGCAGGTTTCCTTGCAATTGCAGCCCATGAGGTTGGTTTAGGTGCTGAACTGCTAACTGGGGGCACGCTGTTAGCTGCAATGCTTGTCATACCTGTACTGCTCAGAGCTGAACCTACAGTTTTTGTTACAGCAGCCGTCATATCTCCACCAATTTTCAGTCCAGTCATGCCTTGCTCAATGCTGCTAATCCCAGGCACCTTGCTCAGAGTATCACTGCCAAATCCAGCCTGTCCATCTGCTATGGCTCTCCCAAGAGAACTAGGTGGATAGCCATAGCTGCTGCTGTAAGCAGAGCTTTGCGTTGATTGTCCCTGAGATCCACTTGTCCCCCATGTAGAGAAGTCTGCATTCCCAGGAAAAAAATTAAATCCATGCTGCCCAAGAAATGGAGGGGTATTTCCTAATGCCCCAGGTTGACTAAACACACCATCAGGTATGTAATGGTGTTCGCCATTGCTCATCTGTCCATAAGTTGTCAAATATGGCATTGGAGGGTCACCTGCAGTTGACCATGCTGCTTCACCTAAAGAGTATGGAAATCCAATGGATGGAGCATAATAGCTAGGCATGTATGGGTCTGACATTGGTGGATAGCTGTTACTCTGCAAGAAAATAAAATTTTAAAAATCAGCAATATTGACAGTTATGCTCAGGGGAAAAAAAACCTGTAATACAATCCAAAACATTTTTAAGGGTTATATGAATGTATTTGTAACTTCCACCATTCCTCACAAAATAAAAGATGAGTGAGGTATCTGTCAGATATGGCCATTTCTTCAAGAGACCTTCTCAAAGCATTAAAGGGCCCCCTTTTGCTCTGGAACATTATCCTCATTTTTAGCTACTAAGCTAGGTTTAAAATGCCTTCATGCCAACAGCATCAAGAAAATAACAAGCTACTCTAAAACAAGTCATAACTGTACCTTTGTAACTAAAGAAAAATAGCTGCAACTTTGATTTCAAGTTGTGGTATTCTTAGATTTTGTCATATTTCTCACTTCTAATTGCAGATTCCAACAGACTAGTACAGTGAAATGGATGCAAGGATGCCTGTTTGTTTCAGAAGCAGCAACAAAAAGAGGTAACATCCATGCTATGGAGAATGGGCATTAAATCAGTACTACTCCAGATAGACTCCTGGGAAACCACACAATTTATTTCTTGAGACATTTGAAGGACTACCCCCACATGATTTCTGCTGTTTTTTTGTAGAAAAAAATTGCACATATCATCTAGCTGATATGCTTCCTTAATGCTGTATTATAGGAAAAAAAAAGTGAAGGCAAGTAAAAATTCTTACTCTTTTAATAACTTGTACTCTCTCATTCAAGATCACTCCAATTTACAAACTTAACATAGCTCATATTAACTTTCAACTACAGAGGCAATTCACAGCTCTAGAAGTCAAGCCATTAGCTTCCTGGCAGAAGAGCTGTACCAAGCTGTAGTGATACTAAGCCTCCATCTATTATGCCATCAGCTGTGAGCGACTTCTACCACTGTTAAAGGAAACCATGTCCAAGCAGTTAATACATCCTCAGAGCTAATAAAACTGTTGTTTTGGACTGCATCCAAAATTATGATTTTGTTTTAAATGTAAGGGTTTGGGGTTTGGTTTTTAGCTCAAGCTTCTTGTAACTGCATCTTTCTGAAGCTAGAGCAGAAGCATAAGAGCAAGGGACACGAAAGCATGCTTTTCAATGCAGAAGCTTTTTCAGAATTCTTAAGAACACTTCATCTGCTTAAGAAGATACAAAGTATGACATATAATTATATTTCTATGTATATTCAGGCAAGTCAGTAATGGTAAGAAATATCTAAAAATTAAGTCTGGAAGTCAATTGAATGTCAGAGTTAACTTCAAGGTACTAACCAATGTTCACTTACCTGATTTGTCTGACTACTTAGATATGGCTCAAAATCATCATCATTTACTGCATCCTTTTGATGAATCGAACCGTTTTGTACTGAAACTAAAAATAAATCTGTATTAGAATAGTCTCTGGAAAATCTATGCTGCACTTTTAATCTAAGTAACATTTCTTAATCACCTATACATTGAAATATGTATTATTGTTAAGCACCATTCCAATTTAAACAAAATAGGTCATTCTACTGATCAGGAGGATCAGATCTCAGGAGAGGTCTGCAAAGACAGTCTACTCCTCACTATTCTTTCCTGGGATCCACAGACATGTGGATGAAGAACTGCAGGCACACCTTATTTGCACAGGCAGTAAATCCAGCATTTCCGGAAGTACCAGAGCAAGTGCAAATGTGCAGACCAACCTGATCTATAGACATATTCAATAGGTTCAGGGAAAGTTGCAACATGCAGCTTTCTCCTGCCAGGAGGAAAGGCAGTTACCCACCACAACAACCATGAAGGACACCACTATTCAGCTATTGAACCCTGTATTTCCTGCATAGCTGTACTGCACTAGTGACATCTCTGAAGCTCTGAGATGACAAAGCAAGACAAAAATAAAAGCTTAAGTCCTAAAGGGTGATTACAAGCCTTTCCCAACACATATGCCACTATATGCTGGAAACTCTTCCTACCTGCTCTTCTTGGTCTCCTATTACCTTTCATTTCATCTAAGGCATTACACCTACCTGGGATTCTCCAGCTGCCCAAATTACTTGAAGTGTCTCTCTACCATCCCCCAGGCTACTATTCAAACAAAGCCACACTGCACAAATTTCTGCTAAGTTTCATTGTTTCCCATGGTGCAAAGCAGAACAGGGACTTAAACCAGCACTTTCAATTATGCAACCTGAAGATGAAGATCTGTTCTCAAAAATAAATTTATTGGTTATGCAAATGCAACTTTTTTTTTTTGTCAAATATGTTCAGTGGGGGGGAAAAAAGTCTCAGGACAATGAGTAAGGTGCACTGAAAAAACACGACTGCAGAAGTTACAACAAAACAGCAGATATTCTGAAACTTAAAACTGCTTTAGGAGCCAATTTTATGGTTTCTCTCTTTTAGCAAAAGCTTCTGAAAAGCATATATAGCCATGTAATTAAATATTCAACTTTGTTGAAATTAGTGTTTAAGAGTCAGGGTTTTTTTCTTGCTTCACTGGAGGTAGGGGAGTTGCCACCCAAAATTCATATTATAAGCCAAGTGGTGCTTGAATTTTTTTTCACATTGACTTCAACAACCCTAAAACAAAACTGCCTTCAGTGAATGAAACTAGCTGAAAGAAATGACAAAGTAATAGATATAATTACAGGGAATAATCAAAATCCTGGAAAATTTTATTAACTTCAGAGAGCAGTAAAAAAATTGTAAAATTCATAATTTAACACAGAAAGTTTTTTCAAAGCAATTATCTGGGAAGAAAGCAACCTGTGTCTTGAATACCTTCTTGAAGTTTTAAAAGAACACCAGACACTTCAGTTATTACAAACTGGCACACTACTTTTCTATACTAGCACAGTCAAATATGACCAGCAATACTGAGCACAATGCAGTTTATAACTCGACAGAACAATATTCCCAAATAAACACCACATTTAAACTAAACATTAGGTGTTGGGGGTTCTTTTACCCCATAAATAGAGTTTCAGTTCAGGTCTCATATCCTGAATTTCCACACAATTGTAACATATTAATTAGCTCTTTATATTGGAATTCCTCTTTATATTTGGCCCAGTTACACACAGGATGAAGCCTCAAAGCATTTTGTCTATGTCATGTCCACTGCTTAGACTTAACCAAATGAAACAGACAGCACAACTCTCAAACACAATTCTATCATAATGAAAAACATGGGCAGCAGCATACAAGTTCCTTAAAAGCATGCAACCACAAGTAAAGGAAGAAACAGATGTATATCATTACTAGTATCCCATCAAAATTAATCTCCTCATACTGACAGCTAATCTTCATAAAACGTGCATCTGCTGTATTTATTGTTCCACAGGTATCTGAAGGTCACTGAAGACAGAACTATTTTTGGTCTGACATTACAACTAACAAAATATTCTTGTCAATGTATTTTCTCTCATTCATTCCGTACTGAGATATTAAGTCAGTGACACAAAATATTTCTACAGAAATTCTTTTTCTGGTGAAATATATACATTTCCCAGTGAAATAGCATCATTGGGAGCATGTTTCTTTAGCTTTTCATTCTAACTTTACATAATGTGTTAATAGTGAACAATGGAGCCCACACAGACATTTAACGAGAGCAAATGAATGCCTCATTCCCAAAATCTCATGTTAAGTGTTCAAACTGAACAGGGCAGTGATGAAGAATACTAATTGAAACTAATCTACAGATACTAAAAATATCTGTATCAATATGATGCTAAAAATATTGTATGTTTCTGCAAACACTGTGAAAACATACAGTGTAATTAGATATTGGGAAGAAGCAAATCATCAAATAGAGAAATTTAAAGCTAATATTCTTTTAACTGCTACTATCCTTGGAATAACCACTCACAAAAAATGATACCCAAAGGAACAAGAATAACTTTTTCATTAGAAGTCATCACACCTTAATGTGAAGAATAGACACTGAAAGAAACAAGAAATATTTCATTCTTGTTTTAAACCTAATAATTACATTTAAGCCTCCTACAAAACAAAAAACTTACACATACAAGTGTAAAAATAAGTCAGCACCTTCCTATAACAGATTTGATACACTGGCATAATAAACAAAAGGGGGGAAAAACAAAAAGGAGTTCCAGGAATGCCTTTTTTCTTCACAGCCCTGTAAGTCATAACTTGATGGATGCCAGTTCTGATGTTTTATGTCAACTGTACAGTAGCTGACAACTAGAATAAATGAAGTTTCATGACAGGATGATTTACTCATTCAAGCCTCTGAAATACCAACACAGGTATCTGACACAACAGATAGATAGTACTGCTCTACATACTAGAACTTTAGTCCCACAAATCGTGGTTGAAGGAAACAGCCCAGCACACCAGTTCATGGGCAATTAGAACAAAGCATCCAAGGCATTTTGCTAGACAATAAAAATCAGCTAGCTACCAATATAATTTGCAGCTCTAATATTTTTCATTTCAATACGAAATATGTATACACCCTTTTTACTGCTCTTTCATTCTCTCATATGCTCTACCAGACATGTGGACAGCTTCTGCCATCCTCCTTACCACTACTACTCTTATGCACAGAACCAGCTTCAGATTGGTCTGTTAACTCAGCATCACATCTTCCCTCAAAGCTCCTCTAAGCTGAAACCTGTCACGACAACTGAAACTGTCTGCTAACATGTGGTCAGTGAGGACTGCTGACACTGACTAAATTCAACCACTTGAAAAAGCCTCTAGCCCAAAGCCAACAATTTGTGCTACAGTGAAGATGTTAGCACAGTCTCCTAGACCTTTAATCTAATGCTGTCAGAATTTAGTTTCACTAAGCAGACATAACACCAAATAATTTAACAGAACAGAGATTAATTGTTCTGTTTCACTATAGTTTTCACTTAGGTCATACTCTCACCAAGAGAATACATCATGAGTATTCGTTATTTAAAAGGATGCACTCCATAAAAAAAATCCAAGTTCAGAAATGCAAAAATCTCTTCCTTACATAGCAAGCAGAGATGTGTTTTGATTCAAACATTCCACAGCAGTGACAAATTATGGAACACAAAAATATGCTAACATAAATAAACCAAAGTAAAGCTGACTAGTGCATTTTCACACACTGCAACATAGCACCCAAATAGAAATGCTTAATACTTCCAGTTCAACTCACATATATAGAGCACAGCTCAAAAACTACCTGTGTGAGTCTCTAACAGATGCATCTAATTAACCTCACTAAAACTGAGAAATGCTAACTCAAAAATTATAAAGCCACAAACTACTTGCTACAACGAGTCTGACTTCTCATTTAAGGGCAACATGGAAGGTTATAACCACAAACTATTTCAAAAACATGAAGCAGTTAATAAGTGCACTTTGGGCAAAAAAAAAAAAAGAGATAACAAATATTCAAGAATTTCAAGAATAACCAAACTAAGAATGTCTGAGGAGGTAAACACGTTCATTTTTCTCTGAATGCAGAGAAATGAAAAAGAACAGGCCAAACTCAATGGGATCTGGGAACCACGTGCCACCTCACAAGCAGTGCATGCAACAAGAAGCAGATAATCTGCACGTAGACAGAATAATAGAATAAGTATGCTGTGGATAACATTAAATGACAGCTCACAGAGACCAATTAAATTAGTTCCGATAATGAACTAAGAGGGGCAAAGAGTACCCAAGCTCAAAAAACAGTTTCTTAGCTGCATAAGTATAACAAGCATATTAACACACAGAGGTAGCTGTGTGCATGCTACTCTATAGCTCAGTTTGCTGAGCAGCTAAGAATAAAACAGGCACAAAGTGGACTGTTTAAGCGGAAATAAATTCCAAATAGAATATTAGTGAGAAAATGAATTCCAGACAAAATACAGCAAGATATAATCTGAAATGGTGTTTACAACTGACTTGCCAAGAATTTTAGAGAGAAGAATATTAAGTAGTTAGTAGTTTCTTCCTTCTGTGGGAAAGAAATTCCACTGAGTATGGTATTTAAAAACTAAGACCTTGACAGAAATATGAAAAAGCAGAAAAGCAGAAGGCTGACAAACACAGACAAAAAATCAGTTACTGGTGCTAAAATGAAGCAAGACTAAAAAAATTCTGAGAATAAGGAAGGTGATGTTTTCTGCTCACAGATATGAGTAACTAGTCACATGGTTGCTGTCTAGCAAACTCAGGAAGCTGTTCAGAAGATTCTTCCTGATGATTCTACTCACTGCACAGAAAGGCCCAAGGTGTACTGTTAAGAAGAGATTATACAAGCATATCACAAAGGCAGCTATCAAGAAATAACTATTTAACTGTCTGACTTCTGACATTAATCTTTTGCAAAATAACACATTGTAAACTGATGTACTGCTGTGCCACAGTAAAAGTGCTGGGAAGTAACATTTTGGCACACCATTTACTGTCATCCTGCTCTGAAATAGAAGACATCCTATAGCTACAAACTCTTGCTATGACTGTCAGACATTATCCTCCATCAAAGCAATATTACAGATTTATAGAGAAATACAAGGTTAACTTACCTTTATTTCCCTGTCCTTTAGGTCTCTGTATATAGGAAAGTAGGGGGGAGGGGGGGGAAGCAAAACAAGTTCAGTTAGAATCCTCTAATATAAACTTCACTGTAATTCTATTTATTTTCCAATTTTGCCCTTTCCAACTTAAATATCACTGAAAATATTACTACATCATGCTATTATAAAAATGTTGTGACATCATTTAAAATAACATTATAAAATACTACTAAAACCAAAACCTGATAGAATTTTACAAAAAATACTGAAATCATCTAGGATTTAACAGCATATGAAGATTAAATGGTGCTGAAAAGCTGAACAAATGAATTTTAATTGCCCCAGGGCCTGAAAAAACACTTGCAATAAACAAAAATAACACCGAGTTAAAAAAAAAAGGTTAGTACCTTAAGATTACTGCCAATACCCAAATTTCATTATGATATGTCATCTTTTAAATTGACTGACAGGTACTTATCAGAGAATAACATACAATGCCTCGCTTTTTAGATATACAAAGGAATATAGAGTTGTATCATCTGCTGAACTTCAAGTTGCACATTCCTCACCTAGGCAATTACACTGAGAAAATTATACAGTCTGTACAAAGCTTTCACACAAGGAAATAATTCCTTACGGATTTTTTTTTTGGGATTAGTCATTACAAAACACTGTTAATCTGTCATGCACTAAGAATCAATGTAACATTACAAGTTACGGTATCCTTAATTCCTCCTCAGCAACATAAACTAACTTCGAAAAACAAATGCTAGTCCATGAAAATCTAATTCACCTTCTCATATTACTTTCAACTAAGCAGGAGTGGGTCTCCAGGCTCCACCATTCTCTTAACAATTTTTAGTCCTGAAGAACTCAGTATTCAGAGGTCTGAAAGTTTAGGAGGCAACCACCTCCAAGTTACTTTCATGTGCATTTGTCTCAGAGTTACCATAAAACTGTTCAACGCTGTTTCATCTAGAGGTGCACTGGTTAGACACACTGTCCTCTCCCAAAACGGGAAAAATCTCTGTAACCTGAAAAACCCCAACCACCTCATCTTTTGGGACGAATCTAATCCAGACACAAAGGCATGCAAAGGCCCACAAGAGACAGAACTAGAAAAAGTTGGGAAGAAGCAGCCTTCATGAAAGACAGAACAATGAAAAGCTAAGAGATCACTGAGCTAGAAATAAATGCTTAAAGGAAACTGGAGAGCATGCACAGAGACAAAAGAAACAGAACATTAAAGGCACAGAGAGAAAATAAAAGAAGGCAAGGGACTGCAGGGCTAAAACTTTTGGGGAGTGGCAGAAACCCATGGACGAAGCAGAGATCAAGACAAAACAGCTTCCAGCCAGAAAGAAAGACCAGCACAGGCCTAGCAAAGGCAAAAAAACCCCAAATTCTAAGCTCCGTGAAGGACCAAGTTTAAAAAAATTCTGCACAGCGCAAAGAGAAAAACTGAGAACTACGGGAAGAAGCGAAGGCCGAGGGAAAAGAAGAAGTCAGAGGCCCGAAGGTAGAAAGGTGGGCGAGGAGAGCGAAAGGCAGGAAGAGAAAGGATGCGGTAACGGGGAGCCTGGCGGAGTTTGGGCTGCGCAAGGAGAGGAGCGGGAGCTGGGCACCGCGGGGAGCCCCGCTCCATGGCGCTCCCGGAGCGAGGAGCCGGGAGCCCGGCCGGGAAGGGCCGGCTCCCGAGTAGGTCACACACAAAGGGGGCCGCGGGCGGGGGCCGGGCGGGCAGCGCTCGGGGCTGAGCGGCGGCGGGCGGGGAGGCGGAGCGGCCCCGGCGCGGCTCCGCGGTTATAAATAGGGGCGGCCAGAGAGGCCCGCCAGCCCGGCTGCGACGGACAGCCGCTCCCCATGGCGGCGGGCAGGGAAGGAGCGAGGCAAGGAAGGAGGGAGGAGGAGGCCGCGCACCGCGCCGCCCCGGCGGCGAGGGAAGGTGCAGGTGGCCGCCCTGCCGCCGCCCTCCCCCGCCGCGGGTAACGCCGGCGCCGGCAAGAGGAGAGAGCGGGCGGCCGCCCCCCCCGCCCCGCGGGCGGTACCTGGTCGACGCTGGTGGCTGACATTCTTCACGGGGAGCCGCGATCCCCTCGCTCCGCTCCGCCTGGGCCTCGAGTGATTCCGCACGCCGGGGCCGCTCGCTCGCCTCCGCCGCCTCCTCCCCGCCGCCGCCGCCGCCGCCTGATTGTCGCCGCCGCCGCCTGGGCTCGCTGCTGCCGCCGCCGATCGGGTTCCCGCTGGAAGGAGCCGGCCGGCCGGACGCAGCGCCGCTTCCCCCCCCTTGCTCTGGGCTCCGCTTCCCCACAATGGCGGACGAGGCTCCGGCTCCCACTTCCGCTCCGCGCCGCCCTGACCTTCCGCTCCCCCCGCCGCCGCCGTCGCCGCTGACCTTTCCCTTCCCGTCCCCGCCTCCTCCATGTCACGTGGGGCTCCAAGCCGCGCCGCGCGCGCGCGCCCTCCCGCCGCCCAGCGGCTCCAGTGGCGCGGGGGGGCGGGGCTTGCGGGGAGCCGCGAGTGCGCATGCGCGCGGCGGGCGGAAGGAGCTGGGGCCTTTCCCGCCCCCGCCGGCCGGGAGCGCGCGTGCGGCTCAGGAATGCCCGGGAAGGGGGCGGTGGAAAATGGGGAGGGTTCTCTGCGCTCCACCGCGGACCTGCTGGGGCAGGGCGGTCTGGCGAGGCCGGCGGCATCCGGCCGCGGGGCCGTGAGGCGTCCCAGCGTGGCTGCCCCGAGCGGCTGTTGCTGCCTGCGGAGGGCTCTGGCGGCCTTCCCGCGGCCGCTCCTGACAGCCGTCCTCTCCTGGGTCACAGAAACACTCAGTGGGCCAGGTTGGAAGGGACCGCAGTGGGGTCCAACCTCCCTGCTCAAGCAGGGTCATCCCAGAGCACACGGCCCAGGATTCTATCCAGACAGTTCTGGAATGTCTGTAGGTGGGGCAGGCTGTTCCAGGGCATGGTCACCCACACAATAAAGAAGTTCTTCCGCATATTCTTCCTCCTGTGTATCGGTTCCTGTCCGTTGCCTCTTGTCCTGTTGCTTGGCATCGCGGTGAAGAGCCTGGATCCATTTTGTTGACACTTTCCCTTGAGATACCTGCACACATGGATGAGCCCCCCTCAGTCATCAGAGCTGGCCCAGCCCCCTCAGCCTTTCCTCATGAAAGACAAGCTCCAGATCCTTCGAACCAGCTCTGTGGCTCTCCGCTGGGCCGGCTGCAGTGCTCCGTGTGAGCCCAGACGTGGACACAGCGCTCCCGGTGCCGCTGGCACCTCCTCAGCAGGGTGGAGGGCATTGCCGGGGTCAGAGCCTGCAGCTCAGAGCCCGGCCTGGCTGCACACCCCAGGCAGGCGAGCTCCCGGGACAATGCCTGCTCATAACCCTTTATCCTGCAAACTCACACCCCTCTGCTCTGCTCCGGCCCAGGCACCTGTGCTGTTGTACAGGTTTGGTGGGAGAGCACACGATGCTTCATCAAATGCAGGGTTTTTTACCTATCTGCTTTCAACTCCATCATTAATGAATAACACTGTCATTAAGTGATAGGAGAACTTTAGCAATTGTGTAGGAGCTTCCTCCTGCAGCCATCAGTAAAATCCAAGACCACTTCAACAATGCTCCAGTGAGAATTAAGTATTTATAAACTTTGTTCAGAAAAGTCAGCATTGTAGTTCATATGCTGCTTAGAGTCTGAAGGCAAGAATGCCTTACATCCAATACAATTGTGTAAACATACCTGTCAGAGCAATGGGAAGGTGCATCTCTCATGACCCTGTGTCCAAGTCCCATTTAAAATTTGGTTGCATGTGTTTTTTCCTTCTCAAATTAAAGTGTTCTTTCTCTGTTTTGTCTTTTTTTTTAACAATTGCACAAAGTGATCTTGGGGAAATAACACTTCTGAATGAAGAGCCAGTTTATAGGGGCAAATAATTTCTTAAAATTGTCAAAAAGTGAGCATTATACTGGAAGCTTCCCAGAGTTTGTGTATATAAGACTTGCAGAATGCTCATTCGCTCTGTTGCAGTGGAGTCTGTAGTTTGCACCACTACCCATGAAGGAACACCCTGCAGTACAGAGGGAAGCAACAAGGATGATGTAGGTCTGGATATGGAAAATAGGTTCTAAAAGAAAAGATTAAAAGAAATGGCCTTGATTGGGTTAGAAGGAGAAGAATGAGGCAGGGATATCATAGGAAGAAAGCAATCAAAATACTTTTATGCATTTCAAACATCAAGGACAAGGACAAAATATCATGAATTTAAATTGGAGCTGGCAAGATTAAAGTTGATCTTTTATGACACCTGGATGAACTAGTTGACCTTTAGCAGATCTGCACATTTAACTTTGGATAAGACCCTTAAAACACTCTTCACAAGTAAGACTGCACTCCTGCCTCTAGCACAATTGTTAAAAAGCAAGTGGAACCCTTAGATTCAGTCTTTCAAATCATATTTCTTTCTCTTTTTTACAGTTTTTCTAATCCATAGGCAGGTATGGCGTGAGGGGATTTTCACTTCTTAGTGAAGTGTTATAATGTACATACAAAAAGGTTGAATAGGCAGAAGAAAAGTAAACAGTGAGTTTACTGTGAGTCAAGTGAGTCAAACAGAGCACAGGCTCTGGGAGGAGTGCCCACATTAGACAGTCTCCTTACTGATAGACTAGGCATTCATTTCTGCCTCTGGTTTGTTGGGGTTTTTTGTTTGTTTTCCTGGCATCTTCTATCCTTATTTCATTTAGTGAAATAACTTCGGTCTTGGAACTCATTTTGGTGTGGTGATGATAAATACTGCTGTGAGAAATGTGGCTTCTAAGCTCTTTCCAGTGATGAGAGAATTCAGATCTCAGCATTTCTTAGGTCTTGGGGACTCCTGGCCATGGGTACATCCCATCAAGTTACATGGTGAATACGGCACTGAGAATTCCAGTTGCAATCTTAGAGACCTTAAATTTGACATCAGTAACACTCAAAAAGAATCAGCCACAGAAGTCCATTAGGGAATCTGGTCCAGTGTAACAACAGCCTTTGAACCATCTGGTTCATAGCAAATTGCCAGTTCTCAAGATTTTATCCTGTGATCCAGGAAATGTGGCTTAATCCTCTATTTTTGGAATCATAAAATGATATTAAAATGCCAGTGTTTTAAATGGTTTTGGCCCTCCTGATTATACAAAGAAGTCTGGAAAGAAAGCAGCCAAAAACTTAAAAAACGGGCATCAGGAAAGGAAAACTCAAATTTACTACTTAACATCTCATTGGTTTTGACCCAAGGCCATTTATTTTATGAGGCTGACAGTTGGTTTTGAATATTTGGAGTTTTAAATGGTGCTTCTTTTGTAGAAGTGCCTTTGAGATAGTGCTGGCCCCTGGTGACTTAATAACATCTATATTATTTAAATATGCAATGTAATAGGGAAATAAGTAAAAGCACTATGATTTTTTTATTCACTTTATCATGGTTGCTGTGATTTGTATGACAAAATCCAATGTGCTGCAAATAGTTCCAGTTTTTGATTATGTTGGTGTCTGTGTTTGCAAGTGGTTCTACATTGTTCCTCCTTATCTATACCATTAGGAATGTGGTAGAGTGAAAATTATCCTTAAAGAAAGTGCAAGTTCAGCAGGATTCCAGTCTGCATTGCAAGCTTAGGCTCAAATGAACCTTTTTGATGGGGAATAATGCAAGCCCCTGAGGACTTACTGGAATGCTCTCTGGCAATTAGTTCTGTAATATTATAGTTCAAGTTCCGGCCTTATGTGGCTCTAGAGACTTTGGAAATATATATGGTTCATTTTTCAAAATGCTTTTAGGCCTCTTTTTGATCCCCTCTAATTTTCCATCGTTCAGTAGTTAGGTTCAGGAATATTGTTTGTGATCTGAGCTATGATGGTTTGATTCCACCACCCTTTGCCATCAGATTATCGTACTGCAGGTCTGCGTCATCTGTGTGCATGACTTGCAGAGTTGGTGCCAGTGGAGCCATTTCTAGGCCACTCTACTGGCAGTTTTCTGAATTGACTTAATTGGGCAGGGAGTGCCAACCAACAGGAATATTTTCATCAGGACTCCCATTTCCTCGTGGCTCTTTGAAATGCATATCAGACGGACATGTGTTCATGACCCTGGAAAGGACTTGGGGCCCTTCTAGAAATGGAGCTCTAGACTGCAACAATGCTCAGGAGGAGGACAGTTTTAGTTTGTTTAACCTTGAAATCAGTAGGTTCTTATCAAAGTAATCCCTGTTACATTCAGCAAAACCTTTTAGATTTTCTCATTTTAGCATAGTTATCATGCCAACCTAAAAGCAAACTTAAAGGATGACTGTATTTACCATTTTGAGATACCTTTTTCACTTTAGCTTCACTGGACAAAACCAGAAGAAGAGCATTCATATTTTTTTAAAAGTGAGGAAAACTTTATGGTAACAATTTCTTTGGGAATGATTGAGATTTAATACACAAG
Source organism: Passer domesticus (assembly GCF_036417665.1). NCBI lineage: Eukaryota > Metazoa > Chordata > Aves > Passeriformes > Passeridae > Passer > Passer domesticus. The sequence continues at coordinate 125,559,601 of NC_087474.1, read as the reverse complement.
TTCTGAAGTGCTCAGAAAATGCAGAGAAGTTTCTCTTCTTAACCATTAAAATGTAAAAAAAGCCACCATGATTTTCTCCTACATCTCCAAGATTGCCACTGGACTGTAAAACGGGTGCTTTGTCAAGTCTTGGTTACACACAGAAAGTGGCTTCAAGAATCCTAAAAACTAATACTAGGCAACAGACAAATTGTAAATAACCTGCTTCCTCTGTTTCTCAGTGTAGCTGAACTGTAGCTCAGAAGAATTATGAAAATATTTCTTAAATAAGTAGAAAATACTTGCTACTAGTATTCTTCTGTTTCTCCTGTCTCAAATAACATAAAATATACATCAGTGCATTATGATCTAGTCTTGGTGATCGACCATCTCCAAACAGCAAGGACTATGTGGCCTTCAGATATCCCCACTAACCAATACTTTTATTATTTTCTGTGAGTGAGAAAATCTGTGAATGACTCATGAGACAAAGTCAAAGCTCAGGTGTTGGTGAGTGCTGATGAAAATACCTTCCAGAATGCCCCAGTTATTGGCATTCCTCCAGCTGCCCCTTGGCTTTAGCTGGGGCAAGAGGTTGGGATGCCCAACTTCATCTGGCATAAAGAATCATTGCATTAATGAAAGTCCTCAAAACATGGGCTATAAAGGAGTGACAAACAGAGCTCAGCTGCAGATAAATAATTTCCCTCTGTATGCATGAAACTTAATAGTTCTGAACTATTAAATATAGGACTAAATAAAGACTTTGTCATATATTATTTACTCATTAGTTATTCAATTACATGTTCTGCCCCCTGTGAGAATTCATTTCTGTGTTGAAGTCCAGAGCAGATCTCAGCTTCCATCAAGCATTTTTTCACAATATTTGAACAGTTCTGAATGTATAGTAGCATCTACATGGCAGGGTATTTCGAAATATGCAACAGGCATTCTGGAAAATACACTGGTCATAAAAGTGATAAAGCTATACAGTATGTTAATGTTGTTGACACAGTTTTTGGGAATGAGGAAATACAAGTTTGCACTAAGGAAAGAATTTCAGGTAAAACATTGTATGAAAGTCCTCCAAAATTATATGATAGACTGCAAATAACCATAGTATAAAATTACAATTGATGGACAATCAGATAGAATGTAATAGCTCAAAGCTATCACTGTGACAAATTAAAGCAGCTAAATTAGTGTATACTCTCTTTAAAATAGAAATTGCTGCATTTAAACAACAATGATTTCACCTCCTAGATACTTTGATTTTATTTCCTTTGTTATGCAGTGTGTTATTTTTAGTGGGCTCCATTATCTGGGAGCATGAGGCAAGACAGAAGCTTTTCACACTGGCAAGTTCTCCACAGATACTAATGTATACTAAAGTATTGGTATATTGGATACCAGCGTGTGCTAGATGTCTGGCTGAAGGGAACATGTAGCCATGTCACAGCAGGCTGTATCTACAACAATGATTAGTTACTGACAGATCTGCTCTTGTTAGTTCTTATGAAAGACAGTCTTTAAATGTATATGCTTTATATTACTTACATCCTCTCTGTGAAACCCGTCTGTCCATCAGTCTCTTTTTTAGTTTAAATACCACTCATATTTTGTGTGAAGTGAATGTCTCTTACTGCCCTTGCTCCTAATCAAATAGAGCAATCTATCTTTTGGTGTACAAGTTGCTCATCCCTATTGCCTGCTTGAAGCTGGGCTCTGCCATCATCCTGACTACAGCCCGAGGGCTACAGAAGGTTACCAGTAGATGGAGTTTATATAGCTGGGTTACTTCTGCTCTGCTTCATAGCACTATTTGTATTTTCCCTAGTCCATTAGCAAACTGCCTGTTCCTACCTGTCTCAAGATATTCCATATGCCAGATCAGAAAAAGCGTAGAACTATTGTACAGACACTTCTGGATACCCCCCTTGGTGACCTCTAGTAAGAAAAGCTTCTCTAGTTCCATTTAGGCTGTTGCATTTTTACTCCAGCACAGCTGCTTACATGTTTCATCCATGTCTCAAGATTTGGTTTTGATGAGCTGTAGGCAAATATACACAAAGCTAGTCTTTTAGGAGCCTCACATGCTAGCCTGCTTGCCTGAGAATATGCACAGAATGCTATTCTCTAGTTTTAGTTTAACTTCATCATTTGCTTATGCTCAAGAAAATTTGTCAGGAACTATTCCATTATTATTTCAAAGACAAACTGTGATTTCCACCTCAGACTTTAGATTCAAGAATAATCTTTGTCGTTAAAACAAACTAAGACATGGTGTGGATTTGCTGAGACAGTCACCTGTTCCTTAAATTTGCTTTGGTGCTTATTTTGGAAAAGAAGTATTAAAGATATTATGGAAAGGGTGCACAATTTTACCACTTCATTTGTAATTTTTTTGTTTGCCATGGTGAAAAATACCTATAAACTTTCCTGAAGTCCTATTCTGCAAGTGACTGCATCATTTTGATTCCTGCAGTCTTGATTGTTTCATTAGATAAATGAAGTATTTTTTACTGCCTGGTTCTTCATGTCACAGCAGGGCCCTATTTCTTTTTCCCCCTAAAACTTTTACTTTTACTTTCTTTTTTTTTTTTCCCAGAAATGGCAGAAAGTTGGCTCCTTTTCACAGGATTCTCTGGTTTTCATTCTTGCTCAAGAAGTCCTGCAACTTTTGTCTTTGCTAAAATGAGTGGTTTGGCTCTACTCCCAGCACCCATACCACAACCCATTCCACTAATCTGATTTCTAAACTTGGGAAATTTTCACCAATTTTAAAACCTTAAAGAACTTTCTAAAATCCTTCTCTCAGCAGTGCTTGCATTTTTTTTCCTAGATGCTTTTTGCTGTGAGGTTTGCATAGTGGTCAAATTTAAGAGTCATGCAGCACAGTGCTGTAGATGTTGGCTGCTAAGCAGAAGAAGAGGGACTGGAAGGTTATCTCCAGCACTAGCTCCAAGCTCACTTGCTCTGGAAGATCTGGAGAGAATTAAAGCAATCCCTCTCTCCAACCCCTGTGTCTAGAGCCTGCTGTCTATAAATGGATGTCTATGCAAGATGAGTTATCTATTAATGTTGTCAGAATGAGACCTATGAATCAAAACATTTGATATTCTGTGTTTGCACCACTCTAAAATAGTACAAATCTGGGAATGGAAGAAGTTTTCTTTTCTCCAAAATATGTAGGACCTCCACCTACTATGTCAGCACAGCCACTCAGCATCCCCAGGATTAAGGTATTTATAGCACATTATTTGGGCACAAAATAAATACGTTTTATTTATATTTAAATATCCAGATATTTACAAAAGAATACCATGAACAAATAGGCACCAAAATGGAATTCCCCCATTAGTATATGTAGGAAGAGTGCAAGTTTAATTCTGTTTTAAAGCAGAGATATCTTTAATGTACCACATACAGACCAAACCAACTTAGGTAATTCCAAAATAAAGATAAAATTGTGTTGATTGGTAGCTAATACATTCATCATATGCCTTCAGTCAATCAATAGTAACTACATTTCCTCATTAATTACAAATGTCTGTTCTTCATCTCTGCTTGTAGCTCTGTGTTACTTACAAGAAAGGATTTATTTCCTGTCATGCCTTTCTGTAAAATAGCAAGTTAAATCTAGACTCTGAGTTCAGTGTAAAATGCATAAAAATATTTTAAATATACAAAAGTTAGACCCTTTTTTCCCAAATATAGATTAATTGAATGAATAAATATAAATACAGATGAAATAGCTAATTAGATTATGGAACCCATAAGCTATTGTCTATTGTGAACCATTTTCATTTTAACAGCCTTATCAAAGAGAGATATATAATCCTTGCTATATTTCATTCCAGACATAGAGGCTGTCCATATTTTGAAGCTTTTCATTAACTTATGTAACCAAACATCAGGTGCTGGATCAACACCATTAATTCTGGTCCATTCAAAAGTGTTTACACGGAAGAGAGCTCAGGATTATTTTTTTTCTAAGTGGTTTTTGCTTTCAGTTACTTCACTGATTTCTGTTTTCGGCTGTTTTGATCTTTCAGATCAGTACCTGCATCTTATAAATGTTCATGCTGATTCTGGCATGACAGGTTTTCTCTTACTGTGACACTTCACAGTACTCTTTCTATTTTAGTTGCCTAGTCATGGCCATTTCTATTATCTGATCTTACCTGCAAGGTCTGACATTAAGCCCCCTAATTAGACAAGGCGCTCAAGGTTTGGTCCCAGTCCTGTGTCAAGGTAAACTTAGTTTACTTTAGACTAATCACCCATCACTTTAAAGATCACAGTATTTATTAATTTTAATCAAATCTCAGTTTCTTGCAACAATAATTCTGAGGTCTTGCCAAAAAATGCTTTTCATGGGTAATATGTAATGCATGAATTATATACATTAAGATGTGCTACTCAGATCAAATACAGAATTTTAAATAAGTAATAATCCCTCTATAATTAAATTTAATCGGCAAGAAGAATAAAAATTTTAACAGTGTATTGATTAATGTTATATTTGTTGTAGGTAATTGCTCAGATAGGACATCTATCAAGTGTCTCTAAGCTTAATATACTACATTTTAAAAATTATATGCTTATGTAATTATATGGCCACATTTGACTGCCTGGTGAACAAGATTAGAAATACCTTCTTTCTTTGGTTAGTTATTTTCCAGTGTTAAAATAATGACTACTCAGTCTTTTGAACTTGTTTCCATTTAGAGGAAGAAGAATTTTATTTTTCTTTACTCAGGAAATTCCGAAAATTAAAGGACATATCCATCTTAATGTCTTGGGTATAATGAATTGGGAAGGGAATGTCCTACACTGAGGCTCAGTAAGAGCCAAATTTTGTGCGTACTAAGCAGTACTTGTTCACCCTTATTAACTTAGTGTTTTTCAAAGCTGTTGTGACTTGCAAGCAATGAACAAGCAGTCAAATAGCAAGTTTTAAAGAGGGGAGGCTGACAGCTGCCATTCATACCTTAAAAAGAAAACATATTTTGCTCCTTGCTTTTGTTTTGGTAGCTTTTTTAATAGATCCACTAGGTGGTGCTTGAAATATAAGGGCAACTGGAAATCATTGTGACTAAGAAATATTACTATAATTCCTTAGTCAACACTCCAACAGGAATATTCTTGGCAACGGGAATAAGATTGCTATCCAAATGCTTGGGCTCCTCCTTTTCCAGAATTGAGTGTTCTGTTTCGGAAGTAAAACTAGATGTTCACCATAATGGAGATGTACTGCTCTCCGTAATAAATTTCAGTGGTTCTTCACCTTTGGTACCCTCAGAATAGATTGTTTTCCATTAGTGTTTTTGGCATTTGAATAAAAAGTTTATGGCCAGACTCAAAGTGATTTGGATAAGTAGTTCTTTAAATACATTAAATAAAGACAAATCTTGGCGTTGCCTGAATGCTTCATCACTCACAGGAGAAGTTTAACTTCCAGCAAGGAACACAGGAACACTGTTGTGATATTACAGCACATGGCCAGGGGAAGGGGCAGGAAGGCCCCTATGGCCAGTTATGCAGGTGTGAATTATGGACACTATTCCAATTTCCTTGTGGAGACCAAGGCTTGTTTTCTTGAGTTATTCTTTAACCATGCGCTGTGCAATCATTCATCCTAATATAAATCAGCTTTTTTGGAGCTGTAAAAAAAGGATAGTTGCCCCAGACTTCTTGGTTAATTGTGCATCAGTCAGTTGCCCAATAATTCCCCTACTTTGCAATCTGACAATAAAAGCTTCTGACAAAATTATTTGTTCCTAACACTGCCTCCCTTTCCAGTGCCCCAGTGGGAACTTGAAGTCCCTGCAGCTTCCAGGAGAAGCTGTGACACCTGTAGCCTTCAGGCCACTCTAGTTTCCTCTGCTGCCTTGAAGGTGAAATTCTGGTGATGCAGGCCTACCTTGGCATGTGGTTTTGAGGGAAGTGCCTTTCAAAAGGCATTTCTCTGTTTCTTGCAGACTCCAGGACAACAAACTCCTTTAATTCCTATGGTAAGGGGACGGTAGATGGAGGAGAGGGAGGAAACACATTGAACTTGTGCCTGTCCTTTTTCCTTGCTTATGCACCTCAGGCAGGTGGCTGAGGACACTCACACCACCTGTTCAAATCTTGCCCAAGGACTAAGGTGGCAAAGGTGAGACCATGAGAGGGATCTGATTGATGAGGCAGGTCTAGGAGGGCTTCAGGTCTGGGGTGAGGGAACTGAAGAACTGAAGTGGGGGAGCCCAGTGGGAAACTCAGGGTGAGACTGAGGGTGGGGCAGGAATTGGAGGTTCTGGACTAGGAGTTATTGATGATTAGGAAAAGCAAATTAACCATAGCTGGAATAGTTTAAGAGACACAGAACAAATTTAGAGTTAGTCAAGCTTCTGTTATTCATAGAAAAATTGTTTAAAATTACTACATGAAGGAAAAGCATGTGTGAATTGCCAATTTGAAGAGATTCTAGAGAGCTTGTTACTAAGATCTCTAAAGGGTGCACACGTGAACCTGGAGAATTCAGACCTAATTACTGCTAAGTGCACTGCAGTGAGATTTCATCTGTCATTTAGGTGTAGCAGTCTGATTTGCTCATGGCCAAAGCGCAAAGGCCCTTTTAACTACAAGGGTGGGAAGCAGAGTAAGGTGTACAAACTAGGATGATGCACATGGGAAGCTAACCTTTCACCTTTACATGTCCACATCATGTCAAGTATTTTTCAAGTTTAAATTGTAGTCTATGAAGAAACAGCCTAAGGATATTATCTTAAAGAAAATTAAGGCTTTGGGTCACTGGAAAGCTATAGAGAATACATTTATCAGAAACTCAGCATTTTGTAGACCGATAATTTACAGGACATGAAAAAATAGGCCTATTATCTGCATTGCATCTTGGAATAATGATGATATCCATAATCTGAAATATGTAAATTAGAAAATGTTAGTGCAGCTCTTAATTATATATGAAGTTGACTGTTGAAAAGCTTCCTCCTCATTTTCTTTGTTATTGTAGATCTGAAATGGATATACAAGTTTTATAAAGACACTATTTTCTTTCTTCATTTTGTTGTTGCTGCTAAAGTTTAACACCAAGTTTTAGTTTTGCACCTGAGTCCCTCTTTTTCTCATTCGCCAAACTGCCAAAAGTCAAAGTCTTTCTTTTAAACCAGAAGTCACGTTTGGGTAGATAAGGTTGTAGATTTTATTCTTTATTTAGCTTATTTATTCACTAAGTTTGTGGTGAGTTTTAACAACTTAGTTCTTATTTTACCGCTTCTGTTTCATTTTCTTCTGAGGGGGCTGATAAAATCTTTATTCATGGCAACATGAGTCTGCTGCATAGTCAGGGCCAGAACAGTAGTTTGTCATCTCAGCAGAGAGCCAAGAAAGAAGCCCTTGGTTCTGTGAGTCCTCAAAGTAGGGAGGGAGCTACTCCCTGTGCCAGTCTCAGGATAGACCATCTTCAAATTAGGATGAAGAAGGAGCATACTCTGAGGATTTACCTTTTCGGTGTAAATCTACATAACTGAGTGGTGTCGGTGTTTTAGAAACATTTCTGGGGTGATCTGTAAGACAGAAAATGGTAAATTTACAAAGAAGTCAGTCTGAAGACAGGACTGCAGAAATATGCCTTAATTGAAAGCCAGGCCACACATCCTTTGCAAAGGGGAGAAAATAAGTTTCTTAGCTTTTTAAAAGCTAGCTAGTGGGTAAAGATGTCCCAAAAGCATAGTTTCTGTACTTTTTCACCAGGCTCTCTCACAGAATGAAGATGATTAAAGAGGATGAGTAATCAAGGTGTGTGTGATGAATTAAACATTGAATATGTAAGGAAAACAAACAAACAAGCAAACAAAAAGCTGGAATGAATCACTGTTTCTCCAGATAAAAGGAGGTTAGTAACAGGCCATACTAGATATATGCATTAAGACCGTATTACTTTTGTTTGGAAGCAAAACTTTTTACCCACTCAGTCTAAAAATAGTTTAATGAGATGGAAATAACTATTGGAAATCAAAGATGAGATACCTTACTGCTTTTCTACAGGACAGAGATGACTAATAATAGTTCCGAGATAGATTACACTATGTGATCTGTTTTGTGCTTGTATTTCCATCAGATATATATCAAATGCCATTTATTTCTCTGCAATTGGTCATGCATTTTAGGGTTATCACATCCACTTCTCACTTCCAAAACATTTATCTGGCAACTAACATGTTCGTATGGCTTCCAGGCTTCCTCTGATGGATGATTAGCCAATAGCCTCATCCTCACAGCATAATCCTTGCTGCTGTGCAGATGTTATTTTTCTGCCTGTCATTTTGGCTATACCTGAACATCAAGCTCTTCTGTGTCTTCATTGCTAGATCATACCTTTTTTTTTTTTTTAGTAATTTCACAGAATGAATTATTAAAAAAAAAATTATTGAATTCCCTTTGTCTACTCATAAATTGAATTTCTCATTTTCTCATTCACATTATGGTTGTCTCATTTATTGAGACCTTGTTCTGGTTTTGTCGGATTCAGTCTTGCCCTGCTCACACCCACCCACGTGGCTGATACACTGTGCACATCTGAAAGTGTTAGCTCTCTGTGTCTTTCTGTATACTCCAATTTATCTGTGACATCAAACCTAAGATACTTATTCTCAAATCAAAACACTTTTTATTGTGGCCATTTAACCAATGCATCAGCTTTTCTTTAGCAGTGAGTTAGAATTTGGTGCAGGCCAGCTTCTGCCTCACAGTTGGGAAAAGCCTTTCAAAAGGAGTTTGCTGCTTTCAACCCGTCCTTGAAGCTCTCATCTAGGCCATTTCTAGGCTTCTCTAGAACTGGGCTGCAGGCATGCAATAATATAGGCTTCTTATTTTGACCAGTATGGTTCCACTGTTTTCTTGTCTAATTCTGTCTTTGTGTGTCTTTCTCATATGCAGATATAGGCTGCCCAAGGCCAGAGACAAACACATCTGCACAGAACCTATGAAAATGAGAGCAACATCAACCGTAGTAGTAGTACCATCAATGCATATTATTCACCTTTTGGCATGGTTTTTTTTTTTTTTTTTGGCATCACAGGTATCTTTTCAAGTTAGCCACATTATGGAACTACCTTTTAAGTCCTTCCATGCTCATGGCTTTTATTGAATTTCACTGCTACGGTACTGGACTCCTTTTCCTGGACAGCTGAAAGGACATCACAGGAAAGACTTGTTTCATTGCCTAGGAACAGGTCTGTCCTCTGGCTACCTTCATGCACTAAAAGAAAGGAGAACATTGACATAAGATAGAAATGGCTCATGCATGCTTCCTTCCAATGGTGCTGCATTGAGATTATGAATATGATTATTATCAGCAATATAGAAAGTGTGGTTGTGTTTGAGGGTCCCAGGATGAGAGAAGGGATGAGATTGTTATGTTATGTTATGTTATGTTATGTTATGTTATGTTATGTTATGTTATGTTATGTTATGTTATGTTATATGTTATGTTATGATGCTATACTAAAACTATACCAAAAAGAATAGAGAAAAAGGATCCATCAGAAAGCTAGAAAGGAAAGGAATGGAATGATAACAAAAGCTCATGACTCTCAGAGAGTCTGACACAGCTGGATCTTTGATTGGTTATGAAGTAGAAACAATCCACATGGACCAATCAAAGATGCACCTGTTGGTAAACAATGTCCAGACCACATTCCACAGCCATCAGATAGTTATTGTTTACATTTCTTTTCTGAGGCTTCTCAGCAGAAATAGGAGAAAAATCCTAGCAAAGGATTTTCATAAAATATCATGGTGACAAGAAAGCATTCTTTTCTATTTAAATTTACTGAAGAAAGTGAAGAAATTCAAGAATAAAAATGCCTAATTAATTTATTAACTCATCTGAGTCAGTTAATACCCAGTGATTGCCCATCTGGATTGAAGTTTATATCTCACTGAAGGACTCAAATATTGTTTTATTTGGCAGGAAGGGGTCTAAGTAAACAAGATTTCCCTGAAGTAGCAAGGAATTATGATGCAATGTGGTTATTTATTAGCTTTGGTTTTACTGTCAGGGAGATGGGCAAATAGTACCCTAATGCTTAGAACTTACATGGGTCAAACTATTTGCACTGCCTAGACTCTGCCCAACTTCTTTGTAAGTTCCTAGAGATAAGCTTCTCAATAGACATAATTTTGAGAAGCCCTATTATCCTCCTTTGATACTTTGTGCAAGTTTAAGCACGTTTGAAAATCAAGCCGTTCATCTGGATTTTGCAATAAAGCTCCTCAGAATAATTTCTTTGAAGGAGATATTCCTCATTTAAACTCAAAGCTTTCACAGAGGTTAACCAGTCTGCATGTAGAGAGATCTGCCAGTTTGGTTTGATTTTCTGTCCTGAAATGTTCAATGTTGATGATCTAGTCAGTGTAAGTACAGTGTCTAAATATCCATATGACATTTTAAATTCAAATACAAATATTTTGATACGGAATGCTCTCATAGGTTTTGGGATTTACAATACAAAATGAAAGCAAATTTTCTAATCTTGGAATGCAGTAAATGGATGGTTGTCCTCTGGACAGATTTATTTGCATTCATTATAAATAACTTGTTATTTGAAAAACATACAGAGAAGTTCTTGTTCACAGTTTAAAGAAATAGCATTTTAAAGCTAATTAGTCTTTCTCTTTAAAATCAACTTTCCTGTGGGGTAAAAAAAATGTGAAAGTGAAATATTGGTCCTACTGATGAAATCTGCTTTCTATTTGACTAGGAGAAATTAATTTTGATAGTGAGGCATACCAGTCTTAGTTTTACAATACCCAGCAGATGAAGGTATTACATCTCTACTTCTCGTCACTCTGCTTACTTTCATCTGCAATCCTTGCTGCAAATAGTTATCAGTCAGAATTTGCTCATGGGTCCTGACAGTGTCAGTGCACCTTATCTACCACAACATATGGCTCTTTGCTGCACACCCTGCACGTAAAAGTAATGAAAACTAAATGAAGGCCTACTTTGATTGTGCCTTTGGAACACTGTATGTTTTAACTGTCTATAGAAAATGAGGGATCTCTTACCCAATATTTATTTTATTTAATTTTATCGCTGCAAAAGCTTGTACCAACATTGCTTCATCATTACTGACTGTTTGTCAGCAATGTAAACCTTTGTTTCCCCAGTGACATTTTTTACCATGGTGTGAATTAGGACACCTAATGTTGTGATTGTACATTTTTCAAGGTTTTCAGGCATCATCATTGCTTTTACAAAAGCTTTATAAAATGGTAGACTCTCAAAATCAGTGCCAAAACTCCTATAGTCTACCATTTTAAATACAGCAGGTGGGGTTAAGGCTAATCAATTGATATAGCAAATCCTATTAGAGTCATTTAGGTTAGACTTTAACTATTACTTAGGTTCTTAATTCTCCTTTAATCTGAGTTAAGATGGGGTGCATAAATAAAGTTACCATGTTAGATCTAGGAGCTTTGGAAAATCCCACCCTCCAACATACAACCTACAGTTTTGTGTATAATTTAATTTATTCTCAAGGAAATAAATGGGATCACATTGCCTGGCCTTCTCTCTGTCTGTCAGTCAGACTCTGTCCTGTCTCTCTCTCTCTTTCTCTCTCTCTCTCATAACTTTTGAACCCAAGAGCTAATGCTGACAACAAACAGAAAGGCGAGGGCACAAAGGTATTTAGTGCTTACAAAGTATAATGCTTGGAGCATTATCTGCAGCACGAATTCCACTGCCCTCACCTCTCTCCTGTCCACCAGGCTCACGGGTCAGCCCTTGTGTGGGTCACAGCCAGCACAGCACCACTGTCCCTGTCAGGCAGAGGATCCTACCTCAGCTCCAGGAACAGCCCACACAGAGAAGGCAGCAGGCCTCCACCATCTGCCAAGGATGCTGAAGGAACTTGAAACACTGGTCACCTGGAAACTAGGTGACATTGACTTCATCATCTAAAACCTGTCAATTGCTAACTTGCAACAGCCAACAATGGACAGTCACTTCTCAACACAGCTTCTGGAAAAAGACTCCTGAAAACCACACATTTCCTCTGAAATTATATCAACAGACTTTATGTAAAAGTAGCTGTTCTCTGGACCTCCACAACTTTGCTGTCTAGCAAAGGGAAAAAAATTTGGACATATCCCAGTGACAGCAGCCATACTGAAGAGCTGACATTGGTGCCTACCATGCAGAAAGTTCTCCAGTCTAGACTGACTCTATGACATGCCACCAGATCCAGACACATTATAATCCAATTTCAGTTCACACTGGGTAGTATTTCTAACCCCTTAGGTTTATCTCATCATGATCCCCCGTGATCAGCAAAGAGGATGGGTACCATTTCAGGAAGAACAGAAATCTATCCACAGGCTACGGTTCTAATGTGGCTTCTCACACTTGGGCTCTTTTGTAAATAAAATATCAATGCCCAAGCCTGTGAAGCTTTATGCCATCAAGGCAGTGGACAGTGATTTTGCCTAATAAAAGTAATTATTAGGCAAAATAAAAGTACATTAAGAAATTCAGTGGAGATGATTTGCCTTCAGCTGGAAACAGAGAAGCTGGTGTTAAATGGAATTAAGTTGTCAATGACTCATCTTAAAGTTTTCTGTGTGTTAACACAATACAAATTGCAGGCAGCATAGACCCATTTTTAATTCAGTATGTGAAAGGAAAATTATGATAGCAGAGTAGGAGGAAGAGATGAGAGTTAAGGAACCTACACAAGTCTTTTCTCCCCTTGTATATAGTGCAATGCATATTCTCACAGCCATGTGACAGGGCTGGGTCTACTGAGTCCTTACTGCTTTCAGAACATGCTCAGACTTCGAGAGCATGTCCACATACCTGGCAGTGAACAAGCATCACTTCTGCATGCAGTTTGATACAGATGATTCATACTCTTGCTACAGCAAGACAGCAGGATCAAAGACATCGTAGCTCAGTCAGTCCTTGAGTGACCCTGCCAGTTCCTGGCCTTCAATGTTTTTCATTATCTCATCACCCACTGAGGATTGCAGTGTCTTACAGAGCAAAGTAGGTTTAATTTAAGTAGAAGCTTGGGCTGTGCTTATATTACACATTTTTTAAAAATTATTTTTACACCAAGATGGTTTTGCATATAGTCTGTTGTGGTGTAAAATAAAAGACAAGTTCTTTGCCATGGACCTACCAGCTGGGACTGCTGAATTACACTACAGAGTAAGACTTTCAAAGGCTGTTACTAATTTGCTGAGTCACCAACCAACCTCACTACACAGTATGTTATAAGCTTTTAGTCCAGTACAACAGAAAAAGGTTTGAAATAGTTTCAAACAATGCCACCAGCACCAGGGAGTAGACAGACGACAGGAGGATGGGTCATGGAGAAATTCAGACAGAAAATCAGAAAGTATACACTGCAGCCAGACCTGCTACACTTCAGGGTTTCAGTGAAAGGCTTGTGTCTTCAGCACTACTAGGCTGAAGTATTCTTACAGAATGGATTCAGAAAAGGGTGACAATGATTTACACTCCTTTTTGCTGTACAAAATGGTCACCCTTCAGATACAGTAATGAGCTCCCAATTCAATTTTGCTTAGCTTGAAAGATTTCATAATAATATTCCAGTTCCAAAGTACTTAACATGAACAGATTCCTGTGACAAGCTTGAAGTGATGTGGCTGTCTGCTCTGGACTTTGCTGGAAATTTACATTTGTACAGGAGTTTGCCTGTACAGGACTATTGGTTTGGAGGGATTTTGGATTTTTTTACCTGTACATAATAAATACCAGAGTGATAGGCAATATTTTTTTCATGTGCATGGAATGTTATGTCTCTTTAGTTAATAAATATAATTGTAATTCGTATTAAATGCCTGTTCACCCTGGAATATGTGATAATCTTGAAGAATTAATACTTGAATACTATTGGGAGTGTAGGGTTACTTTGCTTTAGCTGGTGTGCACTTCTTTGACTAGATAAGCAAGAGGAAAGAGCAATCTGTTTGGAACCATAAATCAACTCTCCCAATATTTATCTTGATTTCCTGACTCACCAGTCTGCATTTATGTGTTTTAAATATGTGAATTCTTAGTAGAAAAATCAAAGACCTGAAAATTAAACATTCCATGATGTTCCATGTCCTCTGCACAAGTTTAAGCAAGTTAACTAGAACTTAATTTATAGAGATACTAACCTCCTGCAAACGTCAGTGTCTGGAATTAAGTTCACCCTTTATGCAAGTTAAACTCTTAATCTTGATCCTAATGAAACTTGTATATTAATGTTAAGTGCATGTGCATGAAAGACAAGGTCTTTGTATTTATCCATATCGTTCACAAAAAAACCCACACAACTACTACTGTAGAGTTGAAACTCAAAAACCTTTTAAATTTTTTATAGAATCTTGTAAAAAAAAGAAGCACAAGTGCATGTATATGTTACAGTCAATCTAAGATAGTTGCCTCCACACCTCTTGAACACTTGTCACAGACCTGTTAAAGTATTGTCTGGGTTTTACTCTTGCAGGACTGCAAATTCCAGCTATCCATTAAAAGTCTGTTTGTCACAGGAATATGCCAAAAGGAAACATCAAAGAGCTGCTGTCACATTTTCAGGTCTTTTTTATAAGAGTAATCCTTGTGGTTCAAGGGCACAAACAAGGCAAAGTTTACCAACAGGCATAATTTATTTAGACAGAGCTTTCAGACACTTGAGATCTTTTTCACATGTAATTAAACAAAACAAAAACTTACAAGCTTCATCTTGCAACAGGTGTTAATTGCTCTGGTGAAGGGTCAAGTTTACAGCATGGTGGCACCTCTGAAGCAAGCCTTGATGATATCACATCTTCATAGTTAGGGAGTTCTCATTAGTCTTACAAATATGGCCTCATTTGCAGAATTTTTAACAAAATTCTCAAATTTACAGATATTTTTGTAACTCAGTCCTGAGGGAAATCACTGAAACTGCTTGTATAACTAACTTTGTTCATCTGTGAAGCCTAAATCACAATATGAATTTTGTAGAAAAGAGTTAGAAGCTATGAGTTGCTCAGCTGATCCATCTAATGAAAAGGATCTGTATTCTCTTGCCCTTTTTGTTTTCACAGATGAAGCATTGAGTTAGGAGAATTCTGAGATGGCAAAAGTAAGTGGCAAAAAAGAAAAAAAAGTAAGATGGCAAAAATTATGAAGTGGTGTTTAAAATCACTGTATGAACTTTCTGTGATTTAGCTTTGTTTTTCTCCTACCACCCATGGTTGGGTTACACATTTGCATGCAAATCTTTCCCATGGAAGCTCTGCCCAGAAACTAAAGGAGTGGTTTTTAAAAACCTGTTGTTAGTGTCTCCTCCATATTCTGTTCTCTCCGTTTCTTGCTGTATTTCCAGCTTGCTTTTTCTTCTTGTTCCAGGGTAAACCCACACTTCCTCACACCTCTTTGTCCAGATATCCACATCTAAATACTCTTAAATACTCTTGACTGCACACCTGTTTCCCAGTTTTTATCCTTTCCTCCAATACTTTCTCCCTGCAAGCTTGTATTCCCTATTCACTCCCTTGAGTTTCTGCCTTTTTTTTCCTTTTTTTTTTTTTTCTTTTGGAGGGGGTGGCAAAAAAACCCCCTCCTCCAACTGGAAAGCTGAGGGGGATACCTGTAGACATTTCAGTAATGTATAAGAGTCCAAGACATGGTCGGATATGGAAAAATGCTGATCAAAAAGTATTAACTGTAGAAAGTCAGAAAAGGGAAAAGTAATATAGACAAAGTTTTGTAAACCTTTTTCTGGGCCTAAGCATGCCTTAATAATTGTATATTAAATGAAATAAGGCTTTTAGCATAGGTAGGCCAGAGAGATTCCAAAGGAAACCTAATACAAGGAAAAGGTTATACTAAAAATGCAAAATAAAATAATAGCAATGAACTCTTTACTTTTCATAATTGAACTCACTGCTGTGCAGCAAAGTTGGAGGTTGAATTCAGTTTCACCGCCCTTTCTCCTGGTACAGTGAATATATTTTCATTACTGCGTATGCACGTTAAGGATGAGGTGCTCCAAGGCCATTTTGCACCAGTAGGGACCCCACTTTGCACTTCATTTCCCAGCTGCAATGAAGTTGCAGCATTTTGCGATTTAGTATCTAAAGATGGATTATTTTAGCCAAAAGGGGAGGCCACGAGCCTTAGCGGGTCCCGGGGGCAGGGATGACCCTGCTGCGGTGCGCGCCGCGGGTACCAGCGGCGGGGGCCGCCCCTCCAGAGCGAGCAGGTACGGCTCACTTTTGGGGCTGGAAGAGATACACAGGAGATGGGCGTAAAGCGTAAAATTCTAAAAACCGGTCAAGCGCCTAAAAGTGGAGAAACCAAGCCCAGGAGAGGCAGGGCGGTGCCCACCTGCCCGCTCCCTCGCCTGGGGCCCGGGAGGGCGCTCAGGGGTTAATCCCCGCGGGGGCGGGGGCAGCCGGGCCGGGCCGGGCCCCGCCGCCGCGGCTCCGCTCAATGGGACGGGGCCGGCGGCGGGGCTGAGCTCGGCTGTGCCGTGCCGTGCCGTGGGGATGTCGCAGGCTCCGCCGGGCGCGGGGCTCCTCAATGACCTGCCCGACCACTCTCCGCGGGTGCGCGGCGCCGTGTCCGAGCTGCGGCGGCGGGCGGAGGCAGAGCCCGGCCAGCGCTGGCCGCAGCCCCTCTCCGATGCCTTCCTGGTGCGGTTCCTGCGCGCCCGAGACTTCCACCTGGAGCTGGCCTGGAGGGTGAGGAGCGGCGGCGGCGGGTCCCGGCGCCCGGGCTTGGGGGGGTCCGTGCCCTGCGCTGCCCGGGCCGGGCGGGGCCGAGCGGGGTTGCCGGGTGTGAATGATGGCTTGTCACGCGTGTCCCCGGCGAGTCAGTGCTCGCTGTGGCGGCCGGCTCGGCGCGGGATCCATGTGGTAACACCAAGGCTGTGGTAGGCGCGGTACTCGCCCGTACAGTCAGTGCGGTAAGGTCACAGCTCCGATTAGGAAACAGTATCCTTCAAAGGACACCCGTGTCATGATTGTCAGGCTCAGGTTACTAGCAGGCGTACTAGTTTCACTACAGACTTATAATTACTCCAAAACTATGAGTAAAAACTTTTTGCTTGGAGTTTAGTCTTTTACAGCACTCCTTGCAGGCTGTGGTACTTTCCCAGCTCTTTGCATGCCTTTTTGCCACAGAGCACACATATTTTCAATACCCAAAGGCACAGATTGTTATCAGTTTGTTATTTTTTTTAATGAAAGATTGACAGCCATTAAACCTTTGGAACAGAAAGTATTTCCAAATCCTCCCAGGGCAAAAGCGTTGATTCACATGTGCCAACTGAAAGCTGTGTTTCCATGGAATTTTGTGTTGTTTACACTGCATTGCCCAACAGACTTCACCTATTAGTTTCTGACTTCTCTGGACTGTAGATTTTCCAAGTTTACTCGCCATAAGAGATCATTGTTTGCATATGGATGTATTGCAGGATCAAGGTAGCTAAAAAAGGAAATTGAGAAATTGAATTAAGCCCTTAATCATAAGTAGCTTTAAAATTTCTGGTTTTGTTCTTTTCATTTGACTCATGACATTTGCAGCATAGCTTTAAACCTTTCCTCCTTAACAAAGAACCAAGGAGTCAAGTCAGATTCCTTTGGATTTTATGTGTCTTAACTTTTACTTGAAGTTCATGAGAGTGTTTATATCAAAGCTGTGCGCTAACCATTGTAGGACCATGCCTTTTTCTTTCTTTCCAAACAAAAACCATTTTATTTTCCTGTGTTTCTTGGTCCCAAAATGCTTAAAGGGCTTAATGAGGACATAGGGATTCCTGAATATCCACTCCTAATTGCATTGTAATTGGTTGTTACTGGTAATCCTATAGACAGGATGATGGCACCTCTGAATTTGGCCTGTGTGTTTTTGCATTTTGATGGGATGTGGGTGTGTTAGGTAGGTAGGACTGATGTTTGGGAGTGTGGAATCTAGACTAGGTTTAGGGATGGGAGTCTATAAAGTAGCAAACTTCCTATGCTTCTCTTGAGAGTCAGCCATCAACACTGGGGGCCTCCTTTGAAAAGTTGTCTTTTTAAAACCTCTTTAGATTTTCTGGGTCTCCTCAGGCTGCTAAGTTTCTGGATTTCAAACCTGCCTTTGAATTAAGAAATTCTGATGTTGAAAACGAACCCGTGTTTAATGTTTCTGTCTAGAATTTCAGTTCTCCAAGTGCTGTAGCCACTTGCACTTAATCTTCTACATACCAGCTGACACCATTTTCTAGAATACTTCTCTTACAGTAATGGAAGAATTACATTACAAGAATGTGTTTATTGCAATTGGTATATCAAGGCCAAAGAGAATTATTGGGCAAAAATCTCTCGTGGTCCTAAGTTGTACATTCATCTAACTCAAGTGTGACTTCATGCAGAAGTTATGTTAGTACTTCATCCTAGACAGAGCCCTCCTGCCATCGGTCCAGAGAGTGGCTCTTCCCTCTTGTCCTGATTTGATGTTGCCTCTCTTGAGTTCAGGCTCACTGGGCTTCCTTGTACTACTGCATAGTATTTGTAGAGCAGCTAAGGGATAATCAAAGTTAATGGCCCTGTCAGTGCATATAGGCAAAGGTTGTCCAGCATCTTAGTATGGGCTTATACTTAGCCTTAACTATGAATCAAGAGTCTGGCACCTGATCAGACCATTTTATTGATGCATTTCTGGTTAATAATTGACACACATTTATCTGTTGTCAGTTACCAACATTTGGACATGCTTCAGAAAAGAATAATCAGGTAGATTGTGTCAAGACATTCAATTTCTAAATCCTTTATGGTGACTCACAACAGCAATTTTTTTCCATTTTTCCAGTGGCAATTCCAGACTTGCTTTTAATGATATATTGATATCTCTCATGCTAGAAGAAAATCCAGCACTGAAACAGGTATCTGGAATTGAAGGACTTGAAGAAGAGATAAAACTGCCTTAATTTCTTGAAGAGTGATCATTCAGTTAAGCTCAGTAACAGACTATTCTCACAGAATCACAGAATACATTGAGTTGGAAGGGACCCACAGGAATCATTCAAGTTCAGGTCCAGGCTCTGCACAGACGCCCTGTCAGTCACACTGTGCCTGAGGGCATTGTCCAGATGCCCCTTGAACTCTGTCAGGCTTGGTGCTGTGACCGCTTCCCTGGGGAGCCTGTTCCAGTGCCCAACCACCCTCTGGGTGAAGAACCTTTTTCTAATACCCAACCTAAACTCCCCCTGACACAACTTCAGGCCATTCCCTCATGTTTTGTCACTGGTCACCACTGAGATCAGTGTCTGCCCCTTTTTGAATGTACCAGCTATTGTGTGTATGTTTGAGTTCGCTGTTATCACTGAAAACACTGCCACTTGGATTCACTATTGATATGTGAAATCTGGACAACTAGCATCTCCTTTTGGACATATATGTTTCTTCCTGTTTTATTATCCATTACATCCTATAACTCTTGTATAGGACTCACTCTCAGTGACTTTGGCATGCTGTCTTTTTGTACCTGAAGTAGATTATATTCTGGGGAACAGAGGGAAAATGTTTGGCGTTGAAGCTCTATGCAAAGGGTTTTCATAACATAAATATATAAGCATTACTTTGTGGCACTGAAAACTCTCTAAATATCTAGGATCCTTTTAGGAGTTCTGGTTGATACCAAGGTAGAAAGCCAGAATTTTGTTTTTCATTCGACTTACGGAGGAATGAGGATTTCCTCGTGCGTTCTGCTGCAAGGAAGTCACTTAGGATGACTGTGCTGTGCAAGCAGTGTTGTTTTCTGTAGTGTCAAACACACTGCTGAGTCTTGGACATTATCTCTGAGGATCTTCACGTCATTCAAACATAAATGCTAAGTTGAAATCAGTCACTTGGCTGCTTTTCTTCCATCTATACTGAGGAATTCCTTGAAAAGGACGGAAGAGCCCTTATTATCTCTCTGAGCTGACTCTTGAGGAAACAAATCAGTCAGCCAGGCTTCTCTGTGCTAAGCCAGCACGTGCCAGTCTTTTTCCAGTGATAAGGAAGTAATGCATGAAGAATTAGGAAAGTTCTGTGTCTCTATAAAATATTTCAAATTCTTTGTCTGAGTAGTATAAATTTAAACATACAGTTGTATGTTTAAATTCTGGGTATATTTGTACACCCATATATTTAAAAAGATGTATAAAATACATATGCGCACAAAGTTTTATATTCTGAAATTTGAGCTGTGGTTTCTCCTGCAAAGAATGCCAGTAGAAAATATTTTTTCCCCAAGCATTGTGTGCACTGATACTTCTGACACAACAGAGGCCTAATTCTGCCTATCATCCATGTTAATATAACTAAATAGTTGTTAATCAAGAAAAATATAATTAATTTACGCATACATATGCATTAGTTTCTCTAACAAGCACAATGTTTTCTAGTTATTTTGCTTCTAAGTAAAGTACCAAGTTCACTTTGGTTTCTAGGACCTGAATCTTGGTTTAATTGGTAACTTTGTAATCTCTAATGTACAGAAATCTGGAACTGTCCCCAACAGACATCAGGGAAAAAACCCTCTTAATTAATGCTGAACTACAGACACTGGAGTTTTTCATCCAGCTCTCCCCCCCTTTATCAAGTTATCTTGCATCTATTTTCAGATGCTGAGCAGATGCTAAGTAGGTTATTCCATTTGTAAACACAGATAATTATAAATTGAGATGTTTTTCTTGTGTTGTTAAGCGTGTGAGCCATTTTTTATACTGGGTAATGAATGTGCCTGTTTTTCCTGAGATTAGGTTGTTTCATCTATATCCAAACTGATTGTTATATGCAACATTTATGTTTTACCTGCTGAAAAAGAATCTTACTTGAAAAAAAAATTTACCTTAATTTCTGTGCTTAAACAGTGTAAAACTAGAAAACCTCTAAACCACTGCTAGTGTTTGAATTTCTTTATATGTTTAAGGATTACTCTTTTAAGTGGCCATGTGAGACTTGACTATGTCCAGCTGTAAGAAAGGGGTTGCTTACATAAATAAAAATTTACAGAATATCTGCCAAAAGTAGCTGTAGATTCTATGGAAGATGCTGTAATGCTGACCTTTACTTCAGACCTAAATAATTTTAGGTAATTAGATTAGGTTTTCAAAATCTGAGAGCTCTTCAGCACTTTGTGATTTTCTTGCCAAGGGAAGTATATTTTAGGCTCAGTCAAGTTATGTGTCTGAAAGGTGCACCACTTGTGAAAAGTGTCAGAAAGTATTCCAACCATATATTTACTCCTTAATGGGTGCGCAAGTAGGTTAACTATGCCTTCTGTAAGGATCTTGAGTGCATCATAAGCTGAAAACACCACTCTCTTTCTTCCAAAGTCCAAGAACTTAAATCCTTTTTTCCAACTTGGAAAATGCAAATATCATGAAAATGAGAAACTATCTGTATTGACTAGACAGGATAATTTAGGGTATTGAATTAATGTGTCATTTTTGTTCTCATCCTAGTTTTGGCAGGGAGTTCTTCAAAGAGGTGTTTAAAATATATGTCTTC
The DNA here is from genome assembly GCF_036417665.1 of Passer domesticus. Taxonomy (NCBI): domain Eukaryota; kingdom Metazoa; phylum Chordata; class Aves; order Passeriformes; family Passeridae; genus Passer; species Passer domesticus. Next base: position 125,538,070 of record NC_087474.1, on the reverse strand, counting down.
ATGATGTTGTGGTACCACAGATTTTAGAAGAAAAGTGACAAATTACAAACCGACAGATGTTTGCATAGTTGTTTTCAGGGTGGTTTTGTATTTTGCTGCTATTTCAGAGTCTGTTTTGGAAAGACCAAGGAAAAAACATGTTGACATTGCTGTCTGGCACAAAGCAGTTGGGATTGCTCAAACAGTGCCCTTTGTAGACAGTAAAGTACTGACAGAATGAGATAATCAGAGTACCTCAACAGGCCTATCTTTGCAATTGTAGTGAACTTCTGCTCCACAAATTAACTTACTTTTCCTACTTCCTCCCTTTTTCCTTCACCAGGTTTGTTTGTTAGTTTTAAAACTAACCTAGGCTAAATCTGATTGAATGCAGTCAAGAGACTTCTAATAAAATTCTCCTAATGGTTAAATGTTTCTTTCTATGGTGATGGTTTAGGATGTGGATTTTATCTGTTTTTTTTCCACTGCCAAATCAAGTGGGATACTAGCATGGTATATAATTAAAAAAAAAAAATCTAAATATGTATTTATAGGCTCTATTTCCATAAAAAATAGCTAATTTCTAATCAGTGTGCCATGTATTTTAAAGCAAATTTTGATGATAAACAATAATGTTTTATAGATAGTTTCCTCATGCAAATTCCTTTGAGAGACCTTCAAAATCATATAACCTTAATCTGAGCAGGAAAGCATTAAGCTGAAGAAAAGGTATGTTTTATGTAAAATGATACAAGAAGCTTAAAAATAGAGGGAAGAATAGGAGATAAGACTAATTATCTGACATGAGCATGCTGTGAGCTCCAGGATGCTGAATTCCAGGTCTCCCTCTAAGAGTGTGTAGGGATGAATTCAATTTTACTGAATTTCCTTTTGATCATTCTTCCAGTGAAAATACTGAAGAAAATAATACTTGCACAGATATGAGAAATTTAAATTTTTTTACAGTTATATTCTATTAGTTGGACCTCACAGCTCTTTTAACTTGAGTATTTCTGTTACAAAATATAGAGTAATTGATGAAGGAAAAAAAAATTCTGTTAATACAAATGAAAGGAAATAAAAGAATTTTCGTTGATGCTTTCAGTGCAATTAACACAATTAACACAGTGAAACTGTGCAAAGGATCAGCTTGAGTTTTCCTGTTTGATGAAATATAGAAAAAAATTTTAAAAACTAGGCAGGCTGTGCATGCCACCTTTAAGATTTAAAGCTATGTTTTGGTTTGCTGTGAAACAAGATACTGAAAAGCCTGGTTCTCTTAGCTACTTTGAAGGTCTTGGGTTAGACCTCTAAGTTATAGCCATTGAGGAAATTAAAACAAAATATTAATTACTTGTAATAGCTATCTCTCTACTTTCCAAACTTAGTGATAACCTTAGCAGAGGTGATACAGCAGAGGCAAATTTTAGTTGATGAGCAGAGAGGAAGCATTTTAGAAGACAGTCTTACCTAGCTTCCTACTTATGCACAATGTCTTAAATAAATTTTAATTGCAGGGCATAGTTCATTTTCCCCACAACCACTTAATATTAAAGGAGACACAGTAATTAGACTTGGAAGTTAGAACTACTGCATCACCAACTTAACTTTTCACAATCCATCTCTAAGATGACCTTTCACAGTGCTGCCTGTAATTCCTCAACACAGATGTTACCTCACAAAGGAACACCTTTAATTGCCTCTTCCTCAGCATTAGTCCATGGCCTTTCAACACACAGCTCCTCCTGTGCCTTAGAAATGCTGGTTATGGTGCTGCCTCCCAGTCTTGGGAATCAGGCTGACCAAGTCCCTGACAGCAGATGGGATCTCTGTTTTATTTAACCAGACAGGTTGTCATTATTTCCACTCTGTGGGAGGGAAATTGTCCAATGTGTAATAGACCCACTTCTGTGTTGTATTCTCTCATTTCAGAGGGGTAGAAGAGACCTCAAACATGTTTTTGGGTATGCTGATGAGCGTACCTGTTTCAAATAGTAAAATGAAATTATTGATGACTGTAAAAAATAGGGAGGAAGGGAGAGAGTGAGTGAGTGAAGAAGAATGTTCCTCCATAAAATTTTGCACTTCTAAATTAAAAAAAATCCTGAATGAGTCTGATGAAGTAGCAAAATGAACAATCCTAAAGGTAACCTGAGCAGAAAAAAATGGGGTTTAGATGCAATTTTACATAGAAATGACAGGCTTATTATATATTCAGTTTTCTTTCTGACACAAAATGATAACTGCGGTCCATTAATGATTTGACTGGGTTCTAAATTCATCATGACAATTTACTCACTTCATCCAGTATAACAACCTTCTGTTTCTAGGAGTGATTTGATTAAAATATACAATTAAATTATAGCTAATTTAATGAATTAAACCTCACTGTGACCACATTTGGAAAACATATTTTTAACTGTGCTCTTCCTATAATAGCTGATGCTTACCTGACATCCACATTATTTTCTTTTTCCAGTTATTGAAGAATTATCAGAAGTGGAGAATCGAATGCCCAGAAATAAGTGCAGATTTACAACCATCTTCTGTTCTTGGTCTTTTGCAAGCTGGCTATCACGGAGTCCTAAGATCAAGAGACCCACATGGAAGCAAAGTTCTAATATACAGAATTGGTGAGCGACAAAATTGCTTGGAATGGTTTTACACTTGATTCTGACAGTGAAGTTTTTAGGGGTTTTTTGTTTGCTTTTTTTTTTTGCTTTTGTTTGTTTGCTTTGGTTTGGTTTTGTTTTTTATTGGGGTTTGTTTATTTTTTTAATTACCACCATTTCAGGTGCAAACCAAAAATATTTTATGGGTACAACTGCAGGGGTTGATAAAACTAGACCATATCAGAACATCTTAACTAGAAATTTAATATATTTATGTACCTTGCTAGAAATGCATTTACATTAATATAAAGATGAACTTAGTGAGCTATAACAGTTAAATAATTTTACTTATATATTGGTATAGCTAAAGCTGTACAATCCCTTAGGAAGAACCTAATTTTCTTTTTTAGTGAAATTCTTATTGCATCATAACAAATTGAAGGTTAAAACTTATAAGATTTTATTATTATGTAGGGTTTTTTTGGCTCTGAGTGTCCAAAAATCATTTGACTCTGAGTAAATTGTCAAAGTTGTGGGCTAAGACTGTGGTACTGATGCAGATGCAGCACAGAGTAGGGAGAACACAAACAATGGTGTACACCTTGTCATATATCAACATTCAGTTTAGGCTCGGATGAGCAGTTCACCAGGCTTTCATTGTTTACTTGTAGCCAAAGAGTCCTAGCAAACAACACTTAGAAAATGCTTGATGCATCTCCCAAAAATTTTTTCAAAATGTACATAGTTAAATCTCTTCATGCTTGTTTTCTGTCTTATCTCTATGCTTGTTTTGGACTGAAACTTTATTTTTGCCAACTTTCAAAGAACTGTATTATTATCATCTGTAGGTCTAGTAGGCGGTTGTGCCCTCTAAAGCTTTCATCTAGGGTTAAGGCTCATCCCATGCAATTTTTTTGCTCAGGCCTCAGAAAAAAAAAAAAAAAAGAAGTGAGATTCACTGAGTTGTGCCAGAAAATTACGGTGCTGAAAAGCAATTATATTAATTGATTGTACTGATGATCTACAGCTTCTGCTAGCATGAGTGTTACTGAATTGTAACTTGTACTGGGTCTGTGGCCATAGGTAGAACATGCTACGTTACATGGTACTATCTACTAAAAGAGCATCAAAGATGAATGAGAGAGCAGGCACACAAATTAACTTATGCACTGGCAAACCAGTTTATTTCAGGAACTTTGTTCTTGCCGATTAATTCTTGTTCCTGAGAAGCACATTAGAAGCCATGGGAATAAAGAGTGCAGGTGTATGGGGTTTTCTCATTGTAATGCAGGGTAATCTATCTTCTCTTCAGGACAGTGGGATCCCAGTTTATTTACAGCATATGATGTGTTCCGTGTAAGTCTCATCACATCTGAACTCATTGTAAAGGAGATTGAGACTCAGCGAAATGGAGTCAAGGCCATCTTTGACCTTCAAGGGTGGAGATTTGCTCATGCTTTTCAAATCAGTCCAGCAGTGGCCAAGAAAATTGCTGCTGTTCTCACAGTAAGTATGACATAATGCTTTATGCAGCTTCATTGCTATGACTTCAATTTTTTCATCCCTTCCAAGCTATAGTAAATTTTTCTTCTGTAGGCATTCTCAGACTATGCAACTTAGAAGAACAAAATCCTAAAACAATTACAAGTTGTGCTTGATTTTACCTAAATTTTATTCTTGTACACCAGTAAATGCCCTCTAGCTTCTGCTATTTTATAAGAACTCCACCAACCTGTTACAACACAAGAATTTCATAACTGGAGGAGCAGATGAAGCCCAGTTTTCGAAGGATTTCTGTTTGTTATCCTGTTTCATCTCTTCTCTTCCATTCTTTTGTGTATTATTACTGTGTATCAATATTTAAAGCATTTATTCCTGTCTCAGAGAATATTAAAAATAGCATGCACTGTAAGCAATTAAGAGAAAGACACTCCTAACTTGTTACCGGTATGGATGATGCTTATGTGATCTTCCAGCTGCTAACAACAGAATGTATAACATTTATGTTCTGCTTGCTTTCTTCCCACAACATGAGCATTGTTCGGTGCAAATCACTGTTACCTCACCTCCTGTTTTTCATAAAATCTCAGGACTTTACTATCTTTAAGGCTTATTCATTTCTGCCAAATTCAGTTTAACTTTGCCACTGAATTTGAGAGAAAAAAAAATTAAAGAAAGAAGGGGACAGAGAATTGACAGGCAAGCTACAGTGTAGTCCTATAATCTTATTTTCCTTCAGAAGTTATGTTGAAAGTCAGTAATAATAAAACTGTTAGCCTGTGATGTGGAAATGAGCCAGGGAGATAATCTCTTGCTCTGATTTGGTAAGGTTCATATCTGAGATTCAATCAAAGCTTAGTCATTGAATTAATATCATCAGAACTTCAGATGTCCTTCCTTTCTGATACCTACTATAAAAATTTATTGAAACCATTAGGTATTCCCAACTTTGTACATCTAGAATAAGAACTCCTGGTGTTATGCAGTCTTGGGTCAGATCTCATGGAAACAGGACTAGTGATAGTGTTTCAGTTGATTTCTGAGGTAGTAAACATATTGCTGGTAATTTTTTTAACCTTGAAATAGAGCAGAAAGGAGGCAGAATAAGATTTGCAAGAACATCTAAAGGTTTCAATCCATTATCTCAAAGCAGGAAATTCTTTGTTTCCATCTTGACCTATTTCTGATTTTTTTAATATTCTAAATGCTTATTCTAGCTATGCAAAAGGAAAACTAAAAATTGTTTCCAGTATTCTTTTCTAAGAAGAAAAAGAATTTTATTTTTTTTTGTCCCCTGATTCCTTTCCTCACTTTTAACTGGGTTTGTAAATTTTGTCCAAAGATTACATTAGTGTTGTTCAATATTACATAATCATAAAATATCTTAAGTTGGAAGGGACTCATCAGAATTATCAAGATCAACTCCTGGCCCTGTGCAGGACACCCCAAGAGACACACCATGTGGCTGAGAGCATTGTCCAAACACTTCTTGAACTCTTGTCAGGCTTGGAGCTGTGATCCCTTCCCTGGGGACCCTGTTCCAGTGCTCAACCACCCTCTGGGTTAAGAACTTTTTCCTCATATCCAATATAAGCCTTCTCTGACACAACCTCCAGCCATTCCCTTAGGTGCTGTCTCTGGTCAGGAGAGTGAAGAAATCTTCCCTTCCTCTTCCCCTCACAAGGAAATTGCAGACTGTGATGAGGTATCTCCTCAGTCTCCTCTTCTCCAGGCTGAGCAGACCAAGTGGCCTCAGCCACTCCTCACGCAACCTCCCCTCCAGGCTCTTCACCACCTCCTGACCCTCATTTGAAGCTCTCTAATAGCTTAATGTCTTTTTTCTATTTTGGTGCCCAAAACTGCACACAGTATTCAAGGTGAGGCTGCCCCAGTGCAAAGGAGAGCAGGACAATGCCCTCCTTTGCCCAGCTGGAGATGCTGTGCCTGATACACCCCAGGACATGCTTAATGCACTCCAGAATATGCTTATAAGTAAAACCTTAGTTTTAACCTGTACTTTACTCAGGAAATGTGTCTTGCAAATTACTATCCTGTATCAAGAAACAGAAGTTAATAGAAAGGAAATATGTACTAAGGAATGGAAAGCATACTATGGATAATAACAGATTTTTCAAGATAATGTCACTTATCCCAGGCAGAAAATTGTTTTGTGAAAATGATAGTAGACTTTAAGTATATGATAACCCATAATAACATTAAGTGAACATACAAGCTGATAATTTTAAGGTCTTTATCATACATTAAAATCTAGGAGTGGCACTAAAGAAATGTTTTAGCTTTGGATTTTTTCTTCCTTAGAACTATTGAACTAGTGAGGAGATATGTTTGTGAGAAGTACCATTTTTATAAGCAGAAAACCTCTCAGAGGTAGTATCAAGTGGGATATGAAGGGAAGCTGTACTTTCCCCATTGCACAAAGCTTGTTTTGAGCACTGCCATATTTTCTTTTAAATTTGAAAGATCTGGAACTTTTAAATGAATGCAAGTAGAATCCAAGCTGTTTCATGTTATAAAGGTTGTATAGCAGATATTTTAAAATTTTCATTAAAACAGTAATCTTGTTGTAAAGCTGAACTTCTGTCTTGGCCAAATTCCTAGTAATTTCAAGGCTTACCTCTAAATTATAAATAAAACTTACTTAACTTAAAGTTAGTATTTTCAATAGTTTATATATATTTATGGCTGTAAATTGCCAATAAAAGCACATATCTAGATAGCATTTTGTAAATTAATAGCAGAATCTTGTGAAAAATTGTACATTAGAAGAAAGGCTGAGCACAAAGTTTGTGTACAATTTTTATGTGCAATTTGGTGATAGTTTTCTTTTTTGTTTTTCTGTTTGTTTTTAATATTCAATCTCACCTCCTACTGAGGTGAAAATATTTTGAGATCTTTTCCCTCTAATGAGAGGAACAAGATATGATTTTTCTAAATGTTGTTCTCAATTTACACTGCTAGAAAGAATTGGCAAGGTCAGAAGAAATACTATAACCTATGGACTAGACAGTTTTTACAGGCCTGTGCTTAGTAATAGAGGTGTTTCAATAATGTTTTCTTTTTCTTATTCTGTTTTCCATGTATGCTGACAGGATTCCTTTCCACTGAAAGTTCGAGGTATCCACTTGATTAATGAGCCTTTATTCTTCCACCCAGTCTTCGCTCTAATTAAGCCTTTTCTCACTGAAAAAATAAAGCAACGGGTGAGTGCACACAAATATTTCTTTCTGCCACAAAATCCTTATATGACAATCTGCAGCACTTTCCTTAGTCTCTGTTACTCCTAAGTACTGAAGAGCATAAATCATTTTTGTTGGCTAGTGCCATACAGACCTCCAGAATCTAACAGTAAAGCATTTGCAGTTATTATTAACATAAGAGTAGCAAATGGTGGTGTTATCACTCCTCTGAAGAGAAAAAAAAGTGACACAAAGAGGTCATATTTTCTTGAGGTCACATAACAATTCTTCTGCAGAACTAGAAATAGGTCCTGGATTTCCCAGTGCTCTGTCTATAAATGATTGATAGAGAAAAATGATCACTGAGCAGTGTTTTATGGTCCAAGCTGTGCAGCATTAGTAGAAGACAACTGTTTAGCTCTGACAGACCTCCAGAGGCATTTATGCATCAAAAATTGGTTAGACTTAATTTCTAAGTTTTTTTTCCAAATAGCTCCTTACTTGCTTTAAATAGTTTTGCAGTTAGAGATCTGCAAATAGATTTGTATTTGGATGCAAAAGCATGCCAAGGACTATGGTTTGTTGCAGCACATGAAAAATACTGGAGTTTTCAGCTGGCACAAAAGTGAAGTGGTAACAGCAGGACTAAGGTACAAAATAAGCAGAATATTGTTATTTCAGTTCTGAAGCTTCCTTTTCTCAGCACATGGATCTTGGGCATTTGCAATAGCCACTGCATGCCAGGACAGTCAATCCTAGAAAAGTATCAGACTGGAAATAATGAACAAGGCTTCAAAATAGCTACAATAAAGCAAGAGGAGAAGAACCAAACATACAGTGTTGAAAGACTTAAAGTGGAGAAGTAGTCCAGAATCCAATTCCAGTTGGAACTGAAAGATAAGGACTGATGTATAGATTCTGTTGAGTATCTTCCTTGACACCTGTTTTAACCTACATACATACTACATAATCTTGTTTTTAAATACGTGTGGCAGGACCAGATAGTAATGGCCGTGAGCCAGACAGGGCTCTTTTCTTGGAAATGACTAAAGGGCAATGACAAGATATCATGACAAAACAAATCACCAGTATTCCCATGGTTTAGTTAAGTTTAGCAGTTTGGATGTAGTGTGTACTCTCACCAACGTTGCTAAACCAGTCTGGAACAAGTGCATAGTTAGTTTTGGCTCCTGTGCTCACAGCTACACAAAATGCAGTTCTCAGGTTGTAGTCCATCCTTCATCAGCCTTCAGATTCAGAGGAGGACGAGTTTGAGTACCTAGGGGAAACTCACAAGGGTAGTTCCTCCATTTAAGGAATTAATTATGAACAAATACACTTATTTAGTTAAACCAAGCTGATAGGTTCAGCTCTTGCAGTGAGATGCTTTGCTGACTGTTCTCACTCAATAGTCTAGCATTCATACCCAAGTAAATGCTTTTAATATTTTGGTTTAGGTGTACATGCACGGAAATAACTACTTGCAGAGTCTGACCGAACACTTCCCTGTCAGCATGCTCCCACAGGAATATGGGGGGGAGGAAGTCTCCATTGAAGAGCTGGCCAAGGAATGGACTGACTTCATAATGGCATCTTCAGATTATCTTCAGAGCATTTCTCTGGCCTAGGAATAACCTTAATATACAGTATTTTATTAATTCTTGAACACTGGAATTGGAAATAAATTTAATATGAAAATTTCCATTGTGAATGAAACCAGTATGTCTTTGCAGGGCACTCATTGAATGTTATGTTGGCTGCACTTTTATACTAACTGGAGGCTATCAGTTTGTATGTCTGAAGAGATTAATGAATTTTACATGTTTGTCTCACTGTTTGTTATTGAGTAACTTGTATGCCAGAAAGCTGAAGAGTGCATTGGAAATCAGATTGATACTGCTGCTGTTCGGTCTTTGGAGACAACTCATCTGTGATAATGTAGTCCAGAACCTTACACTTAGCTCTTGAATCTTGGCTTGTCAAGACAATACAAAACAAAGAATAGACTGTGAATAGGATAGTTTGTTGCAGAAATAGGACTACAGAGCTGATTTACAAGGAGTGAAGAGGCTGCTTTTTTGATTGATTCTCAGGGAAAAAATGCTGTTTTGTTAGTTTGTATCAAATTGAAAATTAGTCAGCAATAGTGAGACATTTGTGTTACTCTTTGTGCTGCTTGTGCATCTTCCCTTTTTGTCCTAATTAACAGAATAATATTCAAGTTTTATAGAAAAACAGCACATACCTATTCTTCCAAGAACAGTGTGAATCAGGGGAGGAACTGGTAAAATAGTCATAACAACCTTGAAAATTGTTATTTTCTTTCTTAAAAGTGATACTGTCTTTGGACAACTATAAAAAACTCAGATTATTATCCTTTAATCTCTAGTATAGTGGACTACAGAGATCAAAAGTTTTCAGCTGTTTGCATTATCTGTTTGTTTCAGAGGGTAAAGTAGGTTATCCTTTGCAGATCTGAACTTTAGAAATATCTGTTGTATTTTTAAGGGTGTTGTAAGGTCACTTGGGACCTCAGAATAGGAGATGCTTGGTATTGTAATTTTATTTTCAGTACAGTAACTGTTCTTAACTCTGTTTTGTTTTTGCATAAGCACTATATGTTTAAGCATTCCATATGAATTTTCCTATTAATAAATCCATAAAAAATGCTTTTATCTCAGGTAGCTAGAAATTATAACTTCTGTTATTTAGTACTCTTTAGGACATTGGAATGGTATCTAGACATAGGGAAGAGAAATGAAACTATCCTATTATATTAGAAATGCCTTACTTTAGATTATGATTAGTAAGGCGTTATTGCAAGAGTCATTGGAAACGATTCTTTATTAGCAAGAGGAACATCTATGAAAGACCCCTTGGAGTACTTGTTGATTGTATTTTCTTCTGCTGTGGTAAGATTAATGCCAGAACTTCTTTCAAAACTGACAACAACCTCTTCCAATTTCTGAATTTCCTGAAATGCCTTTTTAATTTTTCTCTTTCAAAATATTTTTGATATGGGGCCTAAATTTAAAGAAACCTTATTCAGATATATGATTATGTGAAGATGTATTTCATAAATATTTCTTTTTCTCAGATTTTGTGATACTATTTTGTGATACACTGTTTTGTGATACAGAAGATCCTTAAATAGACGAGTTCGATGAACTGCAAATTCTTCTTTATAAGAAAATAGACTAAGTAGTCAGGTATCTGGCAATTGTTCAAGTGTGGAACTCAAGTTCCAAGTAATTTACCAGCTGGAGACCTGAAGCTATTGTCTTAATGTTACAGTCCTTCAATTTTAATCTGTGAATGTAAACTGCACTAAGAAATGAACCATGTTTCAGTGAACAAGAAAATTTAAACTTTTCCTATGAAACCAATCTCTGATTGCTACTGGTTTATGTAGTAGAAACCTCATTTGATTGCACATGTATATACATATTTAGCTGTGGCATTTTAATCTTTATTTGGACTTCACCAGCTCTATGAATATAAAGTTATAAGTGGTTTAAAAAATACCCTGATCGTGTTATTAAGTGGTAGGGTGTTTGCATAACTCAGCAGTTAGAGCACTGAGCGCAGTTATTTTTTCCTGAACTGTTAATTATTTTTTAATGTTTACATATTATATAGGATGTGGGAACTGTTAATTGCCATGGCTGCTAATAATAAGGACACAATATAATTGGAACATTTACATAATGAATAGTGAAGATATTGGTATGATGTGCGGTGGTGTCGCAGCTTTGAGCAGCAGCCAACAAAACAAAAATCCCTCAGTGCATTATTCTTTAAAAACATCGGGAGTGCCTCTAAAAAAAAATAAAGTTCCTTTTAAACGGTACAAATATAATTTACTACTGACTGTAAGCGCGATGTAATGCACAATTTTTAATTTTTTCCCCCGCTCTTTTTAAATGTATTAGCATATATTTTAATTAATAAAGCCTTTCTGGTTGAACCAGTCTGTCACGGGTGCGCTTTCAGAGGAGGAGGCGCCGCGGGGCTGCGTTTGGCAGCGGGCCGGGACTGCATTTCCCAGCGAGCCGCGCTGAGGGCGGGCCGGCAGCTGCGTGCCGCAGGGCGGGCGCCCAGCCCAGCCCAGCCCAGCCCAGCCCGGCCGGCAGCCGTGCCCGGAGGCGAGCCGAGCCGAGCCGTGCCGTGCTGTGCTGTGCCGTCGTCGGTCGCTCCCGGCGGTGCCATGGGGCGCCTGGCCGGGCTCGGTGGCGCAGCGGCCGCCGCGCTGCTCCTGGCGCTGCTGCGCGGCGCCTCCGCCGCCGCCCTGGCGCGGCGCGACCGCCCGGCGGGGCGCAATGACAGACCCATCATCGGTAAGGGCCGAGCTCCGGCCGTGGCCGTAGGGAAAGCCGGGGTTTGGCTAGAGCCGCTGTGAGCAGCGTCACGCTGTACGGGCTTTCTCTGAAAGTCAGGCTTGCCCGAGAGGAGTTACAGTGCAGGGAAGCCGAGTCTTAGTCAGGTAATGTGTGTTTGTGTGGTACCTTGTGACCGGGCGCCGGAATTGATGCCCCGTTGTCTTGATGCCTGCAGTTCCTGTGGGCGGTAAATGTATCGCTGCTAGCTGGCATATAGGAGATGGGAGCTTAATTAATAGGAGCAATTAATTACTAATTGATAGGGTCTTAGGAGGAGCGGCTGAGGAACCTGGGGAGGTTTGGGCAGAAGACAAGGCTCCGGTGTGACCTTATCGGTCTTTACCATTGCCTCAGAGGAGGCTGGAGCCAGGTGGGGGTCGGGCTCTTCTCGGTAACTAGCAATAGGACAAGAGGACAGTGTTAAGCTACCTAGGGGAGGTTTAGGTTAGACATTAGGAAGAATTTCCTCGCAGAAGGGTGATTAGATACTGTAATGGACTGCCCTGGGCGGTGGTGGAGCCACCGTCCTTGGAGGCTTTTAATGAAAAACTGGACATGGCACTTGTTTCATGGTCTGGTTGACACGGTGGTGTTCATTTGTAGGCTGGATTTGATGATCTCAGAGGTCTTTTCCAAGCGGTTCAGTGATTTTGTGACTTTTCTTTCAGCGTGTAACATTTGCCATTTGTGTGGTGCTAATTTTCTTCTTTGGGGCCTTCAGGGATATTGTCACAGGAATGTCACTTTGATGAGTACCAGCGATTTGGAAGATCTTATATTGCGGCTTCATATGTGAAATTTGTGGAATCTGCCGGTGCTCGAGCTGTGCCTATAAGGTATGGGTTTTTTTTAATCCTTAGGAGTGGGTAATAATTGCATTATGTAAGGTATGTATGATACCTTTTTAGAGGCACAGAAGGTAGTTCTGCTGTTTTTCTGAGTGTTTATTGCTCCTCAAAGACAATTTGAAGATGCCACAATTCTCAGAGTTCCAGAAATTGAAATAAAAGAAGAATGGAACATACACTTTTTAATACTTATGTTGATAGTCTCTCTTTGAAAAGCTCTAATTTTTTTTCTTTTACCAGTAAAATTGCCTTCTCTAGTTTGCTTGCATGGTTTTTGAAGTTAGCTAGAAGATTCAGTGTACAGTGTAGTACACCACAAACACACATAAATACCTAGATATCTTTTTTTTTCACATTTTGTAGCCCTGGAATTCAGGGAATCAAGGAGGGCTATCAGTACTCCTTTCAGAAAATAAAGTCCAGTTCTGTTCAAACTATGGGTCACTATCTTCTTCTATTTTGGTTGTTTGGTGAAAAGTAGCAGAGTAAGTAACAGTTGACAGTACTTCATACCAACGCTGAGCTATAAAATATTAAATGCACTGAAACCAGAGGGTAAAATTATAAATTTCTGTACTTAAAAACAATACTAGTACAGCTGCAGAAAAACAAAATAGCATGTATGTACACAGTCCAACAATAGCACCACTTAAGTGCCTGAATTAGAAGCCAGCATTCCCCATGTAGCTGCTGGAGCTTTCAGAATGTTTGCTGACCAGAAGCTTCACCGATGAAACGATGCTTCTAATTCTGGCAAGTAAGTTACTTTCAGCAAAGCTGAACACTTTCACTTACACCAGCTTATCACACCTCTGCAGAAGTGTGGCCATATGGGCTGATTTTGGCTGGGGTAGAGTTAATTTTCTTCACAGTAGCTGGTGTGGGGGTGTGTTTTGGATTTGTGCTGAACACAGGGTTGATAATATAGAGGTGTTTTTGTTATCGCTGAGCAGGGCTTACAACAGAGCCAAAGCCTTTTCTGCTTTTCGTGCTGGCAAGGAGGCTGGGGGTGCATGGGTGTGACCCACTGTTTGCAGCTCTGCCCTTCTTGGGAATCAGCTGGAAACCGGAGTGGCCGGTCTGCAGGAAATAATAACCATGCCATTCCTGTAAATAGTACATTTTTCAAGTGTCTTGCATAAGGGTCTCAAGAGTACCTCATCAGGAGCTCTACCTGACAGGGCCCTGTTTTCAGTCTTGTGGATTGAGCTGTTTCAAGTGAAATTTGATTTGTGTCCATTTTACTCTTCTGCATATTTTTTATGTCAGATATTTTGTTCAAAAGAGATTATATTTTCATGGTCAAATATATGTACATCATATATATGACATATTCTGTAATTATTTTTTGGTGTTTCAGATTAAATCTTACAGATGAAGAATACGATAAAATCTTCCACTCTATTAATGGGTAAGTCTTGAGCACTGGTTTTCTGTTGAAAGGTATGATGGTTCTGTTTTTGAGCTCTGCTGTGTTCTCAAGAACATTGTCTTGCTCTCTTGAGAGGTTGTGCTGGGCACTGCAGACATGAAAATATATTCTAAGACACATTATTTAATCCAGTATTGGTGTGCTGCCTTTCCTTCCTTGAGGAACACATCAGATAATCTGCACCAGTGCCAAGGCTCAACTGGGCATTCCCTTGTGTTTGTCTGCAGGCAGGGAGAAGTGGCGTTATAGTTATGAGCAATTTTGCAAGTGATATACTCAACTTCCTCTTTGTTAATTTTTCTGTCTTCCTCATTTAACCTGTCACCTTCATTTTGATGTTTAATATTACTTGTTTAGTATTTCACCCCTGTTCCTACCCTTTCTTCCCTCTTTCAGTCCTTTTCATATAAAAGTTTCTGATTTCCAGTCTCTTCTACTCTTTTCTCCATGTGTGCTCTCTCTGTTGCTACTTGAATGGTCTGTCTTGCCTGTTGTGATCCTGTGTCTTAGGCCTTTGTTAGAAAAACTTCCTGGTTTTCAGAGGATCTGTGGAAATTTGCCACCCCTCTGTTCTTCCTTTTAAAAGGTAGGATAATGTGATCTTGCCGAACAGATTTTATTGTGGACTGTACAAAGTCAAAACCTTTTATGTTTTTTTAGCCTTGTGTTGAAAGTGCACTTCAGAAGAGTGAAATCAGCTGATGCTACACTTCACAGCCGTGGTGGTGTGTGAGGCCAGAGCATGTGATTGGGCTACTTGTAGTCATGGGATGAGCATCTTAAACCATTAACACATTTGTTAAGCTTATGCATATAACTAGAATGTTAATCAGCATGCATAGACCTTGCAGATTTAGACCTTTGGCTGTCTGGGAAGTGCATTGTCCTCCTACATCAACATGCCTTAGACACTAAGACTTGGGTCTTTGCAGTCTCGTGCTATAAGCGAGTGTAAGACAATGATGCTTTTCTATGCTGTGTTCTGTTGGGGAAAAAATGAATAATTTCCTCCCTTTCTCATGGCTACCCACTTCACTTTGGTTGCCAAAAGGGTTTTCCACCAATAGGGTCTCTCATTGTTTCTACCTCACCACCTATATCAATTCAGAAGAAAGTGTTTGGAAAGCAGATTCTCTTTCTTTATCTTTCTGTCCTTGCAGTCAGAAGCCAATTGAGTTTGTGTTATGTTCGTGAGTGAGGATGGTCTATATTTCCTTCTGTGACCCTCCACTGTCACCTGTTGGCTTCCATGTTAAAACAGTGTGTAAATAACAAAAAAGAGTTCTGGAGGGAATGACTTATATTCTGTGGAAATTCAGAACAAGGAAGAGATACGCTGATCTTTCACATTGTTCTTTGAAGTTGGAAATTATTTACTATTAAAATCTACCTTCTTAAAATAGTGAAATTTACAATATTAAAGACATAATTTTATGAATGTAATCCTGAGGTAGGAATTGAAATGCACACTGGAAATCATCAGTTCTAACCAGGCAGAGGTACTGGAATACACGTAGTTGCATTTCAATCTGCTTATGACAATGTCAAGCCATTATCATTGCTACTTAATGGGTTATTTCCTTTGTGCATTAGCAAAAATGATGATCAGTTTTACTAATTAGTATAGTCCAGGTTTTGGTTTGAACAGGTGGAGTGAATTTCCTACCACTTCTAGGTAAAGATCACCTTATTTGTCTAATTAGATCTCTGAAGAAATCTATAATCTGGCCTGTTTTGAAAATATCTTCAGTTGTATTAATTTTCAATTGACACTGGGAAGTAAAGTTTTTTGTATTTTTGTGAATACTACTTTTCCACCAAATACTTGATGGCTTTTACATGAACCTGTGCATGATTCACTTGAAAAAAAACCCGTGGTCACAAGGGTTTAAATGCATATTTGCTCTGCAAATGCTTGGGATCATTTCAGAGCACAGATACGTAGAGAAAATCCTACACCTGTTTCAGTAAAAAATCAACAATTCATGGATATGACTTGAGTAAATCCATTTGAGGTTCTGCAGCAGTGGATTAAGAAATGCTCACACATCCAGTTTTGTTGGTTCTGCAGGCACTGTTCCAGTTACAGCCAGGAGAGGCTTCCTTTATTTCATGTTACTGTTTCTGATGGTACTTGATTATTTTCCATGTCGTCATGTATCTATGTGAATTCTCTGCTAGACTGTGCTGAAAGCTTTTCTTCTGTGATGTTTTTTTGGGTTTTGTGGAGCCACACAGGGAATTGCCATATCTGATTATATTTTGTGGTGGAAAAAGCTTGTGCACTTTTTTTTATGAAATTGTCCCTGAAATTGTCTTCCTTAGCTCTGTAGGATCGCATGTGACCAAAGGTTACGGTCAAATGTACTTTTCTTCCTTTTTGATAGGAACTTTTTGCTCTTTGTTGTCTCTGATAAAAAGGTCACTATGCCAGGGCCACAGCTCTATTTTTCTGAAACTGGAGAGAATTAATTGAGGTTTGGGCTGGAATTTTAAAGTGGTAGTGAGAGCCAGCTGGGAGTCAGGATAGGAAATAACAGTCATGGCTTGCAACCCTTTTGTATACCAGCTGAAATCTGTGTGTTTTATGTGTTTTCTGTTTACTTTCTTCTTCCATATGTTGCGTTGATCTAAACTTTGTGATAGAGTAACCATTCTTCGGTGGGAGGACACTAAGAATGCTATGAATAAGTTAAAGACTAAAACACCTAAATTTAGCTGTCTGCCTGTGCACTAGCTGTCCAAACTCACATAATGAATGGAATGGTAGCCAGTGCAGCCTGTGAAGCTGACAGGGCTGTTCAACCTACCCACCACTCAGGGGTCTGCTCTGGAAAACCTATTTGAATCTCTAGTGACTCTCCTGACTAGATCCCTGCTGTCCATAATGGGAGCATAGATGCCTGTCTCTAGATTTCTGAAACCTAGACCTAAATAGTACCCTTAAAACTGTTATCAGGCCTTTCTCTGTGTACATTGTCCAAGTTTTGGGTTGATCACTGTTGCTAATTATATTCTTGGATGTTGCCTTTCAGGGTACTTCTTCCAGGAGGTGGTGTGGATCTTAGGACTTCAGAGTATTCAAGGGTTGCTAAGATATTTTACCACAAGGCCTTGGAGGTAATTGTGAGGAACAGTTGGTTCTTGTTATTATCACTGTTCAGAGATCAAAATGACAGGTTCATATTTTCCATATTTTGCACTGTCATTCAGTGGTTTAACTGTAGGCCTGAAAATAGGTAGGTGGCTTATTTCTTACTTCTGCATAAAACTTCTGCATTAATAGCTTAAGAGTCAGACTTGTGACACCCACTCCTGTTTTATATTCTTTTATGGTCTTAAACTCTTAAGTTCTTTGGGTGAGAATGGTATTGTTTGTTCATTGTACCTGAGGCTTTACGGCTCTGTGTGAACTTGGCAGAGAGGAATTGCTCTTCCACCTTTGCTGCTCACTTTCCAGCAGCAGGCAAGGAAAGTGCAGGCAGTGGCATTCACAGGACCAGTCAGCTGCTGCAATTCTGTAATTGAGCTCCCTTTGCTCTTCAGTCCCTGTGGCACTAATGTTTTTATTCTTTTGTCTGTCTTTATTTGTGGTGAGTCTTGCAAAGACTGTCTCACTTTTATGTGAGACAATTTCATTTGTCTTTCTGGAGCTGCTCACTGTGTGAACTGCAGCCTGTGCCTCGGTGTACAGCACTGGGGCAAGGGTTTCTTGTGGTTTGTTGTACAATTATGAGATTATGTTGACATTTCACAATGATGAACTGAATTCACTTTATGATCACTTTATGATCAGAGAGACGGGTTTATTAGCTGGTATGTGTACTTCTAGTGACTGAAAGGCAGAAAATAATATTCAGGTCATCCTAGGTAACCCTTTATAACAAAGGATGGTTTTTCCTTGCTGTTTGTGATAATTTTATGTTTTGATATTAATCTTTCAAATCTTAATTACTGTAAAATATTTCTAGTTTTACTTATGTAAGGAAAGCTACAATAGTCAAGAGTATCTTTGCAAGTACAGGATGATTGAATTTTATCTTTTTCTAAAACATGAGGGGTTCTTTTCATTTGCAAATGTTCACAATGAGAAATTACTTTGATCTGGCTCTGCTTTAATATGAATAGAGGATGTGAAATGCTAATCCCTATTCAAGTCCGTAGAATTTTACTATTTAGACAAAAATTTAAATGAAGTACTGTTTTTCAGCTCTTAAATTAGTTTTTAAAATGTGATGTCTTGAGTGTTGTTTAATACATGCTTAGCCTCCAGACCCTAGTTTATTTTAAAAAATAAATGTGGAGGGGAGGGGTACAAAATCTTTATGTTTCAGTTGTAATTGGTTTTAAACTGTAGTTTATTTTTTGCCTTCAGTAGTTTTAGTCCTCACTTGTGACTCCACTGTCTGTCTTTCCTGTAACTTCTGTGTCTCATTATGCATTAAGGGTGGTCATGAAGACTCTACAGCCCTATCAGCCTTCTTTCTGCACATCTTCCTTGTTTTGCTGTGAGAAGAAGTAGCTCTGTGAGCTTTTATTACCATACTGTCAGTAATGCAGTAGGGGAGCATTATTATTCTGAGCCTGTCATTTTAGCTTTCTCAAAAATGGCTTTGAGCAGCAGCTCTACGGGGGTGGTGTGTGCGTTGTGGTATGCATAACTTAAAAATGTTTAGAAACAAGTTAAGAACAACTAGTCAGATTTCACAAAAACAGGAGTTCTGAAACATCCCAGTCTCCAACATATGCTTACTATCAGGTGTAAACCATTTAAAAATGCAGATTTCCACTGCATGTATGCACCATGCTTCATTAGGTCACAAGAAAGTAGTTGTGTTCTTGGTTTGGTTTTTTGCTATCTTTTTCTCATTTTTGCTTTTTTTCCGTATTGTTTTCACACTGACGTGCTAATTTTTATTCTTTTGAAAATGATTGCCACTTTTTAATATTGCTTAAATGTACCTTTTGTCTTTTTGGAGCACAGGTCTAAACCTGCTAGCTAAATAATTCTATAGGTATGTAATGTAAGACCACAGCTATGCTAATAGTAGGATTCATGTTTTTTTAATACAGTTGGGTGGGCACAGACATTGCAAAGGTCCCTTGCTATGTGATCCCATGCTTTATAGAAAAGTTTGAATTGTTATGAGCACTCTTTCCCTCAAAATGGTGACAGACTTCTTTGTCCCTCCTGATGATTGATTTTTTTAGGGAAATGTTGCCATTTTGTGGTTTCTGTTTAGGCTGCTCTCAAAATGACTTGTAGAACAGAACAGTCAAATCAGTATCCACATTAGGCTCAGTTTGCTGCTTCAGAACTCATATATATCCTTTAGCCTTCATATATTCTCACCTACACAAAAGCAAGTAAAAAGAGTAGGAAGTTCTTGTAGGTCTCTTTTCTGTAGATTTTCATTACTGTTTCCTTATGTCGTTGCTTTTATTTTGTAGGCTAATGATAATGGAGATTATTTCCCAATATGGGGAACATGTCTTGGACACGAAGAGCTTACATATCTCACCAGTGGTGAAATTTTACTTGTTCATACCAAGACAAATGGTTTTTCACTCCCTCTGAACTTCACCTCAGGTGAAAAATTCATTACTTCTCATGTGTGAGCTTTGGTAAGAGGTGTTGTGTTTTGTTCATGATAAATATTATGGGTGAATGTTTGTGACGTTCCTGCTGATTATCTTCTGCTAAATTCTTTGATGTTAAGTTGCCTTGACTGTTTTTGTAAAGTCAGTGCAGCTGGCACTTGTTAAACAGAGGCGTAAGCACAAGCCAATTGAAACCAGCAACAGTCAGCAAAAACCAAAGTTGTGGCTCTTTGAGTCATTTGAAAATTCAGACCTACAAAACAATGTCTGCTTTTTGTTACCAAGTTCACAAAATTCACAGGTTCAAAACCTATTAAGCTTGGAGAGCAGGTGATTTTAAATTTTTGAAAGCATGTCTTTCCTCTTCTATTCCATGATGAATAGAAGCATTACTGTCCCATTTGAACAGTATTGAAATCACAGAGATCCCTTGAGATAGAGCTGTGGCACTTGGCAGCACTGGTAAAGTGTGGCCTCTGTTGATACTTTACCCTTTCTGAGTAACCAGAAAAAAAGTAGCATTCAAAAATTCTGTTGGCTTGTGCTCATTGTGAGTGGAAAGGCCACTGAAATGACTGTCAAAGAATGATGCTTATTTTTTTCTCTCTCTTGGTGAGAACTTTGGATCCTCTCTGGGTCAAGACTGATAGTGGTAACAGCATATTGGAATCTGTTGTAGTTATTTCACTGATATTTCTTGCAGAATATTCTAAAATAATGAAGATTTACTGCTGAAAAAGTTTAATACAGCATTTTATTAATTGTCTTCTGTCAATATAAGTCCATCTGAGACCACTTCCAGTAATGGGAAATACATTTTTTTCTTTGTAATAGCTGCAAAAGACAGTAAAATGTTCAGGAGTTTCCCTGATGATGTATTATATTCACTTGCTACTGAGCCATTGACATCAAACTTTCATGTATGGAGCCTCTCCATGGAGGTATTTGATATTTTTATTTCCTGCATACAAACACTTTTTTGTTGTTGTTGTTAAAACTAGAAATAAATAGTAAATAACACCTTCTCCCCTTTTCCCTCTTCCCTCTCTCCCTATCACAGAATTTCACCAACAATGAAAAGCTTCGTAATTTCTATAAAGTTCTGACCACTAACGCTGATGATGAAGTGGAGTTTATATCTACCATGGAAGGTAAGGAAATTAATTTCCTTTGGAAACTGTGACTGTAACAACCTAGTTCTTTAGGGCTGTTGTGGCATGGATGTGAATTTGTACAGCAAGTTGTTCAAACAGCAGGGTGAGCATCAGCCCTGTCAGCACTCTGGCCATGAGGAGCATTTCTGTTTGCAGGGATATTTTGTCTTTTGAGTACTGTGAGCCTTATTACTCCTCCCACCCGTGGTTCCCCTTCCAGATATGCTGTTACAGGTTAGCACTGGTGTATTTGAGCACTGTGCTGTGAACTGCACAGCTCTTGTGCTGCAGTAGTTGAATCCCTGCACTGTGCCTCTGTCAAGCTGTGCTTGCCAGCTGCCTGCTTAGGCTGGCATTTCCCTGGTGCTCTGTGTTTGCTGTGTAGGAAAAGCACTCCAGGCTGCTGAGGGAGCAGCAATATCCCTCATTACCTTAGCAGCAATGCTGGTAATTGTCCTCCTCCAAAAGCCTTTTGCATGACTTGTTTTGTATGTTTTGCACTGGGCTTGCTCAGCTCAGGAAACAAGTTAGCTCTTTGGGGAGTGTTTTATCTTCATGAGTGCACCACTAGCAGCTCTGCCTGGGGTCCAGCTGTCACCAATGGGATTCTTCTGTGTGGCATCCTGGCTGGCCTCCAAAAGAGAAGAATAGCTCTTTGATCAGCAAACCTGATTAGCCTAATGACAGGCATCAGCCTGTGATTGGTTTATCACAGAGCAGTCAGCAGCTGCTGTGCCGCTATTCCCTGGAAGAGCTGAGGACTGACTCCCCCAAAATGTATCAGGCCTGGCCACAGCAGATGGCAGCTGCCCTGGATTGACTGGGCCTTCAAGGACATACTAGGACTTGGATCTTTCCCATGGAACTGGCATCCACGGCTGTGAATGTTGTGTGATGCTGGCAAGAAGATGGAAAGCTTTGACACTGATATACTTCAAACATTATTTTTTAGTTGTATATACATTACTTCTGAAATGAATAATCTAAAAATTGTGTACAAATATTTTCTTGTGTGGAATGAGACCCTTCTTTTACAGTATATTTCTTTTCCTTCAGTTCTACTATGACTTTAACAGTGTTTCAACTTGCTGTTTAAGCTTTTGTGAAGCTGTTAATAAGTGAGGTGTATTTGTAGCTTATCCTCTAAGTTTACTTTGCAGTAAGATTAATTACATGATTCTTAAGGCACACACCTTTACGTGCTCTGTGTTTTGTTGTAGCATACAAATATCCAATTTATGGCATGCAATGGCATCCAGAGAAAAACCCTTTTGAGTGGAAGGATTCTCCAGGCATTCCACATTCACCATCTGCTGTAAGAGCAGCGTATTATATGGCTGATTTCTTCGTTAATGAAGGTAAAAAGTTTATTATCTATAAACACTGGGGGTTTGAGTGAAGCATTACTGAAAAACTTTAAAGACGACGGACTTCTTTTTCAGCTGTCAAAGTTCAGTACCTTGTAGTGCTTTCTGAGAAGATTATTCTGCAAGCTTTATAGGCTTATAAAACACCAAAGGATACTAGAAATAGAATGGTTTAGTGAAAGTAACATCAAAAGGCCAAGCATTCCACAAACTCTTTTCACTAGGCTGGCTCTAAAACATTGTTCTATGACTTTCTACCATTTCAAAATATCCCTGTAACATTTTGGCCTCTCTTGCACAAAGACAATAAAACAAAAAAAGTACTCCATTCATAATTCCAGGGGCTTCTTCAGTTCCAAAGTGGCTTGCAGTCGTTCAATATGTTCTCAGTTTTGCTTGCAAAATGCATACACCAGGACTATAAATAGGGCTTGGGCAGTATGGATGTGTCAGAGGGGTGCAATATGTGCTCTACAGTTGTATACTATAGACAGCACAAGAGTTTTTGAATTTTACAGAGCTGCTAATTTTCTTTTTTATACTCTTAAGAAGCTGGAAGTAACTAATGCATAACATTTTGATAGTTTATGACACTTCCCATCTGTTTGTTATAAATAAGCAGGATATAAATAGAGGTGTATTTGAAGGAATCAAACTTTATTCCTTAATTTATCCCTACTAAATAATTCTGCTGGACTATTTTATGAAATTGTCTTACCTCCTTGATAGGGACTGTGAAGAACATAATAATTAAGCTGGTTGTGTTTGGTCTCTAGACTTGGTCAAAAATCAAAAGAGTCAACTTAATGAAGAAACTAGATAGTGATTGTGGTGACTTGGTCAGTGAGAGTGTAGAAATAAAATTTGCATTTCATACAAATTCAAGGTGCTTTTTTTCATGAAGTAGTCCCATTCCTTTTTGTGAAAATGTAGCAAAAGCATTTTCATAGGGAACTTAGGGCCAGGCAGAACTGGGCCTCTGAGCAGCCTGGTCTAGTGGAATGTGTCCCTGCCCATGGCAGGGGGATTGGAACAAGAGGATCTTTAAGGTCCCTTCCAACCCAGACCATTTTATGGGATGGCAGACTATGATAAAAACAAGGGGGGGAAACAAGGGGGAGAACAGGAGAAAATACAGTATAAGTCTGTTTTAACTTTGTAGTCTAATACTAGAATGCAGTGTGTTCTCTGGCTTTGTTTGCTGCTTTCTGAAGTGTCTGTCTGCAGACTGTAGTCCCAATAGAAGTAAGCTTGCCCAGGCCATTATCCAAGTTAAGTGGGGCAAAACAAGTGCCAGCTCTGCTTGTAAATGCAGTTGAGGCACACTGTGTGTGAGTTCTGTTACACATGTGTGCACATCCAAGGAGCTTGTGCACAGTGCCACACTGATGTGACACTAGCTTTTGGATCCTAAGATTCCAGTAAAGCAAACTTCCTTCAGCCAGATTTGACCACCCCCATCTCTTCCAGCAAATCCTAAATTACTCTTCATGGCCTCCCCAGTCTTTTGGGAGGTACTGAATCATTAGCTGCTCCTACTGAGTATTTCATATCATAACTTTGCAATGAGTAATTGACATTTTTAGCTAATGTATGGCAGAATATCTTCCCTAACTATGAAAATAAACCACAAGATGAAAAATGTAAACTGTTTTCAGCTGGTAAAAGTATACTCACGTGTGATCACTTAGGAACTAAACCATTCTACTGAAATACCATTTTTGTATCCATCCATCATTAATTTTAACATCTGTAGAGTTGCCAACTTGATAAACCAGTGAGAATTCAATTTTATTGTCCTCATCAGCACAGTCCACGCAGCTTTCAGTAGGCTGATACTCTGATGCATTTCTTTTAAAGTTTTTTCTGGTAGATACTGCCAGTATCTCATGGATAACTATTTTTTACATCTTGGCTTTAAATTCTCCCTCTCCAGTTATAAAATATGCTGTAACCAGCTTTCTGAAGATGCATCTTCGCAGTTCTTCCTGTACAAGCTGCTGTAATTCCATTTGTGGTTGTGCTGCACAAAATAACTTTACCAAGATAAATATTGTTTCGGAGGATAACATTAAAATGATCTGTACTTTTACAATGTTTTACAGCCAGGAAGAGCATGCACCATTTCTCCAGTGAAGAAGAGGAAACAAAAGAATTGATCTATAATTATAATCCAGTTTATACAGGAACATTTTCTGCATTTCAGCAAACCTATTTTTTTGATTGAGTATCTTGTCAAAGGTGCAGTGTTGTTATTTATAAATGGAATTATTTGCCAGCATTGTGTAATTAAGCTGGTATAGTGACAGAAAGCTAGAACAGTTTTCCTTTACAATGATTTGTTCTGTGTATCTTCTGCACTATTGAAACATTAATATATAAATTTACATTCAATAACACAATAGTCATCTTGGCAAGCTACAGAAAAATGTATTTTTCTTCCAGGAAAGAGTACTTGACTGTGCTTATAAACTTTGAAGTAATCACCTTTAGTACAAGAAAAAGCTTTTTTATATTTTAAAATATGAGACCTTTGTAAAATGTTCTGGACTATGATAGCCCTAGACTCTTAGATACATTGTGTAGTAAAATCCTGTCCTTTTCAAATGATTTAGCAAAAGAGACTCTTGGATTTGTCATGGATATGTGTATGCAGCCAAGTTCTTGACAGGGACTCCTTTGTCATTTCAAAAACTGACCAAAATAGTAAGGCATGATAGCAAACAGGTTTTTTTTGCCTGAGAAGCGCATTATGTCCCATTTGTGAAACTGTTTCTCTTGTACATTGAGCATTATTTGGAGTCTTTATACCTTGTGAGCCCTTTGTATCACAAATACCACATAAAATAAGTAAGTTTGGAGGGCTTAGTTCAGTGTTGATTCCACTTTCAATTCTTTTCAATTCAGTTTTGTATATCCTCCAAGAATTTGTCTTGGAGTAACTGCAGTCAGCCGCCAGATATGAGATGCAGACACTCATTCCTTTGTATTTAAAAGAATGTAAGCTTAACTTTTTCTCTAAAGTGTCTGACTTTTCCCATAGCTGGGCAGAATTTTCACTTGAAGTCAAGAGGTAGTTTGGCACTGTATTAATAAACAAGGTAGTTTCTTTCTGTCTTGTTCTGTGCAGCTAGAACTTAAACAGCAGATGAATGTATATGAGAAACCTGTTAAAAGGTGGCACAGTGTGATAATAGCAGTTGCATTCAATACACTGACACTGTTTCCTCTCTGCTTTGCTTCAGACCCCGTGAAAGGCTTGTTCAGTGGTTTTATGTGTTTTCCAAAAAAGAACTAAGATTAGACAATCAAATGTAATCTCCTCTCCAGCATAGCTTCCAAACTCTTGTTAGCATTATCAAGGATTTGGAGTTTATGAAGAATTCAGGTTTATAAACTTCAGCTCTGTTTTGTAGAACTTCATACTCTCAGGTACCATATCTGAATAAGTCTGGTAAGTTTCTCAGGTTTTTCAAGTAAAACTCTCTCTAACTTATTTTTTATCATGAAACAACTGCATAACGGAATGTGAAATGCATCAGTTAAAAAAACAAACAAACAAACTATGAGGATACATTAACTGTGACTAGCAGAAAAACACTTCTAGGTAATTACAAGCTTAAATATGAGATATTTTTACATTTGTCATATCAGCCAACTTAGTAAATAGTTATCTTTTCTTACAAGGGAAATGTCTGCAATGATAGTAATTAGTTCCTAAATGTGTAACTATAAAAAGTATTATGTGTAATATGATGAGAGAAGTTTATATATTATGAATTTGTATGTGTCTTTCCTTTATACCCTTTCTCTTATAAAGCCTTATTTGATGATACGCATGATTTGTCTGTGATACATGGAATAAACTTCCTTTCAAGCAGACTTGTATTTCTGTCATCTTTTAGATACCACTCATGAAGCACTGACCACAGTCTTTGTTTTCTTGTTTCCATCTGTGGTAGTCATGAATCAGGAGGTTACAACCTGTATCTACTTTCTGTGGTCATGCCAGCAGGTCAGGGTCAGGATGAGTGAGATGCATGGCTTGGCACAGCCGTGCCCGGAGTGCAGGTTCCCTTGACCAGGGCTTGAGCTTGAAAATGTACTTTAATGTGGCTGCTGAGACAGGGGCAGGAGCTTTCAAGAAGGCTGGAGCCTTTCTCACAGAGCAGGCTCACCCCAGGAGCATGTTAGACCTTGCTCAACACAGGCAGCCAACAAGTGGGAAAGGGCTGCTGCACTCTCAGGGCTCTGAAAGCTGTAAGCAAAGAAATTTCTGTCTATTCCCTATAATACCCAATATCTTCCATCACGTTCTCCAGCCAGAATCAAACTGCAGAAACCCAGAATTGCCTAGCAGTCACCTAACAGCAAGTTAAAACTTGGTTTTAAGGAAGCCCTCCCCTCTGCTCTGTGTTGTACTCTATGGTTTTTCATTGTACAGACAGAACTCCTAACGCAGTTTTTAGAAATGCTAGGGAGAGAAGAGCCTGTGACCATCCTCACAGCTTATTGAGCTGGTGTATGAGCCTAAACAGCTTGCTTGTTGCTGTGTGGGAACATCCACTGATCAGCAAGGTAACCCTAATGTGTGTCTTGCAGACCATATTAAATCATCTCTAAGAAAAGAGAAGTTTGAAATAGTTTCCTCCTTGGAGTATTCTGCTCTTCCCACTAGATGGCCTCCAAGAACCAGTATTTTCTGCTGTTTTGTAATTGGGTGTGGTTGTGTGTCTCTAAAGTTGAGTAAGATATTTACTGTACTGTGGTATGTAGTGGGGTGTTTGGGATGTGGGGGAAGAAGAAGGGAGGAGACAGTAGGACTGGAATCTTACTATCAGAACTGGGCATATTGGCAGGATTCCATGAGAGAGTCTGAGAGCGTTCAATTAATTCAGCTGGGATTAAATCTTGTTTCCAGTGAACATTTAAAGCATTCAAGCATTAGCTGGAGGTGGCTGGAATTACATCTGTCTTTCCAGGTGGTTGTTCCCCGCTTTAGCTATAGAATCTGTCTTGGTTCCATTTTCTATAAATGTGAAACTAGCTCATGCAGAACAGGACAGAAAGCTTAGATGGGAAGAAATGAGAACTTGTTCTCAGAAAACCTTTGCCTGGGAGGCAGGAAAAACCAGTTTGAATTCCTTCGGGTAAGGAAGACATTAAATGGAAGAAACATCCTGAGTAAGTACTGTAAGTATGGAGTTAAAGAGTAAGAGGAAGAGCTTGACCCACAAGCTTCATTGTGGGGAAAAACAAATCAGTAAACACTCGCCAAAACCCCCACCAATTTTGGGCTGACAAGCTATGCAAAATTTCCTAGCAAGAGAGTGAATCCAAAGCAGAGATTACTTCCAAGCACTTCTATGTTGAATACCATAGTTTTAGGTTAACTTTAAACCTTTTCCCCTTCAATATCAGTGCCACCATATTCATTGCTGTGGATGCTGCTCAGCAAAACAGTCTTGAAAGCTGGACTGTACTGGGGGGATATCTATAGAAATTAATGGCCTCTTAGGAGCATGATGGTTCTTTCCTTGGAACAGTGAGGAAAGTATGGGGACAGCTTGAACAATGAGGAAAAACAGTAAGGAATAATTTCCCATTTATGTTTTAATCCTGCATTTCCCTTATGAGCCAGGAGCCCTGAAAGAGGAATAGCTGTGTGTGTAATCAGGTGGCTGAAGTCTGCATGCCAGGGCTCAATCAAGAATGTTTGGCTTTGAGGTGTGAAGATGTACACAAGGTTTCAGTCACTTTTATTGCAGTAAATAATATTTTATCTGGGGTTGTGTGGGTTCTTTTGTTGTTTTTTTTTTTTTTCCTACTGTGGAATTTCCATTCATGTATCTGGTGATGGTGTTACCAGAAAAGCTATGGGAATTGGCTACGGTCCAAGTCCACTAAGGTTTCTAAGTGCCTTTTCAAATTATTATGGTTTGAGTACTTATGTGGAAGACAGATTGACAGATACTGTGAAGTGATTGATTACCTTTCCTTGTTAGCCTTGTGTCTTTCCCCAGGGCAGGCCTGTTCTCTAATCCACTGCTTATTTATAGGGCAAATAGTGAGGTTTATCCTGTCCTGAGCCACCTGTTGATAAGGATACTGTTCCAGCTTTCATCACTTCCTCATTATGTTTATATCTGTTTTCTAAAGTAGGCAGTATGCTTTAAGAGCCAGGTTCCTCTTCCAGTTCTTATATAACCAAAAAATTTCCAAGACAATTTTATCCAAAAAAAAAGCCTAGACCATTTAAAAATAGCTGTCACTATTTGGAGGAGCATTTGAACAAAGCATTCACTCCAGACTTAAGCAAAAACCTTGCGATTGTCTGATTTTCAGAGATGTACTGAACAAACATCCCTTGCAACTAAGCTTTCTGTAAATGAAAAGCGGAAAAGCAGAAAACCCAAAAGGTTAAAAGGGGTAAATTCTAGCAGTTGCTGCTTCTGAGCATTAAAATAACTGGGCTGAATACTGTGGGCTACTTTTTGATGTAGAGTTAATTCTCTTCACATAGTTTGGGACCTTGTTTTGGATTTGTGATGAACACAGGGTTGATAATTCAGGGATGCTTTACTGTCTTTATCTCAACCTATGAATTTTCTCAGTTTTACTCCTCTGATTCTCCCCCCCCCCACCCCTTTGTGGGAGGATTGAGTGGCTGTGTGGGGCTTTGGGGTTAAATCACAGCAGCTTGTGACTGTGTAGCTCTCAAGCTGCCTTTGATGATCTCTTTCACTGTGTGTATGCAGGTTTAAGAGCTGATGTTATATGTGTGTAGTTTCTTGCAATTTTTCTGAAGAATAGATCAGCAAGATCAGAAAGACTAAAACAGCTATTTTCTAACCAGAAACACGTTACAAAATTAGTTTCTCTGTGTGACTTCTTGAGGCACCAATATAAACTGGTTATAATGACCTTAATTCAACTGAAGAAGGGGAAGTTTGAAATTCATATCACTGTACCTGACCAGGATTTACTCAGCAGGTCTTGTACTAATAACGCTTAAGGACCTGATTTTTCAAAAGACAATGGAATATACTGGTCTGATTAATGACTCCATTATTATTGTATTAGTTACCAATTTTTAATATAGTATTAGATTTAATTAATAATAATGTTGGTAGCATTAGAGACGCAAAGTGAAGAGGCTACAGACAATTTCTGAGATTTTTCCAAAGGAGCCATGTCAGAATGGAAGTACTCCAAAGCTTTTGGCCAAACCCATTCTCACCCTGGATGAACTTAATTATCTCCATTTTTGTAGATTTCTAAATTCATTGCTGGCATTTAAACTGTTGTACCACTGATGGAGGACATTTGCAGGATTTAATAGCAGATCTAAACATATCTTGGGCTTCCTGAGTAAAAGAGAGAAACCGGAGGGACCTATTATCTGCTTTGTTTTAATTTGAGGTATTTGTACTGATTGTTCCTCATTAATATTTGCAACGAGCATCTCAGTCTACCACTTCAAGAAAAAGTACCAATAATTCTTTTGTTTCTGGACTTAAAACCAAAACAGTTTTCTATGTTCTTTATGCCACTAAGCTGAACACAACAAAATTTTCCTATTTCTAGAAACAGAAGCTAGTTCACTCTTCATCCCTAGGCTCTAAAACTTGGGTTTCTCATCAAACTCAGGATGAGTTTGTTCCCATCCCTGTAGTTTTCCCACTTAGGTTCTTGCAGACTGTGCTACCTTGTGGCTCCTTAGGGAGTTTAATTACTGTACCAGA
This sequence comes from Passer domesticus, assembly GCF_036417665.1. Lineage (NCBI taxonomy): Eukaryota > Metazoa > Chordata > Aves > Passeriformes > Passeridae > Passer > Passer domesticus. The sequence goes on along the minus strand of NC_087474.1, from coordinate 125,508,256 downwards.
ATGTTGAGGCAGCAGTTACTACTTCTTCCAGCAGCAGCTACCATAGTCTTCTGAAATTACTGGCTATTCTGCTTCAGATGCCTGCAAATGGGGGAACTGGCTCCAACCACACACTAGATCTCTGAGCAAGCCCAGTAGCTCCCTAGCCAATTTGTGTCAGCTGAAGCTGAAGCTCAAGCCATCACAGCCCAAGATAATGCTTCAACATAAATGTCTTTCATTTCCTTTTATTCTTAACTGTCAAGACCCTTGCCTTCCCTTAGTTGTGTTTGCAAGGTTTCCCTAAGAAGTCTGTTCAGAATCTGTCAGCTGTTTTCTCTTTGTTTTCCACACCCAGGAAGTCAGGCACATGAAATGAATTCCTCTGGATTAATCTCCACATCTTTTAACAAAAAGTGAAACTTCAGATGACAATATACTGTAGCTTTTAAGCTGTGCTTAAAAGTGAGTGGGGAAAAGTTATGATAGAGATGAAGCATGTGTCTTTATGCATTAATTTTATTTTAAGAGAAGCTGAATTACATAGCATCAGGATGGGGAATACCAGTCCAGACAATTAACATCTGTTTGAACAGCAGGGCTTGCTGGGCATCTTTTGTTTTCCCAACTTTCTCACGTGCACATTTTGACTGCAGGGTCCAGGGTACTGTATAATTTGGCAGCCATTCCTGCAAATACTCAGCATGGATAGTGATGGTCACTCTTGGCCTTTGGTGCTAAACTCAGTCTCCTGCTGAGGCTTGGCTGTCCTTGGCAGTCAGGCCACAGAACTGCATGGGACAGGAATACAAGTCACATGCCAGGTAGGGTTTGACAAGTCAGGGTTTCACAAAACACAACATTTCTGTCATGTCTCACTCATGTTTAGACAAATTAGGAGAGTTTTGATTTCCCAAGAGCAGAGCAAGCCTGAGGCTCATATCCTGCACTGCCACAACAGTGAGTGCAGACATGTGCACAAACTATGCCATGTATCTTTGCTGTTCAAAAGGTCTTAAAGTGACATTCAGAAAGGTTATTAGGTGTCAAATAATGCTCTTTTCCTATTCATTCTTTATAAGAGAAAATTAATACCTATGTAATTCAATGAAATTACTTCTATGTAGAAATTGTATCGAAGGAGGATGGTGGTGACCATGATAAACCTCCTGGGCACTGTCTGAAACTGAATGCTCATCCATACGGTGTCATTGATAACAAAGCCTGTGTATATTTTGAATTCCCAACCTATTTGGTTTCTGGATGACATGAAGCAGATGTCTGCTGGGATCAGTTGTCCCCAGTTTGGGGAGTGGGAGCATGTTTATACAGTGCCATTAGGGCTAGGGTTTACTGTGGGAAGAAAAAAAATCCTGTTAAAAAACAAAACAAAACAAACAAAACAAAACCAAACCAAAACAAAACTGTGTTCAGAGCAGAGCTTGATTGTCCTGCTCAGTTTTCAGTTACAAGACAGGTTGACCCCATATGGTAAATCAAGGTCTAGACTGACGCTTTTCTTATGAACTTTGCTGAAGCCCCTAAATCACTACCACACATCATTTTTTATTTCTTTGGCACAGCCTATCCTGCTAAGCTTGCCATGACTTCAGTGAATTTTTTTTTTAACTCAGGGCCATAATATTGAAGAATATAATGCAGACAGATGGATGATTAATTGTATGAGAAGTAATTAAAATGAAACATGATCTCATACTTTCATGTGTAGCAGAATTTTTGGTATTTATCTTGTTCTCTGTGTCCTGCAGAACTTCCTGATAAATTATCATCTAGATACTAAAACTTCAAACCAGACAAGAAAAATTAAAGAGCTTCATTTGTGCAATTTGAAATTAGACCGTGGCTCTAAAAAATAAAGGCAATTAAAAATTGGGATGTCTCAGCTGCTTGATTAAACATCTAACAAGATGCATGACTGACACTCCTCTCCAATCTTTATTTATTTGTTTATTATTAAAAAGCTCCTCAGATGTGTATAAGCCATCTGCTGTTCTCAGATTTTCTGAGCCTTGGTATATTATGCATCTGCAAAGCATTTTCATTTAATGCCATTAACTACAGAAATTTGAGAATGAAAATTTCCAGTAGAAAAAGCTGATGCTTTCTAGACATTTCTGATTATGGTCCTATCTTTCCTCTTTTGTCCCCAACAGCTTTATTCTGATCATTACAGCTAAGCTGCAGGCTGCTTTGGTGTGATGAATGACACTGGCCAAGCAACAGCAGCCAGGCTGAGTCATTCCAACATCTCTGGGCTACTTATCCTGGTTATTTCCTCAGCTCAGTGTGGAATCTTCCACCTGGAGATGGGGCCCTGGCTCAGCCACAGGACTGCAGAGCAGCCTGGGACCTGGATCATGGTGTGTTCAACATCATGGTCTAACAGTGCCAGGATGGGCAGGACAGCATGACAGCCTGTGAGGAGCTTCAGATGGAGGAGGATGCTCTGTCTGCTGGTGTTGGTGTCTGACAACAGCCCAGGGAGGGGTCATTCAGGTGAGCATCCCAGCTGACTCCCAGCTACACACCCCCTATCACAACTACAGTAAACTGAACTGAACCATGCCTTAGCCCTGCCCCTTCCCCTCTTGCAAGGGCGAGGAAAACCCACAACCCTTCCCTGGGCACAAGCACCCTTGCAGACAGGAATGTGAGGAAGCCCAGCCTGGGTCAGCTTCATCCAGACCTGCCATGCAGCTGGCAGTCAGCTGCCACCCTCCCCTGACTGCGTTTGCCTTCTGCCTGCTGAAAGCTGCTGTACTTTTCTACAGTCATGAGCATGCTGAGCTTTGCTGGGACAGCTGCTGTAATACAGCAGACACATGGAAATGAGAAGGAATACATCAGCACCATGAAAGAAACTGGCCCTTAGCTCCTGGATGGAAGCTGAAGCAAGACATGGCAGCTGCAGCTGGTGAACTGTGTGTTACTTCAGGCACTGGACTTTCCAGCTGACCCTTGTTGTTGATTTGGACATGTACCTGTGGCTTTCAGTCATCTGCCTGCCTGCCAGTGTCTGAAAGATGGAAATCCCAGCCTTGTGGATGAGGAGGAGGATGAAATAGTTATTCATCATTTGACCTTCAGTGTTAGGAATCTCCTTCCACCAGTAAAATTCCAGGAGAATTCCTTAACTCTGCAGCAGTGAGCCTGCTGTGTAGCAGCAATGCTGTAGGGCTCTTCAAGCCCCCATGAGGGAAAAAGTAGTGGTGAGGAGGCACCACTCTGATGAGTAATTCCACCATACCAGGCCCCATCACATCACAGAAATGTCTTTCTCTGAGGCATTGGCCCTCTACCTGTGCACTGCTCAGCTTCCCCCCTCCATCAGTCAACCCCCTCAGCCCATGGAGGGGAAGTCATTGGTGCCACACAGCAAAGATGTTATTTCACTAAAGAAAAAGGTGAGACTGGAGCATGTAACTTCTCATTTGTGAAGTATGAAATCAATTTTCACATCAAACTCTGTATGACTTGGGCTTGTCTTTACCTACAGCTACACCAGGGCTTCCCACTCACCTTGCAGGAGTAGCCAGGACCTGATGCAGATGTGTGGGGCAGAGTGAGCTAGACTCATCTGAAGAGGCAGATGAGAGTTACAGAAGCTGACAGGTATAAAGCTGTGGAGATTATCCAAATATCTTGATGGGTCCAGGTCTTGATTTTTATTACTATTAGGGCTGGTTTCAAAGACAATTTCCTATAGCTGACCAGGGTTGCCCAAATAAGCACATGCATTAATCATGCTGTGTCCTAGGTACAGGTGCATTGTAGCACCAGACTTAATTTTACTGTACCAATAGTCTGTATATTCATACTGGAAAGATCAAGGTTTTTTTTGCAGCTGGATCAAAGCTAATACTCTAATATTAATAATGAAACCAAGTGGTGCAATTTCTGGGCAGGGGGAAATGACCATGAAGTAGCCCTACACAAAGGATCCCCATAATTTAAATTCAGTTGCGCTATATTATACTCTTTACAACACCTTTTATTTGCAGTGTGGTTTTTGGCAAAGTCTTTTTTTCTGCTTCGTAAAAACATTTAATAAATTCTTCTGGGTTTTGTTTGATGTTGGAAAAATAACAGCAAACCTACATAGCACAGAGTTTTGGGGAGGGCAATAGGAGGTCATGAGGTGTAACTGCAGCAGGCACACGGAGTACTGGTGGTCACTTTTTGACTAAGCACTGAAGTGAATGCAAAGCTGGGGAGCCTGAGGACTGTGTCAGATTTCCTTATAGTGTTTTCAATCTTCTTTAAGGGTTTGAAAGCACTCTAAACTACAATGAAGACTAGTTTCTACTTGAATCTTTTAACCTATTCCATGGGTGGTTTTGTGGCTTATAGTGGTTTTTGTTTGTTTGTTTGTTTGTTTGTTTGTTTTGGTGGGTTTTATTTTCTTTTTGTTTGGATTTTTTTAACATCTTTTACTTTTCCCCTGAGGGAAAAAGAGACATAGGTAAAACCCAGTCCTATAAATGACAAGTTATTTTTTGTTCCTGAACTCTTCTCTGCTTAATTAGTTTATGCAGCTGAAAATGAAAAAGAAAACCCCATGCCCTACAGCTATATGTGCTCATGTATAGCACCTAATATCTTAAATCCCTTCATGTGTCTCTAAAGGATACCTGTTAGAGTTGTGTGTGGAAAAAACTGCACAATCTGCTGCATATAATCCTCACACTTTAAAAAATATTTTTTATATAAGTGGGCAGCTTTACTGTCAGCCTGCACTGGCATATTTTTTTCTCAATTGCCTCTTCCCTCTTAATATAGAATGCCTTTCTTATGCCTTCTTGTCTGATATGTTTTTCAAAATTCTTGTCCCTGGCCTGTGCCAGCCTTGCCAGGACTCAGAGCCAGCCTGACTGAAAACCATTCTGAGGTTTTGTGGCAATGCCACAGCCGTGGTGGGTGAGGGCTGGTGCCTGAAGCCCCATCCTCATTGCTGCTCTGGGTGATGCAGAGCCTGAACAGCTGCTGTGCCCTCATCTTTGCCAAGCACAGCTGTGGGCAGACGATGGCCCCCCTCTCCAGACTAGACTTTGGGGAAAAGGGGAAAAATGAAGGAATTTGATGACAGCACAAATTTGCACTTGGATTGAGATACAGCCTTGGTCCTTTGTCTTTGCAGCAACATGAGCATCTGGAGTCAATGGAAATTGAATCCAGAAGGTGGTTGGGAACTACTACTATGGCTTCCATGCTTGGTAGTCAGCAGCACTGCTAAATGCAATAAGCCAAACATTCAGTTTCTGTGAGCAAGTGCAACATAGCTATTATTATTCTCTTTCCACAATGTGTGATACCAAGAGATTAAATATGACAGTGCAAGTCCCACAGCATCACAGGCACAATACCATGAGGGCCATGAGGGCCATGAGGGCCATGAGGCTGAGGTCTCAGCAGCAGCGGCGCTGTTTCAGAGAAGTCCAAGTGTCTGTGTTCCCTTAAAGTGTCTGTGGCAAATCTAGGCTAGCAGAACACCTTGCATTCTCCTAACATAAAGAGAAAAGTCCTGCATTTTCTTCTTTTCCAGTTAGGCTTGCACTAACTGGTAACACAGAGTAATATCTGTGTTCAAATAAACAGCCACATCTACAGAGGAAGTTGAATCTTCATTCTTCTCCAGAAGGACAAAGACAGAAGTACATACCATTAATTACTGATGCAATGGCCCAAGCAAGTTTTCATAATTTGTTTTAAATGTCATTATAGGGGATGTGAGTGCTTTCAGAAGATCGCTTTTGGAGTGTGTGTTCCAGTCATCTCCAGGATGTCATCTGTATGTAATTTGGAAGCAAAAATTGTATTTATTAAGGACTCCCCACTTCCAATATGCTGCCTAATGTTATGCAAAATTATATGTCACTCAGAGCAGATTGAGAGTTGTAATAGCTACACTGGATGAACAGAACAGATCTCAAAAGGTAGGAAGCCAATCCTACAATACATTATTCATGGCTGGCCAAATCAGCTCCAGAAGCTGCAAGTAAGGGAAGAAGGGATTTTTACCTTTTATTTTTGCTTATGCTATATATATAATATTTACAGCTTTCCTTTTATTTATTTATTTATTATAGCTTTTAAAATTTATATTATATATATTATATTTATAGCATTCTTTACTCTCTAAAAATTCTGACTCCAGTGTTGCATTTGCTTCATGCATAATCTCCTTGCTTAAGCAACCTCTGGAAAGAAGTTTCAGAGTGATTAGATACTTCTGAATTGTGAGTTTAAAAGCTTACAACATTTTTGAATAAAAACATTTCTATTACTACAAAAACTTTATTAAATGAAAGTATTTTGTTTTGCTGTAGCTATCAATTGCTTTTGAGCAGAAAAAAAAATAGTATTTTTTCTGATGAGGCTGGCATTTTAATTTATTGGCACAGTAAGTCATCCTTTAAGAATACAGACTTTCTGGCAAGACAGAGTAATGAGGACAATCCCAAAATGTATCAGTAATTTTGTGCTGCAGAATAGTGCTCCAAGAAGTGCATTCCCTGGACAAGAGGGATAGAATCCATCCATAGTCTTTCTAGACATATAAATCAAAAGTATTTTATTATCTCTGGGTGTGCATCAAAAAACAGGGCACAGTTACACTAATAAGAGAATCTGAATATTACAAAGGCAAACAGTGCTAGACTTTCACATTAACTTTTACAAAAATGTTTTCCTATAAATCTCTTGCTAATAGATAATCCACGTAAGGTTTCTCTATCACCTGTCAGGGTGAAAGACTGTGGTTCTCTCTTGAAGAGGAGTTTTAAGCTATGCAGTCATTTCTCATGGGTCCTGGATAGGTCATCTTGTTTGTGAGTTAACCAAGTCATAGAAAAAACTCTGAAGACCTAACCTTTTCATGCCTCATTTCCGCTTCTCATAATGCCATGTGTGTATGCCTAATCAATATTTTTTTTAAATATGTTTTTACTTTATCTCCATTTCCTCAGATGCTCAGAAGATGACCATGCTCTGAATTTTCTGCAGCCAAGTATGCTTTATTGAAAGATCAGGGAAGTAAAATCAGAGGATTGGGAAGTACATTTGTTCCTCATTCCTCTGACTTTGGGGTGGACTGAGATGCCCAAATTAACAGCTTGATTATCACAAACCTCATACGAGAGCAAGAGAGACACAGCTCCTTTCCTCCTGCTCCTTTGCTAATGTTAGGCCTCTGGACTGCTAAACTTCAATATTTTGTATAAAGAAATGCCCAAGCTTATTTCTGTTCATGCATGAGCTATCTGAGTCTAACCCATTCATTTTAACAAACATTTTCTCCAAAGTAACTTTAGTGTAGCTAAGAGTCTGGCCATCACCTAACTGACTGTGCACTCCAGGTCACATCAATTCAGCTTCCCTTTCTACTTTGTATAATTTATTCTAATGGAAAAATGTAACCTGGTCTTTGTATGTGAACTCTTGACTCAAATGAAAATCATATTCTACTGAGGTTCTGGGTGTTTTTTATCTTCTCACTTTAAGGTCATGGTAAAATCCAAATTCAGTAATTACATGTATGCTATATACATCCAAGACTGTAATTTCATGTTAGTTATCCAGTTGTAACTAAACATTATGTCTTCTTGTTAAAGAGGCAAAGAGATACTTCCTGGAGGGGATAACAGCATGTTCTTCCAGATAATGGCAACCTTCTGAAACAAGCTAAACACAGAAACTCCACAGGAGGTGGCATTTATGGGCTAGTACCAGGTCAATATTGAATTATATGTTATGTTAGCAATATATTTGCAGTAAAGGTGCAAATTCAACTGTTAAAAGGAGATGTGTTTTACAGCACTTTGTCTTTATATATAATTCAAAGATTGATTTGGCACTCTGCAATGATTGATCCCAGTGGGAATTCTGACATTTCAGCAATGTATACCAATAACTCAGATGTGCTACTTTTTTTCCTCTGCTGTATTTCTGACACAGCACTGAGTGTGGTGGTGTTTCCGTCAGTAACCATGAGGTGGCACAAGGTGCTCAGCAGAACAGCAGCCAAAACTTCCTTTTAATATTCCTTTGTACATCATATTTCTTGGCATATTAGGTTTTAATGGGGAAAGGCAGGCTGTAAAATTAGTTGAGCTTTCATAAACCATACTCTATTAGAAAAGCAATGACAGAGATATGTATTTGTGTGCTTGTATTTTGTGATGCTTTTCATTCTAATAAATAATAATTTTGAACATTCTGCTACAGGGTGATGTTAAAAATAAAGATCACTGTTCTTTTCCCTTTTTGGTTATTTTTGTTTTGTTTTGTTTGCTTTCAACTACAGAATTCTGTTTTTAGTGTGCTGTCTTTTCTGTTTTCTTTCTTTTCCCAAATCTCTTTTTCAGTGCTTGCCTGTCCAGGCTTGATTTTTCTTTTAAGATTGTTGTGATGTGAAATAGGTTTGATGAGATTAAACTAGCCACTAATTTCTTACTAGCTAGGCAGATTAATAGAAGTGCCTTTTAAATCAGACACACATTATACATCTGTTAGATATATACCTGAGTTTAGTGTTTCCCCAAGCACACAGATTACGTTAAATGAAGTCCTAATTTAGATAAAAGATCTTTATCAGAGTGCATGAATTTAATGTTTCATCATCAAAAGCACATCGGGACTCATTTCTTGAGATGAGCTTTTTGTATTTTGCTGGGGTCAGTGGGGACGCTGGCCAGGCACAGACACAACCACAGCACAGCATCGGTGAGCACCACAGCCCAGGACCAAGGCTTAAAGGCAGGTAAATGCAGCCCCACAGCACAGCAGGAGAAGTGTCCCATGAGGTTTCCCAGGGCTATTCCTCAGGAGGCTGCTGCAGAGTGTAGAGACCTGCTGTGACAGTCACAGCTTGGGTGTCCTCCAGAGATGCCAGCCAGTGGCACCAGGATTGGTCCTGGGGGTGCTTCCATGGGTGGGCAATGATCTCCACTGGTGTTATTCTCCAAACCTCCAGATGCTTGGAGGAAAACTTCCTGCAGCAGCCCAGACATATCCTTCTCTAAACTTCAGGAAAAAAAGATTTATTGGAATCATAAAGTCTTTAGAAACCAAACCATGACTATTAAAATGTGTGTGTGTTTGTGTGTGTGTGTGTGTGTGTGTGTATAAGAGTGGCATAGAAGGTTACACATGATCACACACCTCAAGGTCTGGCTACAGTTTACAAGCCAGGCAGCTTTACTTGCCAAGAGAAAACCAAGAAATTGCAGTGTGGATTATAAATATGAGAAGAAGGTTGTTTAAACAGGCTGTTGGCTTGCATTTGCCCCAGCACTTGGGACTCAGCCTGCTTGTCACCCTGGTTCTGGCTAGGCAGATAAAGCAGTATAAGAACATACCAGTGACATTTTATGAATAGCATGGGCCAACACAGGAAGCTGATTTCTTTGCTCGTGTGTAGCACAGTTTTCATTCCAAACACATCACGTGCTAGGAGATGCTGTAACCCCTCCTTGTGTATGATGCTCTACTAATTGGGCAGGTACGCAATGTTGTGGAAAATGAGAAATTAGATTACTCATGACTCACAGGCAGCCAACTTAAAATTCAAGCTTCAGCAAGTCTGCCTGGCACTGACTTACAGGAGTGTTTTGAAAGCATGGTTGAATTTGGGTGGTGTGAAATAAATAGGAAACTGGGACAGAAAGCTTGAAGAAGTGATATTGGGTCCTAGGGGAATAAGCAAAACAAGGAGAATGTTCCTTGCATTCCTGGGATTATTTATGCATGGCTGCTGCTTAGTGAGACTATCTTCAGAGTCTGTTGCTGGTTCTGAGAGGCAGCGGACCATGCAAGGGCAGCTATTCCACAAAGCTGTCACATCCAGGACTGTGCTGTGTGATGGATGAGCAGGTACTCATGTGGAAGCAGGAATTAAATCCAGATGTTTAATTTGTTTAAAATCAAAGAGAATCATTCAAACTGTGACTTCTGTGAAGGAAGTGGAAATTATGTCAAGAAACCATCATTTATCAGCAGATAAATAAAGATGTTTGTCAGCCTAGGGAAAACGGCACAACTTATATGTAGCTGTCAAACAGCAAGCAGTACAGGCTAGATCTGTGTCCTTAGCTGCTAAATAATTATTTAGGGTCCTGAACTGCCTTGTGTCCCCTTACAGTGAAGCAGAGTGCTGCTGGTAATGCTGGGTGATCAGAGCTGACATGCTGGGAGCACACTGCCAGCATGCAATGCACACATAACTCTAAGGGGCAAACACTGCAGCAGCAGTCTTGATATAAAATATCTTCTTTATAGGAAAATTTTCACAGACCTGAATTCCCCATTATCTATAACACATGTATTAGTTTGCTCAAGAAACCTCTGCAAACTAGCAAACCTTTCAGGCTGATCCCCAGTTACGGTTGCAGGGATAGACAGCTCCCCAGGCAGAGTTAGGAGAGAGACCACTTTTTAGGGTTGCATTGATGAGGGCACCCTCCACCTTAGGCAACTGTAACCCATCTGACATGACCTCAGGATGCAACATGGCCACTCTGCTGCAAAAGTGCTATTGTGGCATATCCCCATCACTGTGCTGGGCACTAAGAAGGTTTCTGTCAAAACGCCCAGAATAGCAGGCAGGAGATGAACTGATTTGTGAAAAACCTCCTGCTGATGTTGAAGCTTTAACATGGAAGGAACATTTTCCCAACCTGAAATTTTTTGTTTAAAAGCTGCCAGGTTGTAATTAGTTATAATTAAACCAGATGAGGCTGATACTGGAAGGAAGCAAGGCAATTAGTTTGGGACGTCAATTTTTGTTTTCCACTGTCAAAGTTTGTTAAAGGACCTTGATAGATTGTTGGGTTGGCCTTTTCAACCTGCTACTCCCCACATGAAAGACAGGCAGGCAGCTGGGTGCAGAGAAGCACGTTGCAGTCAGTGTTGAGAAAAAGGTTGCATCTGCCAACATGGTGCTTGGAGGTGACAATGTTGTTGCAATTCCTGAGCTGTGGGCAAGTGGGGGAAGAGGTGAAACTCAGGATCCAAACATGGGGAAGAGTCCTGCATGGCAGCTGTGCATTAAGAACTCTGCACTTGAAGTTGTTTGGGCTAAAATCTGCCATTTTTTGGTGCAGAACTACAGGCTTTTTAGTGACCCAGCTATGTGTTCTCATAAAATAAGAAAAGTTAGTATTGTCTTGTGCGAACCAGCAACCAGATACCCCAGCTTCAAATTCCAATTAATAATATACAGTAAACAACATTGTCTTAATCACAGAATGACAGAATAGGTTGGAAAAGACCTCTGAGATCATTAGGTCCAACCTGTGATCAAACACCACCACGTGAACTAGAGCAGGGCATTGACTGCCACATTCAGCCCTTCCTCAAACACTTCCAGGAATGGTGACTCCACAACCTCCCTGGGCAGCCCATTCCAATGTCTTATCCCCCTTTCTGTAAAGAAATTTTTCCTAATGTCCAGCCTAAACCTCCCCTGGTGCAGTTTAAGACTATATCCTCTCATCCTACCACTAGCTGCCTGGAAGAAGAGGCTGAACCCCATTTGGCTACAGCCTCCTTTCAGGGAGTTGTAGAGAGTCATAAGAGCACCCCTGAGATTCCTTTTCTTCAGCCTAAACAACCCCAGCTCCCTCAGATGCTCCTCAAAGAATTGTGCTCCAGACCCTTCACCAACTTTGTTGCTCTTCTCTGGACAATGTCACGTGCACTACTGAAAGCCGTTATTGGATAAAACCAGGCATCAGTTCCCATGGGTTTAATTGAGAGAGCTCTATTGAAAATTACTATAATTGTTAGTATCATATCTTATCATAATATAAATATTCTATAATATCATACCTTACCACTAAAAACACCCTTCAGGCAGCCCAAGCAGTAAAGTCTTTCATTTTAGAGAGTTTCTTCAGATCAAAATTGAATTTCAAAAAACTTCAAATTTTATGTAAAAAATCTCTATGGATATGAGAGAGTCCAAACAAGAATTCCACAATTTGTAATATATAATCATGGTATGTCTGTCACTGCACCAGGCAAAAGTCTGTTAATTTCTTGCTACAGTTTTTGTTTTCAGATCCTCAAGACATCAGCCACTCTTTTAAGAAACTGGTTCAGTTTCCTGGCTCAGTCCTTAGTGAACATGTAGTGCCATATTTCTACAGTCTCATACCCACTTTTACTGTCAGCTAAAGTACTGTGGCAAATCTGTTTCTCTAAAAAACTGGAATTAAACAGAAACTTGGGAAAAGAAAAAAAGTCTAAAAGTTTGAAGGACAGATCTTCAGCTGTCCTAAAGTGTAACAGTATGACTTATTAATGCCACCAGAACAGTTTGTAGCAACTGATAATCTCCGAGGTTTTAAGACTGTCAGCAAATTCTGTTTTGCAGTACAAGCCTAGTCATTTCCTGAAATTGCATGGTTCAGTTAAGCTTAAGAAAACTATCCAAGTTTATTTAGAGAGTCAACATTTATTTCCTACATAGGTGGCTGATCTGGGACTCACCTAACACCTTACTGAAAGTATGTTTTACAAAAATAAAGGAACTACTCAAGGCTTCCTACAAAAATGTTTACCAGTATGTCCTGCTATATTATAGGACGCAGCAATTAACAGTCAAATGCATTTATTATTCTCGATATCTTTTTACCCCAACATGTACAGGTTGATCAATACTATTTTGGGTGTCTCAGTTTAGAAAAGAATGACAGTTTCCTTTGGCATTACAGTCTGCATTTTGGCTGGTCCTAATGAAGACAAATTCTTCTCAATCAGAATTGTTCTGTTTGTTAAGTAAGACAGATGGCACACTCACTGTATTGGTAACGATTCTGAGATTTTAAGTGTATTTGGGATATACTGGCTTGTGTTCCCTGGCTAAAACATGATAGATATTGCAAATGGAAGAGAACTCAGGTCCTGTCTTAGCAGAATTTTTGTGACATGTACACAGTTCTGAAGGACCTACGGAAAGACAGGTTTTAGACACATTCAGACAAATCTGTAAAACATGGTCCAGCAGACATGCCTTGGCAGAAAATCAAACACACACTTCCAGATCCCTGCCAGAACTGTGTGTTGAGCCTGTGCCATCAATAGGGGTGTAGCACTCATTCCTGTTCTTCCCACCTGGTTCTGAGGGCAGCACTGGGTTCAGCTGAAGGCTTTTATTTGAGGTATATCCAGCCCCAGAAACACTAAAGAAGGGGTTTTCTCCAGTTGCCATTTCTTGTTGACTTTGTCTTAACACTTGGATCATACTCAGTTTCAGGGAAGGTTAACCAAAGTTTAGGGTGTGTTTTCTCCAAAGTCAGTGAGGTCTTTAAATTAACCAGCTGGAAAGCAGGTGGATGTACCACAAGACCCTTGTCACCTGAAAATATTAGACTACTTTCACTGTATTTATTAACATCCCCAATATGTTCATATTGGTAAGCTACATAGATTTTAGGAGGGAAAGAATCAAGACAAGATCTCTTCTGGCTCTCACCTGCTCAGACTTGAAAATACACGATAGAAGAGAAGACTGAAAATTCAGGACCTGAATGTTGTTTAGATCAGTTGAAGATTTCTTAGGGTACCTGTGGAGGAACTTTGTGGGCATCTGTTCAGCCTCTGGTGCAGAGGTAGAGAAATACAGGTCAGAAGGAACAGCCTTCCTGGCTGTCCCACCAATTAAATGTTTAAGTGAGGAAAGTGCAAAACCACAAACAGACTCAAAACCCTCATGATGTTTCTGCTCAATGTTGAGGCACATAGGCTCTGTAGAGAGATGAGTCTCTCTGGGGCATACAAATCTACACAGCACTTTATACTGTAATTAAGATGAAAGAAACAAAGTGTTCTGTTAAAAAGACTGCCAGCTCTCCAGAGAATATAGCTTTGTGTATCACTTTATGCTAGTGGTGACAGAATAGAAAACAAAATACCACAGTTACATACATGTTCTTTGTCTAGAAGTATTTACAAATAACTTTACAAATTTTTACACACATTTTTTCAGTTTTGCTTGTTTACTTTTAAATTAAGAGAAAAATTAGTCCCCAGAGGCTTCTAAGGCTTCAGTTGGTGCCTTGTACTGTACATTCATGCTTGGCTTGTTCCTGGGAGAAGGGAGGAAAGGAGTTTAAAAATGTGCAAATCACAGACATCTAAACAGCCCTGGGTGTAAGGGTTCCTAGAGTTGGACATCCATTGAGCAGTCATCCTACTTCTCTTCAAATCAGAGACAGCTACTTGAGATGGACTTGGAGTAAAAGAGATTAGGAAAGGAGAAGTCATATATGAATTGCAATAATCAGGTGAGTACATTAGTGCTTGAACATCTGGGTAAGAAGAGTCATACATCAATCCCTACTGCATTTAGCAGTTCAAACAATGCGAGGAGTGGACATTGTGAATTCTAAAGACAGCATCGAAATGATCTCTTGATCACTGTTGGGGTTTGACTCTTGCTGTGTATTCTAGAGTCAAAATTACTGTTTACTGACAGAGTCTTGACCAGGCACAGTATGATCCTCTCAGTCAAAAAATACTGAACTTTTGAGAAAGATGCGCACCCTCCTCCTAGTTTTTACAGGTTGTTTTGTTTTCATGCCTCAACACTAAACATTGTAAAAATACTGAAATTAAAAAAGAAAAAAATTTACAATTTACAAGTGTCCATATAAGTAAATTATTTAAAAATTCAAGATCATCTACAAGGATCTACGAAATAACAACGTTGATAATGACACTGAGCCTGTGGGAAGAACAATCCACATGCCGTGAGGAACAGATGTGGTGCGTTTCTTCCGGAATGATGATTCACAAGGTTGGTCTTTTTTTTCCTAAAATCTGTTTCTTCAGCTACAGCAGCAGAAGTCTTGAGTCCATGTTCATTACTTACTTCGACCTAAAAAGCAAGATATAAGAATTACTCAGAAATGAAAATTATTTTATTTATCTTCTAATTTATAAGCTGTAAATTCATAGAAGTTGAGAGGTTAGCAACTAGTGAACAAGTGGATAAATCTCACATGGTCAATAATTTCATCAGCTGTGAGACTCAACTATATGGTCAAGAATGAAAGGCTGGGTACAAAGCAGTAGCTTTGTGCTATGCATGCCACAAAAGCAATAAACATTTGGGATAAGTCCCATAGCTGGTAAAGCATATCTGAGGCTCATACAATAGATGATATTATATTGATATCTATTATATATGATATATATTATATATATAATATGATACTATATATAAACACTTGTTCGTTTTAGCATAATATATTTCAATATTCTGAGACATATTTGCACCCAGTTATAAAATTCTGATGTGACCTGATCATAAACATGAGCATTTGAAGTGGACTCACACTATTTATAGTCCTCATCACAGTGACACCTCTGCTGAATCTGTGTATTCTCACATCACTCCCTGTAACCATTTTCACTTGTGTAATCTTGGAAAATCTATGTTGGTCTTTTGGAGCAATTTGAAGATGGGTAAAGTCTCAGGAGAAGACACAAACAGGACAGGATCACACAGATGTGTCATGGAGTGGTGACCTCTCCACTGGCACCGTTTCTCATACAGTGGACCAATTTCACAAGCACAAATTAGTATAGTTTTAAAAAGGTTAGGGACATCCCTAACTGGAATTAGGGATTCTGTGTCTGTCCAGATAGAGTTGCTGAAAGATGTAGTAGTTTTATTTTATTTTATTATTATTACTACTATTACAATTATAATTAAAATTTTCATTATTATATTAGTACATTGTTCTTATTATAGCATGATTATGATATAATTATTAACCTCTATTATAACATAATTATTATTAATAATAATAATCTCTAATGCAAGCCAAAATGTAGCTTCTTATTTTTTCCTGCTAGCCACCATGCTCCTCTCTTTTCCACATATCAGTGCATTAAGCATTTCTAAATATTTCTGAATGACCTGGCTGTTGATACTGTGATTCAAACAGGCACAGCAGTTTTCTTTACAGTCCATATGCTTAGTCCCAAATGACACAGCACCATGATATTTTTTCTACTTCCCCTGTTGTTTTCTGCCTCAACACATCTTAATTGAAACTCCATGGCTGAGGGCAAAGATCCTGCTTCTCCTTGCCCCAGAGCCTAATGGAGTTACAGGCAGAACAAAGAGCAAACGGGCAAGCCATGATCATTCGTATTTGGATTAAAAATTGTTCCCCATGAGAACAAGTTCAAATTTAACTTCTCTTCAGAGGTGAGAAGGATAACACATCTTAGTCTTGCTAATCATTAATAATTACAGTAGCACTAAGCAGACATTATACTGAATGTGAGCACTTGATAAAAGCAGACTGTCTTCTGCATAGCATGGATGGGACCACAGAGCCTTGTACTTTCAATGGGCTGTGTTTAGTTAATTTTTGAATGAAATAAGAAAAATAAAAGGGATGATAAAAAGTGAAACACAGCCAAGCTTTCATCTATAAAGTCACATTTGTAAAGGCTTTTTGTGTATTTTTACAAGCATTATTCATGTTCACTTCTAAGAGAATTCTAACTCTCAGAAATGGAGTTTTGCACAGCCTAGACACCAGAAGTCACTTTTTGGAGATAGTAAGAATTTTCAGACTGTATATAATTGATACATATAGCAATAAACTTATCAAAAGAAGTCAAGAAGGCTAATGTGCTGCAGAGAGAAAAGCATCTGCAAAGTTCTGGCACAATCCACTGACCACATTATTTCCAGCAATTTGGTTTTTAACTCAGACTTTGATCACTGACATAATTTCCCTCCCAGCTTAGATAAAGGTCCTCTATATCTTTCAGTACATACAAGAAAAACATCAATTAGAAAGGAAACCCAATATAATTTCTGTCCCAGTTATATACTCCTTGAAGCAATAAAGAGGCCAGAGAGGCCCTCCCAACAGTACAAGGATATGCATTCATCGGAAATGGAAAGATTACTCTTATTCTCCAGTATTGTAAGATCACCAACAACCTCCAAATCCCTTGAGCTATTTATTGAAAATCTTCTATCAAGAAGAAATTATCAGATGCTGTGACTCTTCTACTGCAAAACAAATGCATATATTTTGCAGGAATGTATTTGTAAATATTTAATGGATATTTATTTTATTCTCTTCTTTAATTATAGTAGGTTTGCTAAGAAAGTACTAAACCTTTATGCACTAGATGCTTAAAGCTAGTCTGAATGCAGGTTTAGAGATTAAAATCTTTTATGGAGAGGTGTAAATGTTGCAGATGTGGCCTTCTTGCTCCTAAATATCAATTTAACTTTTTAGTCTAGCAGCTTATTCAGAAGGTTCAAATCCTCATTTTGCAGTCATCTTTCTCACAGAAAATGCAGCAAAATAGATAAAGTCATAAAGTTCAGGTGTCAAGTTCTAACCCCAAAAAATTTTTAGCAATTGTCCATTTTAAATTAAAACTCCTAGCACGTGCCACATGCATACACCAGGAAAAACCTTCAACCCATTCTAATTCTGTTAACTGATAAGTAAAATAGAGTCATTAAATCAGTTTCAGTCAATTAGCTCTGTGTGTGTTTCATGCTGCATTTAAGAGGCATGAAAGGCCCAAAGGTAAATTTAAAGACAGAGAGCAACATCACAACAAGTTCCAGTCATAAAGAATTTCCAAATTACAAATTCTGGTTTACCAAAAATACTTTTAAACACCATCTACTTGAGGTTATATAAGCTTCTGCCAAAATACATATACTAGTAATGTTACCCCATATCCTAATTTTTTCCAGATAAAAAGAATAGATATGCATTCAACCTTATTCATAAGGTAGAAAAGCAGGAAGAGTCTATGAAAATGATTTTTATTGTTCAAGCAAATAAGTGATGACAAAGAGATAATTAATTTCGAGTGAAATTCTACAGATAGATTTTAAGTAGTTTTTCAGCAAAACTTTTTCTTTAAGTAGGTGGACAAATGTAAAAACTACTGCTTTTCTATAAATGGGTTAATCTCATTAAGGTTTCTGCAGCCACAGAATCTCTACACCAGCTCTTTGCTTGCTAAAAATTCAGCAAGGAATCAATTCCATCCTTCAGTGAGAGCCTCTCCTTGCGTTAAGATGAGGCACGACGTGGCAGACGTGGTGATATCTCCTAATCCTCGCTTTAGCAGATATGCCATCAATGACAAAGTGCCCTTACTCGAATGTGTTACGTGGATTAATTTTTAATTAAGATCTAATTAAAATATAATTAAATTATCAGTAATCTGATGCCCAAATTATTTTAGGAGAAGGTTAGCTTTCAGTTCAGTTCAGTTAGAAGGATTAATGTGGTCCGTGGGACCAGAACCTTACCTACAGGCTTTACAGGCTTTAACTCAACATGTTCCTGGGGGGGCTGTCGGTAGGAGTATGTGTCAAGTCCACCTATGAAATCAACTGAAAATACAACAGTTCCAGAAATGAACAAATGGAAATGAAAATATGTCAACTGAAAAAGAAATGTGGACAAATTATGTTAAAAAAACCCAAAAAAATGTTCATGCACAAGTTTGCATACAAGAAATAAACCAAGTAGATAAAGATGCTGTGGAAACTGCTTACAGAAGATTCCATGCTCTGTCTTCCTTGGGGTCTGTTTAGCCCCATGCCTGGAAAGACAGGCAGCAGTTGGATGAGCAGACATACACACTCCTGCCAGTGTGTGTGCAAAATGAAATTTCATGGATGTGCAGAGCATGTAAAGAGAAAACACTATGGGGTAAAATAACAGATTCTCTTTAGGGAAATATCAGTGTGTATATGTACATATATATATATATATGTACATATATATATATATTTAAAATTTAATAATTCCCTTAAAACTCCATGTTTAGAAATTTAGGCAATGGAAACATTTTAGCTTGTGAACCTAATTTCACATGAACTCTTCAGGCTCAATGGACTTGTAGAAAAACCAAAGGCATGAGAGTTGAGTTAAGAATAAACAAGTGATGACTAAATATGAAAAAGTAGCAGCATCTTCTCTGGATGAACTTGTGGGGTCAGGACACCTTTTCAGAATCCTTCCACTTTCTATGTCAGAAATAATGTGCTTTTGAGAGGTTTTTAGTTCCTTCTATGGTGGTAGTGATTTTTTAAAAAGGACATTTTACTCTGAGTCTTGTATTTTGTTATTTGGGTAAGATTTTAAGCAGTTCCAAGAGGCCACAATTTCATGCTATCTTAGAAATCTTAAAAGCAGGTTTGTGGAAAAGACTATTTGATTGATTTCAAAGGGCCTTTTGCAGACATGTCCAGAGCTGACAAATCCACAGTACAGGAGGATTCTTTAGTCGCATGGAAAGCAACCTCCTTCACTTGTTATATAAGTGTTTACCCAGAGTGAGGCGATGGGAAAATGAAGCTTAGAGATTGACAGACTAATGAAATTCCCACTGAAATCTGTGGAAATGCTCCTGTTGATTTCAGTTTGCTTCTCCTCCTGAGTCCAAAAATGGCTGAAAACTGAACTTGATGATACTGAACTGAACTTCAATCATAGAGCATCATTGCTTCACCAAGACTGTTCTCTTAAAACTGTCTGAGCAGGACATAATGTTCTGAAGAGCTTGCCCAGCCTGAGTGCCTGCCCCAGCCTATCTGCATCTCTTCTTTCCATTGTATTTCTTTCATATGCTGCACCTCTCCTTCTGAATGTTGTCACTAAATGCCGTCACATGCATCAAAATTTACTTCAGCACTAGCGGGATCAAATCCTGACAAATAGCTGCAGATGAACTGTTGTAAAAGATGATTTTTAAACCACGGAATCACAGAATGGTTTGGGTTGGAAAAGACCTTAAAGATCATCTAGTTCCAGCCCCTCTGCCACAGACAGGAATACCTTTTACTAGAGCAGGCTACTTATCCAACCTGGCCTTGAACACTTCCAGGGCTGGGGCATCCAACTTCTCTGGGCAATCTGCTTCCGTGTCTCCTCAGTTTCACAATAAAGAATTTCTTCCTAAAATCTAATCTAAACCTACTCTCTTACAGTTTGAAGCCATTCCTCATCATCCAGTCACTACATGCTCTTATAAAAAGTCCCTCTCCATCTTTCTTTTAGACTCCCTTCAGGTACTGGAAGGCCACAATTAGGTCACTCTGAAGCCTTCTCCAGGCTGAACAATTCCAATTCTCTCAGGCTTTCCTTATAGGAGAGGTGATCCATCCTTCTAATCTACTTGGTGTCCCTCCTCTGGATGTACTTTAACAGATCCATCTCCTTCATTTAGTGGGAACTTCAGAGGTAAATGTTAGATGTCTAGTACAATACATATTTACTGAATAATTTTTTAGAATAAATCACGTCCACAGTGATTTTCATTTATTTGGTTGGGGTTTTTTTAGGTTTTTTGATTATGCACTTTAGTATTCCCCAATTTCTAGTGATCTGGAGGTTGTTTGGTTTTTTTTTTTTTTTTTTTTTGGTTTTTTTTTTTTAAATTGAGCACATGTTAAGACAAGGAGCTAAAAGAATGTTTTTGAGGCAATTCACCACTTCAGAACCACACATCATTCCTCTCAGCAATCACAAGCATTATCTGCAATTGTAAGCAGGGAGAGAATTTAAAGTAACTAGCCTTTCTACCAACAAATCTTTTTGAGCAAGAAATGAAGTTGAGATGTATTAATGATTGACAACATAGACGTGTCTTTGCTCTGACAAAGAAAATATATTTAATAGCACCATCCAGCAATTGTTGAGATGAGCTGCTCAAACCTGTTTAGCTGAGGCTTTCTCTTTTGCAATTGAAGACACCTTATGCAGTATTAAAGCTGAAGTTCACCTTAAAATTTATGTGAAGCTCATTCACAAGACAAGAAGCTGTTCCAATGGAAAGTGCCATTTTTCATCATGCCCTCTATTTTACGGCTTATACCTCTTTAATATGAAGATTTGTCATCAATTATTTGAATTATAAGTTACTTCTAATTTTAAAAATTAATTTTGATTTTACCTGGTATTTTCATCTCTTATAATTAGCAGTCTTCCAGGACAAAGACCACAAGTGGCCATTAAACATAGAAAACTGAATTTTTATTTTCATCGGAGGCAAAGACATTATGATGTACATTTCAGTGTAAGCAGGGATTAAATATCTTAAAACTTTATCTTGAATCAACTTTTGGATGCATACATACCTTTGGATGCATACATGCATAATTGGCCAACAGTAAATGACAGCAAATTTATGTAGATTTTCCAAGAGGAAAATATTGGTTTAGGGATGATATAAAATAATTAGGTTTTTTTATTTCTGCCTGATTAATGGATTATGGATAATTTCTGCCATGGATTTACAGGGCTACATTAAATAGCTTCAGAAAGTTGCATAAGCCTGGGAGAAAGTTCAATTAAAAAAACATGTTCTATACAGTTCTATAGTACTATGCTTTAAATTTAAAACAAAACCCAAACCAAAGCAACAACCACAACTTGTCAGCAGTAGGGACATTCAGTCACTAAATAACAAACACCCCACGTAGTGCAGTTATAAACTACAGTCATACAGAGGGAAACTTAAAGTCCTAGGGAGAGGATTTTTTAGCATCCCAGAGATAATAGCAGGTTACAGCAGAAGCTGGTTATTTTATCTGCACCTGGCTGCAAAACATGATCCCTATTCCCAGGGAATTGCTCTCTCCTTGTGTCACCTCAGTTTTGTGGTCATGCTGGATGCTTAATGACCAGTGTGAAATGTTCCTTTAGAGTTCACTACCTGCTGTGCTTGGAAGTGCAAATCTGTGCTGGCTGCCCACGGCAGGCAGTCCATTAAAGTGATGTTCATTCATTCACGGGCCGTATCAGAGCAACGCTTGTCATAATCTGCCTGAGTGAGAAAAGTGCAGTATGCTGCTGGCTGAAGAAAGTGCATCCGCTGTCATCAGTAATTTTGAGGGTTATTCTTTTCTAGACAGATGACATTTCGGGTTGCCTTACTACTATTTATCCAGTGCATTCACCCATATGCAAGTTTAAATTTGCTTTCCTTTGAAGTTAGCGTAAAAGAATCAGAGCTCAGAAAAAACCAATCCTTTCTCCTTTTCCACCCTCTCATCTGGAATTCAGCTTCTCTGGCAATATCCCATTGACCTGCTGGCAGGCCCTGTGCACACAGCTGCCAGAGCTTGTCAGCTCATTGGTATATTACTAATTTCTTATTTCAAAGTTGGAAAATTCTTAGTATGTCTGGAGGTGGAGGGTATGAACCGAGCAGCAATATGGCAACAGGACAACTCTTAGGAGCTCCTGCACTCTCTCAGCCTGGAATATCTTATATTCTATTCATGTTTGCCTCCCTATTTCATAAATGGGGGTAAGCCCCAAAGCTGATGGCTTGAATAGTTGGCATCTCCAGCTATCCCCTTTCCAAGAGAGAGGCAGACTACCAGGTGTTCAAACTTGTGTTTTCATGGACAGAAGATTTTCTTAACCTCTGGGGTTCCAAATACTATTATTTTGCACTGAACTATTTTCCTTGTACTGAGATTTTTTATTAAATGGCAATATATCAATGCAATTATACTTATTAAGAAAAGCCACGCAACTGAGGAGCGTGTAACCAGCAGAAAAGAACAAAAATCAATTAGGAACAGGAAGCAAAACTGGGGGATTGATGATAAGTCACTGCTACATGCATGAAGTCCAAAGTTCAGACTTTCCAATGTTTGTGCTTGTAGTTACATAAACTTTCCAGATAAGTATGTTTTTTTCCTGAAAAAACTGCTTTGTCAGTTGCCTTCCCTCCTCAAGAGATCCACTGTCCTTACACCCTTCACTGCACAAGCCAGACTGACCCAGCTATCTGTCTGGAGCCAGATTTTCCCCATTTTCCCCATTTCCCCATTTTCCCCTCTTCATACTAAACCTAAGTCTCAAGCCATGTTCCATTGCAGGATCACAGGAATGGCTTCTCACTTATGTAGAGGATTAAAGGAGGGAACATGTGTGCAGGACGATTAAGAAAGTGAGAAGAAGAGACATCAGTAATCATTTGTGGCACTCTGATTGCTGCTCTGTCTTTATAAAGTACTGGCAGATGGTAATCAGGTTAAAACAGGATAAAGTGGTAGAAAATTACTAAGAGACACACTTTTACTTAAGTTTTTATTACTGGAAGCTAGAAGGGGAATATTTCAATGTTCCACAGTAATTATTATGATATTTGCACCAGATTTTCTTCTTAGTCTCCACCAGTGGGATAGATCATAATTTTAAAAACTGCTCTACCTTGTAACATGTAAGCACCACAGTTCTCTACAGGGCTGCACTGAAAGAAGGATCCTCTCAGAAGCTGCCTTAGAAAGAGCACTGGCATGGAAATTTTATCTATGTTCTTCACTACTGAACTTTCTCCTCATTTTACTAATGATGTGACATCCAAGATATCATTTACTCTCCAAGGAGGAAGCATGAAGAAGATCCACTATGTTAGGAAGTGAAAATTGCTCAAACCCTCTTAACCTAGACCTCCCCATTCATTCCAAATCTGAAAGTATCTTCCAAAAATCTCTGTGCCATAATTTTGAAAGATATTTACAGCCACACCATCCCATTACTGACACTAAGTGGAAGGCTGCCTGATTATGGTGTTTTGTTGGTTTTTTTCCCCCTAAAAGTGGGTATTTTTCAGTCACTTTCATGTCATTAAGGACTCCTGCCCACTACTTGGTAAAAGCCCCTAGAAAAGTATGGTTGTCACACATAAGGCATGTAGGAAAATATTTACTATCAAGTAATATTCACTACAAGCTTATTATTACTAACTCAGTATCCAAAATAATATATATATATATATATATATATATATATATATATATATATATATATATATATACTTTACACTGCAGGTATGTATAAATTGTTTCCTTTAGGCTTTAGAAAACATTATTTTTTCCTGACAGGGTACTATTTGCCAACCCACATTCAAAGTTTAGCTTGATGAGGAGTAGTTTTCAATTCTGTTTTAAAATGTTATACTGTACTCTCTCTAAATACTTATCAGCTTGGGCATCAACCATCCCGTACATCTCAGCATAGATGATTTACGCTATTTTTCAGCAATGCAATTCTAACTAAGTATGCCTGATTATATATTTTTTTCCTTTATAGGTCTCTATATTTTTCTGTTTCTCATTTTAATGAAAATGCTAACATCCTAGTGAGAATAGTAATACATGGAAGTTGTACTTAAAAACATTTCAAACAGATAAAGCTGTTTTGTTTTGTTTTGTTTTGTTTTGTTTTGTTTTGTTTTTCTGAGGCTTGTATTTAAAGGTGCTATTGCTAGTTCTAGTCTGAGATTTCAAATAGAGTAAAGGCTAGCTTTCTTTCTGCATATGACCAAAGTAAATTGTAAACAGTTCTAATTAAATTCTAGGTAATTTTTAATACAGTGAGAAAATTAGAGATGTAAAATTGGTAAAAATTAGTCTTCACTAATTAATTATTTTCCCCTTTCTGGTACCCTTTTTGATCTATTCCCTTTTGGTGCATAATGTTCTCTGATTCTTCTTTAAGTTACTATACTGTCTATGTATAAATTAAGCCTGCAAAGGAAAAATAAACCATGCATAAAAAATATTAAATGCCCAGAAACTACATCTATCAATTACATTCACACAATATTGGGAGAGAAACAAGCCATTGAGTTCTATCCACTCTATCCACTAAAAGGGCAACTCAAATAGTGCCAAGACTATTGTACAGAAGGCTGTTACAGCTTCAGTCACACCTCCAGGCACGTGATCGTCACAATAAATGTGTCCAAGTTGACTTCAAAAGAGACACAACTCTGAATCTGTTTTTTGAAGTTATGCTTTGATCTTTTTTTGGTATTTCAATTCAGGATTCTACGCTATGTATTAGTGTGCCTTTATATTACTGCTGAGTTTGAAGCCATAAATGACAGCGTTCTTTCAAACATGTTCAGTGCAGATCTCAGACCAATTGGAATTGATCTATTCCACTCACAGTTCATTGCTAGGTTGCAGGTTAGTTGTTTTGTTCTTTCAAGTTGTTAGTTTTTTTGGTTTTTTTCCTATCAGTTGAATCCCACAGGGCACTGTTCCTGGCCTGACTTTATTTGTATCCATAGAATTTCTTTTAGGTTCAGTTATTTGTCAGTATGATCCAATTATTTATTTTTGAGTCAACACTGAAATATTTATACCTGCTTCATTATAATACACCCAAGAATACCACAGATGCTTTTTCTAACCTTAACTACAAGCCACTGATATTTTAGTGTGAGAAATGAATGTTCCCTATTTTTAAAATTAATGCTGAACCTGTTCAACCCTAATGAATAATTAAAGAAAAAATTCCTAGAGAAAAAGTATTTGCAAGATCAAATACATGACATTTTTGAACATGTGACATTTGGAGGAAAGGATTTCTATGTATTGAAGAAAGTTCACATCATCCATTCACAACAGAACATTAATTTTATTTTTAAAAATAGGTTGCAGGACTGGAGGGATTTTTCTTATCACTGAGTGATTCTGGATTTTCCCAGCTTCCCACTTTCCTAGGGATGAAAGACTGCTTCTGAAACTTGCTACTATCATCCTCTATGACATGACATTTACTTCATGTGTTTGTATCTTTTCTCATGAAAAAGTGAAGTGAACCAGGGGCCTTCAGGAGAGTGTCTGTGTTCATGGCACAGCACAGGGTGTAAGCCAGAGAAGGAAGGAGCTGCCAACCTGCTCCTCAAGCAGAGACTGCAGTGGGAGCAGCAAACCAGGCAGGCCTTAAGAGAAGATGGAAAGAACTTGGCAAGCCAAGCAGAACACCTGCAAATCAAGAAGCCAGAGACTTGGCTGAGACTCAATTGGTCCTCCAACTACATAGACATAGAAAACAATGAAGGAAATGCTATATGCCTTTCATTTCTGTTCTGTAAGATGCAGTAACTTGGAGTATTTCCATTTTAAAAGCATGCTAGTTTATACTGCAATTAATTCTGCCTTTTATGAGTTTTGTGTTGCAGTATTTTGCGAAGTTTTCTATAAAGGCAATCATGCACATCCACTTCAAGGGTCTGGCTGACTAAAGCTCTGTTACATTCAGCCCATGTTGCAGTTTTTCTTTGCTTTATAACTCTTTTATTCACTTTAAAATCTGCTTAACATGCCTGCCACTTAATGTCTTTTGCTGCCATCAGGGAAGTCTCCTTCTTTCCTGGCCCTTCATTTATGAGTAGCTGACTTTTCTGGGATCCAGGTAAAGAACTACCATCTTTACCTCAATAGATTTGATATCTTGAACTTGTTACAGATGCTAAAACTTGTACTTCCAGAGAGGTCAGCCTGAGAGGCCAGTTGTCAGCTTTTTCAAAAGAGTACTGATCTGATGCTATTTTCCACTTTATCACATCAAACCCATTAACACTATTTAACATTTTTTCCATTTCAGATGGGGCCGCTTCCATTTCCTCATCCTCCTTTTCATTTATCATCCTCCTTTGCCCTGATGACTACTGTTGTAATAAAAAAGCCATGACTCCATTTTCTTCATGCAGGAAAAGCCCCATCTTTGTTGTATAGGTCATATTTTATAGAATTATCAGAAGACATTGTGTCAGATCTTATTGATCTTATTGGTTAACATACATTCACACTTAGTTCATAGGTCAGTACATGGTATTTTGCATATCTATCAAAATTCTGTGTTTTTAGTTAGTTTAGATATTTTCTCTACTGATTCTCATGAGACATTTTTTTTTACAGGTGCACTTATTTTTCACCCTAGGAATAGATTGTTGAGTTAACAAACTCTTATTGCCAAGACTGTTTTCACAGGGAAACTTGCAAACTACTTAGCTGCACTTAGAAGTGACAGGCCAGCTATTAATTTAGCAGAGCGAGGCCTTATTTTATAAGGCCTTTCTTTTATAATTTATCTTCCTGTCTGTGACAGACTACGAGTGACATTCTGAGTAGAAATCCTGCTTCAGCACATGACATTTGCTCCTCAGTGTGGGGTATTGCATACACTCCCCACCCTGTATCTACACTGCACTCACAGCTGCACTTCCCTTAGGGGTGGTCTGCTTCAATCCTTGAGGTGGCAGACCCCAAAGTTTTCTACCACAAACCTCCCAGGGTTTTAGTGTCTTTAGATCCAAACTACCTTTTTTCCTCTGCTAAGCAGGCGATATTTCCTCTAGCATTGATGGAGCCCTCCTCTCATCCCAGCAGAAGCCTGTGATCCTACTGTGCATTCTCTGAATCAAAGTCTACAGATAGCAAATGGAAGTGGATAAATCCCTTCAGTGATCTCCAGAGTCTCAATATCTTCCTTTTAGGTTTTTATCTCTGTGAATGAGTACAAATCAACAAGCTCTAATCTTTTGTTCCTTCTTGCCTTTAGTTTTTCAAGATGAGGAAACCAGCAAAATAATCTTTTGTTTATCCAGTATCATGTGAGTCTTTTCCAGTCCCAGTAAATGCACTATCAAGTTCTTCTATGGTTCCCTCATTGCACCCCAGAATGTATGGCCATCAAGCATTTTAGAGCCATTGTGGCTATATCTGCTGAGTTTACTACCTAATCACATCCAAGTGCATCCATGAGTAGCCATTTGCCTCTGTGAGTGTTTCTCTGCAAATGAGGAAATCTACTGCTCCTCATATTTTTATTGCTTTTTTTCCTGCTCTATCTCCACATTCAAGTCAACTTTCTCATCTCTTAATATTGCTTTTAGTATCATAATCTCTGTTACCAACTCAGATTAGCTCCTTAACACCCCAAAACGTAAAATGACTACTTTTTATGCTTTAAAAATAGAGCTGAGAAGGTCAAGTATTATAAAGTGGGAGCTTACAATAACCAGTGGTCTTCTCATATATAATGGAGTGAAAAAAGAAATATCACATGTGTAAGCAAATATGATGGCTAGGAAAATGGTTTTCTCATTGTTAGAAAGTGGCATCATTTCATATTAGGAGAAAGATAAATGTCTGGAGTAGAGTCTGTAACAGGATTAACACTCACTTTGAAGCCACCACTGAATCAATCTACTAATGAAAAAGAATGATAATGCAATACTGCCCTCAATCATTTAAAAAAAACTCTCCCTGAAGAAAGGTGAAGTAAAAATACACTTTTCAGAAAACCTTATAACTCTAAAATTTCAGTCCTCCAAAAAACACATTTTCATTGTTAAGGAGGAAAAGACAATGAGTAGAAATCAACGCCAAGGCATAAGAGCCATCACATAAATGGTGAGTCACACAGTTTAATTAATTAATCGTTTAATTTTGCTGTGTCTAGTCTGTGATATTGAGAAAAACAGAGATGAACTGAGATTAAATTTCTGCTAGCAAAACCAACTGTGTATTTACTGATTCAAGGCAAAAGAATGTCAAATGAAGTTTGAAGTGAGTCCAGCTATGATCCAAATCACAGAGCACTGGTAAGGGAAACACTTGTTATGATACAGAGTTAATAAAGCACATCAGCAGTACTGACTAAATGCAATAAATATAATGTAGCATTTTTGAAAAACAGCTTTCTAGGAGCAGGCAATATATTTATTTGACCAACTGGCCCAGCTGGAAAACCATAACAGCTATATCTCTTGATTTATTAAGACAGCACCTCTTGCTATAAATCTTGCTTATCTTATATACTGAAACCATTAAGGCTGTTGAAATAACACAACTAGAAAATCTAAAAAGCACAAAATATAGACAACAAGTCAAAGTTTAAAACAGGAGGAATTAAAAAAAGTTACTTTATGAAAGGTTGAAGTTGTGATGACATCAGAAACACAGTAAGGAGAGCTAAAGAAGAGGTAAGAATTTTGCAGGATAAAAAAAAGTGTTTACCAACCATCACCTAAATTATTTTCAGTATTTTAACCACAGATCATTCTGAGTTGGAAGGCACACACAAGAATCATTGGGTTCAGCTCTTAAGTGAATGGCCCGCACAGCGATCAAACATACAACCTTGGTGTTAATCAGCTCCATGCTCTGACTAACTGACCCAATAATTTCTCCTTTCTCTTGTTCTGTGACTGTGGTCTAAGAAATTATTGTGATACTTTATTGGCAAGGGTCTTCTCTTGCTTTGATCTTATCAATAATCATTGTTTATCCCTTTCTCTTCTAAACAAAACTGACAATTTTTCTTGGTGGATCATGCTGCTTGCCTTTAGATTTATGAGATTCGGACCTGAGATTTTCAAAGATGTGTAAAGTGGTGGATTGTTAAATCTTATTCAATTGTTTTCATTTTTGCCACATTTTAAGAAAGTATCCATTACCAAATAAAATTATCTTCAAAATTTACCTCACTATGACCTGAAATTCATGGCTTGGTTCAATGTACTTCACTGACTTCACTGACTGCTGGTTAGCCATCTCTTTTTTAATTGATAGTACCCACTTTTCTAGGTAGTTTGAATATCCTCTAAGGCTATAATGCATTATTACATATATTGGAAGCCATTAGATAAAAAGGGACCCATATTGTATGATTTTTGTCATGGATACTCAAAACAAGGAACGAGCTGCTTTGACTTTTCTACTGCTGTATTTCAAAGCTTAACACAACTAGAATTGTGAACAAATCTTATCTTCAGGAAAAATCACTGGCAGTCTCTCAACTCAGGTGGCCTGCATGGATCTGTTTTACTTTTGAGGCTATTATCTGTTAAGAAGAAGGGAGGACTTTTCTTTCTTCTGAGAAGAAGCCTCACCATCTCTCTTGCAGGCCAGGCATGGGCATAAAGGAAAAGGCACTGAGAACTCTGACCACCAAAATGCTAATTCATCTGCAAGTCTGTTGGGTCTGTCAAACAGGTGGAGTTACAAATCATATCAGGAAAGTCGTGGGTACAGTTGTCTCAGTGTACAGCTGTCCTAACTGTTAATTGCTCACTGAATTCCCAGATTCCTTTTCAGCATAAAATGAAGACAGTTTACAGCCCAGTGTAGAGCCTGACTAATCCTGTGCCCCCCTTGGCTCAGCACTCCCTTCATTACAGGGGCACATCATTCACTCCAGGCTGATGCTTCCCACGCCAACAGCAGCAGTTATTCCCAGACAGAGCTCTTAGACACAATTGGCTGACTGGGAAATTACCACTCAGGCAGCAGCAATAAGGAAATGGATGTTAGTTAAGCTGAGATCCAAAAATTTGGATAACCTATCTGCACGACAGTTAAGATTTGGGAGAGATGGTGTTTACACAGAAGAGTGAGAGTCTGAAAAGTTTCTTTTTAAACTCCACAAACTAAAACAGACACAAGGCTTCTGCCATTCGGAAATGAAGAAGTAAGAGGATTGCTACTGGAAGTGGAAAATGGATTTGTAAAGAGGTTTCATTTTAATGGAGCAGCTGGATGAAAGGTACAGACAGGAATGGGCACCACTTAGGCCTGTATGTGATGCTGAGTGGAAAGCTCAAGAGAGCAACGCTGGATGCTGGAGTAAGATTGATTTAACAATAGATGCAATTTAAGTGAAAAGGCTAAGGTGCTGGCAGCTGGGGGTTGGGATAGCATCCATTTAAAGACGGATTTAATTTCAACAGAAAGGCCAAGGAGGTGGAAGGTGGAGACTGAAACAAAATCAATATTAAGTTAGGTTAATAGAAACTAGAATCAAATGAGCCAGTTAAAAAAAAGGGCATACTGGGTGTTTGGGAATAAGAAAGCAATGAATGGATCTAAGAACTATTGAGGAACCCTCATTAAATGATATAATCCCTAAAATCAGAATTATTATTCCATTTTAATAAGAATATTATTAATTAGAGTAGTAAATAAAAAATCTTAAAGGAATGTATTATCTCCAGTTTAAAGAAAACTGAATAGTTATAAGTATATTCCTACTTAAAGATAATTCTCTTCTATCACAAAAGCACAGACTTCTTAGGGTTGGAAGTGACCTCTGAAGATTGTGAAGTCTAAACTCCCTGCTAAAGCAGGTTCACATACAGCAGGTAAGTATTGATGAATAATTACAGAAAGAGACTACACAGCCTCTCTGGGCAGCCTGTTCCAGTGCCCCGCCTCCGTCAAAGTAAAGACTTTTTTTTCTTCATATGCAGGTGGAGCTGCCGTGTTTGAGTTTGTACCCACTACCCCATGTCCTGTCACTGGGGACCACCGAGAAGAGTCTGGCCCCATCCTCTTGACACCCACTCTTGAGATATCTCTATGCACTGATAAGTTCTCCTTTCATTCATCTCTTCTCCAGACTGAAAAGACCTGACCACCTCCCTCAGCCTGCTGGCAATGTCCTTCCTAATGCAGCCCAGGACACACCTTTGGCCTCTTGGCCACCAGGGCACTGCTGGCTCATGGACAGATGTTGTCCACCAGCACCCCCAGGTCCTTCTCTGCAGAGCAGCTTTCCAGCAGGTCAGCCCTCAGCCTGTGCTGGTGCAGGGGGTTTCTATTTCCCAGGTGCAGGACCCTGAATTTGCCTTTGTTAAATTTGTACACAGTTGCGCAAATGTGTGAATGTGTATGTGTATACATATATATATATTTTTATATGTGATATGGCATATAATATTCATAGAATCACTGAATCATAGCATAATTTGGTTTAGAAGAAATCTTTAAAGGCCATCTAGTCCAATCCTCCTGCACTGAGCAGGAACATCTTCATCTAGATCAGACTGCTGGCCTTCAGTTTTGTTTCTAGTGATGAGGCACCTGGAAATTCTCTGCACAACCTTTTCCAGTGTTTCACCACCCTCATTGTAAAAAATTCTATCATATATCTAGTCTGAATGTTCTGAATCAATGGTGGAAATGCTTAACATTAATTGTATTTGAAACACAGAAATTGATCAGTTAGTAGTAAATTACTCTTTACTTATCTAGTCTGGAAATTCAAAGTTAAGGAGAGTCTGTACATCCCTCTGATTGAACCAAAATATGTATCTATTCAACTACATACCCATGCATATGGATATACATACCCACCTACACACATATACACATATATATAGATGTACGTATCAAAACAGGTAAAATTGTCTCATGATGACATAATACCATTGTGACACATATCTCTGTTCAGAAAACTGTGTTAGTACTTTCTGAAAGTAGTACATAAAATTTATTTTGCTTTCCTTACAGATATTTCTAAATACTTTACCTGTGCTCCTGAAATCTTGTTTAAATGACTGCATATAATATATGTGCATATTTCTACAGTCAGAATCCAAAACTGTGGATGGAAGTTAATGATTGCAGCTCTGCACCTTTTGGTAGCTGAATGCTCACACAATTCATTGCTAAAACAGATTTTTAAAAAATATTAAATTTTACTCTCCTGAACTCTTCCTCAACTTTTTACCAAAAAAAAAAGTTATTGGAGAACTTAATCTTGATCAAAATTACCAAGTGTCATTTCAATGTGTGAAGCAGCCAAGTTGGGATTTCCTCACTCACAAAAAGAACATTTCAAAACTGTACTGTGACTTAATCATGACTGCTGTGACCTACTAATATTCTGGAGAATATCCAATAATATTATGTTTGCTAAAGTGATTGAGGAGATTTTTTTCTGCTGAATTTCAGGAAGAAATTTCTGACTTGTGCTTAAGGGAGGAATTGTGGGAATGCACTGGAGGTACTCTTACTATTTGAGTGATTTACCCCCTTCCTTAATGGAAAATCAATGAGCTGCTGGTTTGCATGCAGGTGTATTGACTATTATTTCCACACCTATTCAAGCAACCCAACATTAAGAAATTAATTCTTTACCACTTTAGTGGTTTAGAAACTCAAGGGGGATTTCCTCAAGTTATCTGAGTCACACCTTAGAATATAGTATGTTCAACCAATGAAAAATTGGAATTAGCTTACACCTCATTTAGATGATGCCATTTCCTCACGCTTTGTCTGCACCCTTGCTGGACAACCTTACATGTGGGATCACACATGAAATGTGGTACTTTCAAGCAGGTAACTGCTGCTGCTGCTAGAAATACTCCACAGTTAAGACTTTCCTTTCAGTACACTTTGCACCATCTATTATTTAAAGACAATCTCTTAGAACAGTGTTCTGCAACAGTCAATGGAGAATACAACTGGAAATGAAGACCATTTTGTACATTTTGCTGGGGGAATGTAAAGCATGAGCATTTTATTTTAGATTTTGCTTTCCTGTGAGAGATTACTCACCCGTGGTTTTTAAGCAGAAAAAATAAAGGGGAATCATGTCTTTGCTGCAATTTTTTGTCAATAGCCTATCTAGAATCAAGATTTTTTTCCCTAGTATTTGGATTTATATTGTTTAATTGCTTTTATTTTCCACCACCTCAGAGATTTTACTCTTGGTTTTGTGCATTATATCTATGCACATGTTTCCATAGGAACTAGAATAAATTCTTAGACAATGTATGATAACTGAAGGAAAAAAAAAATTGAAATAGCATGTAGATTTTATTTAAATAGTGTAAATCCCTGCAGTATTTCTTGCTTTATTAAATACTTCAGAATTCATTGTGTTAGTTTAGTGTAGGAATGAGCATGCATTTTCAGGTAATTCACGCACTAGGGCTAGTGATAAATAGAGGGGACATCAATAGGACTGTAGGACCATACAATGTTGTTAAACCATAAAGTCTTGTTAGAACAGAGTTTTATCCTTTATATTTCCACTACAGGAGAAAGTGAAGTCAGGTATAAATAGGGTAATAAGAAGATGAGTCTGCATCTAATCAACAAACTCCAGCTGGACCAACCACCAGAGTCCACAGAAACTGCAACTTGACATTTGTCTCCATTGAATGTCTGGTGGGGTTGTCCTGGGCCACAGCTGAACTGAGGAAGCCCCCTGGATATGCTGGTGACATTTCTGGTCACACCACAGCCTCTCCTTCAGTTCATGTTGGGCATCTGCACAATGATGCCAGAGGCTGCTAGCAGGGAATGAGCCACCCTGAAATGTGGGCAGCACCTCAGTGCAAGGAGCAGCAGGAACCACCTGTGGCATTGGCTGGGCTCCCTGGCTTTCCAGATGTCACAGACCACCTTTCAGGACAAGTATGTTGGAAACTTCATCTCTGCAAGAGGCCACTTTTTATTTTTAAAAAAATGTTCAGTTGAATTACAGAATACACCTGGTTATGAAGCCACTACTATTCTATGCCTAGCAATATGTGTACCTGGCAAAAATACTTGCTTCTCTTTTTTTTCCAGAACAGGTGAATCAAAATTCTGGGGTTTTGGGTTTCTTTTCCAGATGAACAAAAAGATGGAAACTGCTTTCAAGCCTTCAAAAAATACTGGTAGTCACTCCAATTTTCCAGAATTGCTAAAGTCAGGAGGATGCTGTCAACATGGCTGCTTATAGTGCTGTTTCACTGCCAAGCAGTAAAATTTATTATAATTTTAAATGTCTGTGTCAAGCATACTCATCCACTGCTCAGGAACAACACATTTTCTTTCAAGTCATTATGGTTTAAAGGTGACAGTGGTGTGTGCTAAAGCCCAGCGATGATCTGTGCTGCTGTTCGACAACTTTTGTTAAGTCCTCTTCAAGGAGATAATTTAGGACAATTATTGACTGGGGATGTTTGATTCTTGTATTGCCCAACAGAAGAGTAGTGCAGATTCTCCTTCTTGGTGGTTCTTGATATTAAACATTTTATCGCAAAAAATTCTTTTCTCAGAATTTTGATGGATTCAACTGCATGTACAATTGCAATTAATGTAAAGATAGTAGTGGGTTCCCAAAAACTCCTTAGTTAAGGGAACCTGGATACTTATATATAAAGGTAATTGGATATTTTTAATATTAGCTATTGCTAGCTAGTTGTTCATTCACTTTGCAAAAAAAAAAAAAGAAGCATATTTATAGGAAATTTATCATTGCTGGACCTGCTGTGTATCTATAAATATTAAATTAAATGTGATATAAAATTATTTTTCTCTTGTTTGATTACTGACAACAGATGCTCAATGGTGTGTATGAATGTAATGCCATATGTCAGATAAGGCAATGCAGCAGTTTTTCAGAGGAAGTAATAATGTATCTTGCTTTACTTAATATCTTTCTAATGATAGCATATGGAGGGTCATATTGGTACCACAATACAGGGAAACTCGTAATTTGTAAAAACAAATTCATCTTCCTCTATGTTCTGAAAGTACAGCTGAGCTGTGAACACAACAAGCATAGATAGCAGACAAAAAATAATCAATTTTTTTGTTTATTAATTTTGTTCTTGTGCTTTCATTTAGGGGATAAATCTTCATGGTGAATGGAAACCCTTTTCTTTATTTTTTGCCCACGCACAAAAGAGGTTTAAGTTTCATTAGATTGGCCTGTTAGCCTTTCGGTCTCATTTGTACAAAAATGCTGAAATCACAACTGTAGTTTTGTGGCAAACCTTCCCTCTGATTTCACCGCTGTTTCTTTATGCAATTTGTTTACAAATCAGTTTCCACTCCACAAAATCCAGCACAATACAGAACTATCACTTCTGACATGTGTCAGTGTCACATTTATATACTAGTGTTTAGCAGTAGTAGCGCTAACAACTGTTTCTCAAAAAAGTCCAGAAACTATTTAGAAATTTAATCAGGATGTTTAGCAATGTATTTTGCCTAGTCTCCAGACACCACTGAATTAAAATAGTAACTCTGTCAAGGTGGAAATCAGTTTCCGAGTTCATTTTTAGGAGAAAATGATTCACAAACAGGATAGTGACAGGCTTTTATGATTACAGATTTCACATATTCTACCTCTTCAAAAGGGCTTATAGAGATTGATAGATCTACAAAGAAAGAAATGAAAAAATGAAGGGAAGAGATATAAATAGACTTTTTCATTAGGATGAATGATGGAAGGTAATAACCCCACTACCATAGTATGCCTTTAACATGTCCCTTTTTTTTTTCATTCCTTTTGACCTGCTACCATCTTCCTTCTAAGTAAAAGTTAACTACAGTATGAAATGTAGGTAGGTTGAGCAATAGCTGGAAATAAATGTTTCCTCAAGCATTATTACTGTTCAGAAAAGTGTCTATCAGCTGAAATGTCAGGCTCCAAATCCATTTAAGCACTGCATAGAGGCTAAAAAGGCAGCTATTATTAATTTTTAAGTCTGCTTGATGGGTTTTAGACCAAGAACTGGGGTTAACTCAATGCACTAAATATTGCAGAGTATATTTAATTAGGGAGGCTTTGACACTCAGATGGCTGAGGATTTATTCTGTGCAAATTACTGCTTAAAATATGATGGAATAGCTGCATCTACCTAAGAAAAAGATCTGCTGCATCATATAAAAATGCATAAAATTGGACTTTGTTGCAGGTTTTTGGATTTCTATCCCAATGTAAACACTGTCTACTTTCAAACTGTTTTGAAGCACCACTGTGTTTACATCTGGAATAATTTTTTGTTCATTATGCTGCAAGTTAGCAATGTGAATTTCTCCAGAATAAGTCCTGTTCTTCTCAGCTAATTGTCAAAACAAACCATTTCCTTACTGTGCCTTAAACAGATGTTTCTTTATTGAAAACATATCTGTGGGATTTCTATGAAGGGGTTAACACCTGTCTATAATGTTTTTATTTATAAGCATAGAGGGCTCTAAAACATAAATGGGCACTAAGACACAAAGTCAGATATTAAAGGGCTGTTTATTTGGCTTTTGATCCAATTCAGAATCTTAGAAGGCAATAAAAAAGTAGCAAGTCAGAAATTATTTCTTTCCAATGGCTGTGAAATCTCCGAGCTGCATCTATTCCACTTTGCTCCTGTTTTTCTGTCCTTTGTGCACTGCTCTGGCCCCTGCCCCTGGTCATTCTCTGCTAACAAAGAAAACCTATGCACACAGGAGTATAGATGATCAAATGTAAAGATACGAGTGAGATGGGAAATTTGCCCATTCCTAGCAAAGGACATTACAGCATATTTTCCAAGACAAGTGAGGTGATTTTCACTTTTAACAGAAGAACAAATTGTCATTGACAGTTCTGAAAGACAAGCAGAAATTAAATGCAGACCCCTGAGTCAGCTGAGGAGAATGGGAGCTGGGTTAGCTCTACATACTGGATCACCTTAGCATTTGATCTATTTTATGGGTTGATAAATATGTTATCTGTTCTCCATTCCCAGTCAGCAAAACTTCCATCTGTATTGTATGGCTGGAAACCCTCAAAAGACAATTAGGTGATCTCACCATCAGAGGCAAATGAAGCAGCCCCCATCTTTTCTGACACAGATATGTTTTCAAAGTGAACAAGGTTCTTAACTTGGAAAAAACCCTCTCATGAGGCCTTGAATGTGTAAGCCACATATGGTCTGTTGTACATGACTGCAGTTTCCTTGAACATGGAAAGTTTCCTGGGAGTTTTGTATTTCACACATGCTAGAACAGGCTGTGTGAATCACACTATAAAGGGTTAAACAAAGCCAACAGTAATATAACATGATTTTGTAAAAAATGGAAGAGGCTGTCTTCCCAGGTACCGATGCATCTTTGCTTGCACATGGGTGTGCATGTGCACACACGACTTTTATCCTTCAAAGCACTGCATTTGTGTCTTCCTCATCAGCCTGCAGGCCTCCCCTAAGGCCTGATGTAGCCCCCTGTTCCAGGCATTTAGTAACTGTCCCATAAACAAAGTTTCCAACTATCCCTATGAAGTCCTGGATACTACTCTGACTCATCAGAGCCACATGGACAGGAGCAGTGTCAGGATTTCACAGACCAAAGGCTGTGTGTATGCATCCCAAGCCATACAGCCACTGTGCTGCTGTGCCATCTGCTGATGCCCTGTGTTACCAGCTCCTGCCTAATTGGCAGCTTCCTGCTTTCCCAGGAAGCATTTTCTGAGCTTTTTCTCCTCAAGCCCTACATTTTATTTATGTTTCTTCTCCAAGTATTCATATTTCTCCTTTACAGCATCCATCTTTATCCAGGCTCTTTTTGCCTTTCCACAGTACAATATGTGCACACCATGCTTATCCCCTACCACTCAATTTTATCTGAGGATCTCTTTGACATATTTTCTTCCTAATAAAGACCTTTAAATGAAAGTGTTAAAATAGATTTGATACTAATGTGTGTTGCATTATGATGAAGAACTGAACATTGTACCATTTGTAGCAATGGAAAAATATTTTGTTTATAGTCCTTCACACTGTTTTCAATGAAACAATCTGCATTTCTAACATAGACATGAATTACTTGAATTATGTTTTCAGTAAGGTTTTCCAGGTATTATCAAATGCCTTCCTAGAAACTAAATTTCTCCTATGATATTCACCCACTAGACCTATTCTGTGAAGAAACAGAACAACTATGTAAAGATTTATGAATAAAAGTTAATAAATACTTAGTTGCATGTTATTTATGCTATAACCATAAAATGCTATTGACATTAGTTCTTTTTTCCCCTAGAGAGAGCTATTTTACTGTTTACCTCCTTATAAATGAGAGGAAGTAATTTAAATGGTCACACATTGTCCCTTTTTGTATTTGTTCTTATATTTGCTCCTCTGCTCATCCAATATTTTTCCATTCTCCCTACTGCTTTTACCAATGGCTATCTCGGTCATGTGGGCATGGTGACATCCTCAGGCAATTCTCATAACCACTTTTCACACAGCATCCTACCGGAATGTTCAGCATATTCAGATTTTTCCAATAGACTCTTAATGACTTCCTGAGAAATACTTTCTTAAGGTGTGCACATTTTCAAAATTTTGGAACAACATGAGTATGTATATGAGGATTTCATTGACAAAAGCAAGTTAAGAATATGGGAATATTTTAAATGCATGGTCTAAGTGCCTGTAAGCATAGATCAGGTTTACTTAATTATTGATCAGAGTGATACTGCACTTGGTCTGTCCTCTCCATTAATTTTACTGCTGATAAAGATGTCATTTTGAAAAACAGATTAAGAGGCTTCGGGAGCTTTAATTCAAATGTAAATGTACATCCACAATGACATACATATCTATATGTATGCAACATGGATCACATAATTTTCCTCACTGTGACTGGCTCATGTAAAAGGCTCACAAATCCCTATGAAGAAGTTCAGAAATTCCAATCCCACCTCGATAAGTTGTTAGTACCTAAATAAGTATGTCTTTAAGCATAATTGGTTGTATACATGAATGCCAGATTCTGCCA